>NC_034603.1:20032769-20044308 GCF_900095145.1 Mus pahari | reverse complement strand
AGGAGGAGGAGGAGGAGGAAGAAGAAGAAGAAGAAGAAGAAGAAGAAGAAGAAGAAGAAGAAGAAGAAGAAGAAGAAGAAGAAGAAGAAGAAGAAGTCATTACTAGAGTTCCCATGCATGTTTTAAAGACACCAACAGTGTGGCTGGGGACATAACTCTGTAGATGAAGTACCTTCCAATAAACACTGAGCTTGGATCACAGTGCCACACAATCGCTGGGCCAGCAAGCACTGGGTTTAATGAGAGGACTTGTCTTAAAAGATAAGGTGTAAAATGAAAGAAAGATACCCACCGGACGGTGGTAGCACATGTCTGTAATCCCAGCACTTGGGAGGCAGAGGCAGGCAGATTTCTGAGTTCGAGGCCAGCCTGGTCTACAGAATGAGTTCCAGGACAGTCAGGACTGCACAGGGAAACCTTGTCTCAAAAAACAAAACAAACAAACAAACAAAAAACCCAAAAAACCAAAAAAGATACCCAGTGTTGACCTCTGGCCTCCACATACATGCACAGAACATGCACTCTCAGAGATGCTGCACACACATGCAAACATGCACATATGCATGCCACACAGACAAGATAAGTAAAAAAAAAGCCCAGAGCCAAGATACCAAGAAGATGTTATGAGTAGCTTAATGTCAACAGCTATGAAAGGCATAGATGAAATGGAAAATTCCTAGAAATAATGAATTATCAAATGACTCACGAAGATGTGGAAAACCACAATATCCTATAAATCCTGTAGATTCCAACAGCAATTATGAATCTGTAGTGGGGTATGGTGGTGCACACACGCAATCCCAGATTGTGAGAATATGGGAGACAAACTGCAGGAGATGGAAGAGTCAAGGCCAGAGCCAGAAAGATGTCTTTCCTCCAAGCCTGAATTTGATGACTGGGACCCACAAGGTGGGAAGAGCACCGTCTCTCCCACACATTGTCTTCTGCCTTCCACAGGCATGTTCTGGCATGTGCACTCTGCCAGACAAGTGTGCAAGGCACTAAATAAGTAGATTTTTATTTTAAATTCAAAGCCAGTTTTAGCTATATAGCAAGTTTGAGACCAGCCTAAACTACATGAGACTCTGTCAAAATAAGGAAAGAAAAGAAAAAAAGGAAAGAAAGAAAATAAGGAAAAGGTAGGAGGGAAGGACAGGGAGGAGAGAGGAGAGTGAGAGGAAAAAAGAGAGAGAAGAGAGGAACGTGCTGCTGACTGATGTAAGTTGATAGGGTGCCTTACCTAGTACGTATGGGGCCCTGGGCTCACCCCTCATCACTGCATAAAACAAGTGGGGTGGTAAAGTGGAAACTGCAGGGTTCTTTGGAAAGTCAGTTGTGTTTGATGGGGTTTTGCTGGAGCAAACACTTGAAGGAACATTTCACTGAAGCAGACATAAGTAAAAGGATAGTCTGCTAAATCTAGCAAATGGAAGGATGTGTGATGAAGGATTCTTCACTAACAGCACACACGTATTGGTCTGACTTACACTGCGTAGTTGAGCTGCATTTGTCTGGACTCCATAGAGAGAAACGCACCCAAACACTTCTGGTGGTGTGCTGTGGCTTCTTGCTGCTTCTGCAGATTCGGGCCGATTGGCAGAGTGATGCCAGCGAGACAGACTCACGTGCTGAGGCAAGACCCAAGGAGGACAACTTTATGTTTGGAGGGCGTACAAAAAGGACTCCATGGACAGTGACAGGGGTAGACTAGGCTTGCTTACAGAGCGAGCTGTGTGATGCTTGTTGGTCTTGCATCTTCCCCGAGAAGGGCAAGCTGAGGACTTTTCCTGGAGTTCCTGGAGACCCAAATCCCCCCTGTTGACTTGTGCTGTTTTGGCTGAGGCCCAGTTGATTGTTCCTGCTAGGTTGTGCCACTGCTGCTACTATCCAGACACTATTGAACCGAACTGCTGGTGTATCCGTGAAGTGTTTGTGAGTGGATCCGGGTGCTGTTGCTGACCTGTGAGCTGGCCTGCTGATTTCCTGACAATACAGATGGAATTTACTCCAAAGAACCATTTCTAAACAGGTCCACTTCCCTCCCCCGTATCCTTTCTTTTGTACTACCTCTGGTGGGTGGAGGGTTAGAAGGGAGGTTAAAGCTTTTAAAAAACTATCATTAAGCTGGGCGTGGTGGCGCATGTCTTTAATCCCAGCGCTCGGGAGGCAGAGGCAGGTGGATTTCAGAGTTCGAGGCCAGCCTGGTCTACAAAGTGAGTTCCAGGACAGCCAAGGCTACACAGAGAAACTGTCTCGAAAAACCAAAAAAAGAAAAACTATCATTAAAGTAGGCTTTGAAAAAATAAGTTACAAGGTGGCACTTGTCTGCGTCCCAGCCTCTGGAGGGAAGGCAGGAGTATCAGAGTTCAAGGCCATCATTGGGTGCCAAGCAAGTTTTAAGCCAACCTTGGCTGCATGGAACCAATTTTTAAAATAAAAAGTCTTCCCAGGAAGAAATCTACAAATTCAGACAGGTTTACCTTTTGGGTTATGTTGAGTATTCAAGGGGAAATATCCCAGGGTTGCACTTTTTCTGTAAGTTTAGCCATTTCCATGTGAGGAATAGAATGCATATTTAACTCACCTCATAGAGTTAGTGTTGGCCCTGACTCCAGTCTGAAAATCAATAAGGGAGACTTAAGGGCCAGTTTTGTTTATGAACACAGCTATAAAATCTCCAAACAAGTTTAATGAATAGAATTTGCCAGACATAAAGGGATACTCGGAGGACTGACCACCAAGTCATATTTGCGTTAGGAATGTAAAGTTTGGTTAATGTTCAAAAAGCAGTCTGTGTAAATTGATCAGGACAGACTACAGAAAGAGAGAACTCAGCTGGTTATCTCAGTGGAGACAGAGAAAGTACCAGCCACAATCCAGCACTGATTGGATTAAACGGGTGAGTAATTTTAAAAAGTATTTCGCCAAACCAGAAATGGAAAGAAACGTCCTTAATCTTATAAAGACTGTCTTTAGGGGATGGAGAGATGGCTCAGCAGGAGAGAAAGACACACACACACACACACAGAGAGAGAGAGAGAGAGAGAGAGAGAGAGAGAGAGAGAGAGAGAGAGAGAGATCATTAATTCCAGACTGAGGAACTTAAATTTTTAAAATATATTTTTGTTTTCTTTGAGACCAAGTCTCTCTCTGTCTTGAAACTCACTATGTAGATCAGACCGGCTTTGAACTCACCTATCTAGGCCTCTTAAATGCTGAGATTAAAGGCCTGTGTCATTGTGCTCAACCCCCTTTCCCACTTTTTATGTCTATGTCTGTGCTTGAGTGTACCATGTGCATGCCTAGTACCCAGGGAGTTCAGAGAAGGGCATCTGGCCCCCTGGATAATTCCTGAAACTTTTACTTTTATTTACTCTCTAGGCGGGGGTGGGTGCATGCACCATGTCCTGAATGCGGAGGGCAGAGGGCAACTCACGGGATTTGGTTGCCTCCTGCCATGCTTGTCCTGGGGATTAAACCCAGGTCACCAGGTTTGATGCCAGTGTCTGAGCCTCCGCACTAGCCCGGGTTTTAATTTTGACGAAGTCCAAGCTATCAACTGTTATAGTTTGTGTTCTTAGAATTTTCTTTAAGAAGATTGCTAGTTTCCGCTCATAAACGGAGGCTGGTGACTGGCACGGAGCTCATGTGGTGGAAGGGAGTAGATCGATTGCTAGCCCTGGCATCGTTTGTTGGCAAAGTCAATCCCTGATTTAGCAGTTTAGCACTTTCTGCTCAAAGTCATTGGGCTGCATGTGAGTGACTCTAGGATGGTGCCACATTTTTGTGAATTTTTATGTATACGTGTGAGTGTTTTGCCAGCATGCGGGTATGTGCACCATGTGCATGCAGGGTGCTCACGGAAGCTAGAAGAGGGCACCAGATCCCCTAGAGCTGGAGTTGCAAGCTGGCATTGTGAGCCACTGGGTATGAATGCTGGGAATTCAATACTGGTCCTTTGAAAGAGCAAGCGCTCTGGATGCTGGGACATCTCTTCAGCTTCTGGTTTTGATTTTGAGACAGTCTCATATAATCCAGGCTGACCTCAAACTTGCTAGGTTGTTAAGGATGACCTTGAATTCCTGATGCTCCTGCCTCTACCTCCTGAGTACTGGGATTACAGCTGTGCACCACGCCCGGTTTTACTTAGGGATGGGACTCCAACCCAAGCCTTATGTGTGCAGGTTAAGGGTTCTACCAGCTGAGCTGCATCTCCAGCTGAACACTAGCTTTTAAATCCACCTGCACCAGGTTTTGAAAGCCTAGATTTATTTTGGCCTAATCATTTAACCCATTGTGTCCCTCAGACCCAAACTGCACTCTTTAATCTCTGTATTTTTAGGGCAGACTTATTGCATGCAGATAAACAAATTGGTATTGTTGTGTACAAGTCTACTTCTGGATATTTCTCTCTCACTGTGGTATTTGTGGCTTAGTATTAGTATCAGCTCTGTGAATGGTAGGACTCTGGGTTCATTCCATCGCCCCAAATAAATAAATTCTCTACCTGGAGGAGCCAGAGCCACATCTGTTCTTGGGAAGATCTGTTTCAGACCCCTCACCACCTTCAACTGGCATGAAGAACTCTCTCCTTTCTCCCGGCGCCCGTCCATACCTCTGTTCCTCTAGCTTTGTTCTGGTTCTATGAATACTTACCTGGGACGCAAACACCTCGGTCCTCTATCAGCCCAGGGACTTCCTGTCCTCCTCAGACTGCATTTCCCATCCCCCCCCCCTTTTCTCGTGGCTCTCTGAATCTCAGATGAATCCCACTCCCACATTCTCAGCCCTATTTCTGACGGTCAGCGTCATTTTTTGCTCTGACAGGAAATGACTCTCTGAGGTAATCCACGTGCCCCTCAGGTCTAGGCATGGGGAAGTTCAATTATGAGGGGTTTTTTCCCACCACACTGGGAGGTGCTAGTATGTTGTGAAATTTGTGCCCTTGTATTTTTTTTTTTTTTAAATTTGAAAATGCTCTCTATATAATCTAAGCTTGCCCGAGAGCCTCCTGCCTCAGCGTCTCCAGAGCTGCAATTACAGCAGATGCCGCCAAGTCCGGTTTGCTGTTTTCTTACATTACTTCCTGTTTATCCTCCTGCTTAGAGACCAATGACAGGCCAGGGAGAAGGCTCAGCAGATGAAAGCATTTGCTGATATGACAACATCAGTTTAGTCCTGGAGGCCATGTGAAAAGCCCGATGATGCTGGGGCGCGCACTGCCCATCTGTATCCCAGCATTCCACGGGTGAGATGAGAGGCAGAAACCAGAGACTCCCTCAGACTCTAAGAAGCCCACCAGCTTCATGTCAGCAATAGGAACAAGGCAGACCCTGTCTCACGCACAAGGTGGAAGGTGAGAAAAGCATCCTCAGAAAATTGGCCTCTGACCTCCCTACCTACACTCATACACATACACAATTAATTAAAAAATAGTGATGTCAGGGGCAGGGACTATAAAACAGCTCTTTGGTAAAATGATAAAGAGGTTGAGTCATCTCATGCACAGACCCTAAGTTTGATCCCCCCAACAAGGTGAGAAAACTCAATGGTTCAACATCACCAGTAACCAGCTTTTGCGTGGGCATCGGGACTCTAGCCTCAAATTGACTCTGTGGCTGAGACTAGCCTTTAAGTCCCGACCCACCTACTTACTCCCTCTCCCTGCTGGGATGACAGGTATGTGAGCCTGTACTGGGGTAGATTTTTGTTGTTCTTTGTCACTATATAGTCTAGGCTGGCCTCTAACTGACAGAGATCCCCCTGCCTCTGTCTGCTGAGTGCTAGGATGAAAGACATGAGCCCCAATACCTTTAATTTTTGATTCCAGCATTCAAGTACCCAAACAGCTCCCTCCCTGCCCTCCCCGCCCCCCCCGCCCCGCCCACTTTGGTCTCCTCTTCACTCTTTACAACAGCTCAGCCTCCCTTCCTATAGCCAGGCTCCCAAGGAGTGGTTATGTGTGTGTCATTGTGAGCCTTCCACCTCTCAACTTCAAACACTGCCCTTCTCTGCCACCTACTCTCCTCCTCTGGTTCCCCAACTCAACACTTCACCCTGAAATCCACTGATTTGAGCAAACATCTGTGACTCTCATCTGCCCAGTGTCCCGCTCTGATCCTGTCCTAGCCCGGAGGCTGAGTCCTAACATTACCTATCTATCGATCCGATCCTGTTATAGTGCTGTCATCTGGCAAAGGCACAGTCCTAGTAAATGCAGCCCTCTATGCCCACACGGGTCCCACAGGCAACCAGAACTGAAGGTAAACCTTCACACCTTCACTCACCGACCAGCCTCCACTCACTATTTATTTTGCGGAGTTAGAAGAGTTCGAACCTCGGCAGGCATGCTCGCTCCTCCATGCCTTTGCGCGGCAGGCTCAGCCCCCAGCCCCACTCCAAGGACCACGACTGCCCGGGGCCGGCCGGCCGCTGTGCTCCATCCCTCAAGTCTATTCACACCCGCTCTCCTAGACGACTGCTTCACACCTCCTCCTCCACCTCACTCTCAGCTGACAACCTCTTCCGATTTTGCTAAGAAAATAGAAGCCCTTGGCACAGACGTTGTGCTGGCTCTGCGGCTCCCCACCCACCGGCATCTGTGCCCATCCGCTCTGCCTTTCCTCCCACTGAGGCGGCACCCACCCTTGTCCCCCAGCAAGGAGGCCTGTTTCTTCTCTCTCTCTCTCTCTCTCTCTCTCTCTCTCTCTCTCTCTCTCTCTCTTTCTTCTTGCTGTTGTATACAGGCAGGATCTTACGCAGCTCAGGCTAGCCTTGAAACTGCTATGACACCAAGGTTAACCATGAACTCCTCAGTCTCCTCCTTACCTCTACCTTCTGGGATTGCAGGCATGTGGCACTCCACCCGGCTGTGCACCAGATGCCAACCCCACCTGCCTCTCCAGGGCTCCATGCCAACCAACGCTCACCGTCTCCTAACCACGCTTCCCTGTCTCTGTGATTATTTCCACCAGCACACAAAAAGCCCCTGATTTTCATTTCTGAAGGGAAAAGTTCCTCGTGACCTTACGCTCTCGAATACCTTCCTTCTTTCTTCTCCTCTCTGTGACAAGACTCCTGGAAGGAGATCCTTTGGGCCTCCTTCAAGCTCTACTCCCTGCCTGTGTCACACTCACTCCCATAGACCTCCATCCCCACCCCTCACCAGTCCAACTATACCATCAAAGGGATCCCTCTCCATATCCTTATGTTCCACAGTCAGTCACTGGACTTCACCTTCCTCTGTCTCTTTAGCATACTAGAGCTCATCTTGGGTCAGCAAGGTGGTTCACTGGGTAAAGGGGCTTGCGGCCAAGCCTGATGGTCTCAGTTCAATCCCTGGAACCCGTGTCCCGTGTAGTGGATGGAGAGAACCAGCTCCACAAGCTGTTCTCTGACCTCCATATGCATATACCCACCTACACACACACACACACACACACACACACACACACACATACATAAATAAATAGGTTTTAAAAAGAAAAGATTTCGCCGGGCAGTGGTGGCGCACGCCTTTAGTCCCAGCACTTGGGAGGCAGAGGCAGGTGGATTTCTGAGTTCGAGGCCAACCTGGTCTACAGAGTGAGTTCCAGGACAGCTAGGGCTATACAGAGAAACCCTGTCTCAAAAAACCAAAAAAAGAAAAAAAGAAAAAAGAAAAGATTTCATCTTCATTCTGGCACGGTTGGGAAGCTAACCCAAGAAGATCTTGCATTAGACCTGCCTTAATAGTGAGTCCCATGCCTGCTTGTACTACAGAATGATATGCTGTATCAAAAATAAAGATAAAGGAAGAGGGGCTCATTTCCCACCTCGGCATCAACTAGTGCCCCGCCCTTGCCCACCCCTCCTGCCCACCCCTGTTCCTCTCCAAGGCAAAGTCTTGGAGACCTTGTCTCTACCTACTGAGCCCGCCGTGATCACCTCCTCCAGCATCCTAGCTTTAAGCATCATTTGGCAGAGAGTAACTTCCAAATATATATCCCAGGCCAAACCCTTTTCTGAATTCCGCTCCTATTGTCTCCTCAGGCTGACTCACAGCCCCTAACAATCAGGCTCAGCTTGCCAATTCTCCCAGTCCGAAGCTGGCCCACTTTCTTACAGACGTTCCGGTTTTGACTCTCAGGCTCTCTGTTCTGCATCCGGAGTGCAGTGGCAGCTCACCCAACATGGCTGCCGGGAGACCCTCTCCACCCTGGACCGGCCCAGTAGGGCTCGGTGTGACACGTTCAGGATTAGGGGACTGTAGTGGCTGCCCCTCCCACCCCACAGATCTCACAGGTGTTTGGTTATTGACAATTGTATGCCTACCCTGCCTGTGTCTTCCTCCCTTGATGTGGGGTCGTAATGACATTCCAAGAGAATGCCGCTGAAGGCATGGCGATTCTGTCTGTGGCTTCCACAGCACGCTGAGATGAGCTTTCTTCTGGGTTTTATTGGTTTTAGAACCCATGCAAGCCCTGGTGGGGACCTCTGCAAAGGGTGTCTTGCTCCTGGCCTGCCTGACTTTCCTTTGTTTATTTGACTTGTTTGTTTTATTTTTTTAATTTTTAATAAATTTACTTATTTAGGGTATTTATTTTTGAGACAGGGCCTCATTATTTAGCTCTGGTTGGCCTAGAACTCTCTGTATAGACCAGGTTGTCCTGCAACTCATAGAAATCCACCTGCCTTTGACACCTGAGTGCTGGAATTAAAGGCTTGTGGTAACATAAGCATTTTTTTTTTTGAGACTTTTTTTTTGAGTATCCCAGGCTAGCCCTGGATTTCATATATAGCCAAGGATAACCCTGAGTTCCTGATCTTCCTGCCTCTACTTCCCAAGTGCTGAGACTACAGGCATGTGCCGCTACCCCCATTTTATGTAGTGTTGGGCATGAACCCAGAGCTGTGTGCACACTACACAAACATTCCGCCATCGGAAGCACATCCCCAGATCCACAGCCTGGCTTTCAAGGTGGGTTAGGGCTGCCCAGGAGTCAGGAATGGGCGGTGTCTGTCCCTTAAGATCACTCCTGAGTGGGCTTCTCAGCAGCCAATGGTGACACAGGGTGGCTTCCCCCTCCCACCACTACTCACAGCTACCATTTACAGATCAAGAATTAAAGCCTGGAATACTCACTACCCTGCGGTCTTCCAGAGGGGGAGGGTGGAGCCTGCTGCAGGCTCCCGCTGCCCTTGGAAGCCAGGCACATTGGCAGCAACTACCCAGGGTGAAGAAGCACTCTCCGGGTCATGCTAATCTGCTGTTTCCTCTCTTCAGAGTGTCTGGCTGAGGCTAAATTGAATTATTTATCTAGTCCCGTGTGCCCTGTCACTTACCCAGACAGCCCAGTTTATTCATGTCTCTACACTATCAATTTCAACATGCAATTTGCAATGAAATTTGACTGATCAGCAATACCGTAATTAGTTGCAAATGTCTGTGCTTGTATTTGTTTGGTGTAGGGGCTATTTCATTAAAGTGACAGAGGCCAATAAACTCACTTGTCTTTGCCCTGGGACACAGGATGAGTAGCAGTTGTGTCATAGGGCAGGGCCAGACCCTGCCCAGCTGCCAGGCTGCCAGACTGTAGGAGAAATTCGAAGGACTCCGAGCTGTGGTACCTGAGCTGTGCCTTTGCCTCGTGGGTTTTTACAGTTGTTTGTTTTTCTTTTGTGTATGTGAGGATTTGTTTACTCTTTGCTCTACTTTTTATTTCTTTATTGTGTGTACAGTATGCTCGTGTAAGGGTCACGTCACTCGTAGAGATAGATCAGAGGATGACTTGAAGAAGTAGCTTCTCGCCTCCCACCACGTGGGTCCCGCGGTTTGAACTCTGGTCATCATGCTTGAGCATCTTTACCTTAACCCACTGAGCCATCTTGCTCATCCTATTTAGTTGTTTTTTGATAGAAGACTCCTGTAGCCCAGGCTGGCCTCAGACTTCCTAATTTGAGTCCTCTGACCACAGCCTCCCCAAGGCCAGAATTACTGGTGTGCACCATCACACCCTGCATTCAGTTCTTGTAATAAACTGCTGGTTGGGATCATCCAGGGTTGAATAGATGATATCATGTGTAATCCACAAGGGGAACTAGAGCCACCCTTCATGGCCTCTTCTGCTCCCAGATCTGCTTGCACGCCTCCGGTGACAGGAGCTCCCAGCCTGAGGTACCTCTGCTTTCGAGAACATCCTTTTCCTCATTGAGACTCCCAGTTGTAGGTCCCCCCCCCCCCTTTGTTCTTGTCTCAACTCAGAAAGTACGGTATCAAATAGGCTTGGAGCCAGGCTCTAAGCCTCAGCTTGACCAAAGGGAGACTACTCAGCCATCCTTCCTTAGGATTGTAACCTTCAGCTCTCCTAGCATCATGTAACCTGACCCAGGACCTTGAGGATGCTAGGCAAGTACTCTGCCACTGACCTATACTCTGAGTCCTGAAAAATGGCTCCCAATTAAGTAGAATGTCATTGAGTCATGCGTGAAAATAATAAGTCAATCAAGGGACTCAGAGGTTCTCTGGGCAAAGCTGACCACGGCCCCAGACCACATTCCAGATCAGGCTCTGTCAGGGACTTGATGGTACCGTTCACCAGACACTGAAAGAATTGCCCTGACCTGGGGCGGAACCCTCCACTGTCCTGGGTGTGTCTTCCTGCCCCACCCCCACAGTGCTCCACAGTGCCTTTCATGGAGAGCTTTCTGTGGACCTGGCTTCACTGGTCTGGCAGCTCATGTGCCAGCCCTTAGGTCTGACTGGCTGATGAGTGAACAGGACATAGGACTTCTGTTCTTATAGGACGCTGGTCTCAATTCTGAACAGCCAAAAGGAAAACCAAGAACCAAACCAAACATCAATACTAAAGTGCTATGAGAGGTATCAGGCTCTGTTCACCTGCCAACAATAATTCACACCCACTCAGCAAGACATTCTGCATCGCCAGCGTGGAGGAAGCTCTGGTCCCTGCCCTGGAAGACAGCACAGTACACTCAGGGGCCAATAACCTTAGCCCAGACAGTTGACTCTAAGGGAACCACAGTGCCCAGACTGAACAGTAATAATAAGATATCAGGTCTTAGAGGGGTGAGCTGGGAGAGGCCAGGGGCTGCCGAGGAAACCCCACACTTCCTTGGACTTGAGTAACATCTCCCAAACTTATTGCACCAAAGCTGTGTATCAGCACATGGATATCTTTGTTGTTGTTGTTGTTGTGGGGTTTTTTTGAGACAGGGTTTCTCTGTGTAGCCCTGGCTGTCCTGGAACTCACTCTGTAGACCAGGCTGGCCTCCAACTCAGAAATCCGCCTGCCTCTGCCTCCCAAGTGCTGGAATTAAAGGCATGCGCCCCCACTGCCTGGCAGCACATGGATATCTTAAGACAGATTTAGATCAGAAAACTTGGTCCACATTCACCTGTCCCCTGTTGATAACTTAGTTTCCTTGCTTAGTCTCCATTCCCCCTCTTCTGGTAACAGCATTCCAATTTTTTTTTTTAATGTATTTTAAAAAAAGATTTAGCCGGGTTGTGGTGGCGCATGCCTTTAATCCCAGCACT
>NC_034603.1:20025173-20032746 GCF_900095145.1 Mus pahari | reverse complement strand
GCCTTTAATCCCAGCACTGGAGAGGCAAACAGATTTCTGAGTTCGTGGCCAGCCTGGTCTACAAAGTGAGTTCCAGGACAGCCAGGGCTATACAGAGAAACCCTGTCTCAATAAATAAATAAATAAATAAATAAATAAATAAATAAATAAATATTTATCTTTGTAACTTTTTAATTGTGTGTGTGCATGCATGTGTGTGTGCACATGAGGGCAGGTACCTATAAGAGGCCAGAAGCATCAGATAGGCCTAGAGCTGCGGGTACAGGGGGTGGTGAGAGGCTAGATGCAGTGCTGGGAACTGCACTTGGGTCCTCTTGCAGAGCAGTTCGTGATCTCTCCAGTCAGTCCCTGGCATCCCACTTTTACCTGGGCAACTATTACTCTCAACACTTCCTGCTCCCGTGCTTAGGGTGGGGTGAACTCCCTGGCATGAGAGTTACATGAGAGCCATGCCTAGCCCAGCAGAGCTGGATCTCGCCTACGGACAGAGCTATAGAGCATTGTCTTAGTTAGGGTTTCCGATGCTGTGAAGAGACACGGTGACCAGGGCAACTTTTATAAAGGACAACTTTTAATTGGGGCCAGTTCACACTTTCAGAGCTTTGGTCCATTATCATCATGGCAGGAAGCATGACATGGTGCTGGAGGAGCTGAGAGTTCTACATCTTGATCCAAAGGCAGCCAGAAATCTCAGTCTGGCCAGACTTGAGCATATATATGAGACCTCAAGGTTCACACACACACACACACACACACACGCCCGTGACATACCCCCTCCAACAAGACCACACCTACTCCAACACCGACACACACCTCCTAATAATGTCACTCACTCCCTGTGGGCCAAGCATTCAAACACATGAGTCTATGGGGGCCAAACCTATTCACACCGCCAGCATCTTACAGGAGCTGAGCATCCACCCAGCGCAGAGCGCCCTGTGCACCGTGCTGAAATGCAGAGAGCCTCACCCACACGCCGAGCTGTATAGCGCCCTTATTCATAGTGCAAAACTGCACAGCACTTTCTGCAGGGTGCTCAGCTGCAGAGCGCATTGTGTTCAATACTGGGCTTCAGGATGCCTTCAGAACTGTGCGCGGAGCTGTAGCTGTGCTTTGGCGCGGAGCTGTACAGTGGCTGGTTTTGGAGATGTCTGTGATTCCCATGCCGAACCGTGTGGTCCAATCAGAGCTAGTTGTGGATATTTGGAGAGCTAGGAAAGCATTCACCAGGGCTTGAAGATATAAGAGTGTCAGCCTGGAGTTGCTGAAAGCTGTGTCGATACTGCCGAGTCTAGGAGAGGGGAGACGGCTCAAGTCAAAGCACTACCCATGCCAGGCCACCTGAGCTTGACCCCTAGCGGAGGTCACTGCAGATCTGAGGCTGGCCTGGTCTGGCCAAACCCTGTGTAAAACAAACAAGAAAGCAAGCCACCATCAGCAAGACATCATTCGGAGCTGGGAAGATGGCTCAGTTGGTAAAGTGCTTACAAGCATGAGGCCCTGACTTCAGTCTTTACCATCCACGTAGCAGCTGGCTAAGGCACTCCAGCACTGAAGTACCGACATGCAAACCCTGGAGCTCACTGGTTCAGCGAGACCGGCTGACCAGTAAACTCCAGGTCCCGTGGGAAAGAAATACTGTCTCAAAGCTAAGGCAGAGGGTTGTCCGTATGGAGTTGAGAAAACTAAGCTAGGTCTACTGTAATGTCTATTAGAAAATCCTTCCTAGCGCCTGGAATCGGATGGTGGCTCAAACCTATAATCTAAGCATTTAAGTGGCTGAGGCAGGATGATGTGAGGACAACCTGAGCTCTATAAGTGAGACACTGAGAGTCCGTCTGAGATGGGAGAAAGGAGAAGACAAAGAGGAGAAGAGGAGGAGGAAGGAAGGGGAAGGAGGAAAGGAAAGCTGAGGGCGGGGCGAGACAGAGCTATCTCAGTCTGTTTGCTGCCAAGGCGATGACCCGAGCTTCCTTAGCTCACACTGTGGAAAGACGGAACCAACCCCCACAAGTTGTCCTCTGACCTCCATACACATCATGCATGTCCCCCCTCCCCCCGCCCCAGGAAGTGGAAACTTAACAGTTCTTTGGAAAGTCAGTGGTGTTAGGTGGCATTTCCGTAAGGCAGACACGTGAAGGAATGTTTCGCTGAAGCAGGCACAGGTGGAAGAATGTTTTTGCTAGAGCAAGCACATGAAAGGACACGTGATTCTTCGATAATGACACACATGTATCGGCTCACTTTACACGCACTGTTGAGCTCCAATTGTCAAGACTCCATAGAGAGAAATACTTGGAGAGGTTCCTGCGGTTTCTTGCCTCGTCCAAAGTGTCTGGCCGATTGCCAGAGTGATGTCAGCTGATAGGACTCACGTGGAGCTTTGCTAAGACAATACTCATGGACTGAGGCAGGACAAGTGGTGAGGCATAACCTGTGGAGGACACGCGATTATTTTGAGGGAATATAAATAGGACCCAATAGACCGTGACAGGGGCTGGCTTGCATAAGTAACTTTGTAACTCTTCTTGGTCTTGAGTCTTCACTAATCTCCCCGTCTTTGAGAGAGGCACAGCAAAGAACTTCTCCTGGCAACCCTAGTGGTCCTGGTCCCTTGGGCTGACTTGTGCTGACTCAGCTGAGGCCTGGATGTTTCTGCTGGATCATGTTACTGCGGCTGAGTCATGTTTGCTATTCAGACTCTAACGAACTGGACTGCTGTTATATCTGTATCGTGTCTGCTCGTGGATGGAGCTTCCGCTTCTGATTCCTGTGAACTGAACTGCTGATTTCCTGACAACACAGATGGGATTTACTCCAAAGAACCATTTCTAAAGAAGTCCACTTCCCCTTTATCCTAATAACCTTTCTTTCCCACTACCTCTGGTGGGTGGTGGGCTAGAAGGGAAGTTAAAGTGTTTAGAACCCATATTAAAAGCAGATTTTGAAAATGTAAAGCTTAGACCCCAAATACATGCATGCACAGAATGAGTAAGTGTAATAAATACATTTTAAATAGCTGAGAGTGTAACTCAGTGGTGGGGGGAGTGCCTAATATGTACAAGGCCCTGGATTCAGTTTCCAGAAGTGTGTGCACGCACGTGCCTGCACACACAAACACATATATGGCCTACGCATGCCTAGAATCATGGTAATATTCAAATTGAGAGCCCTGGCTATTCTTGGCCCAAGTCTGTCCAAGGTCAGGTTACACGCTGAGTATACAGGCAGCAAGCAGTGATAATCCCAGAAGCTCCACAGGCTGGGAGAGGAGGCTCACCTGAGTCCAGGAGATAGAAGCCAGAGGTTCAACACAGCATACTTGCAAACAGACCAGCAGACAAACAAAAACAAAGGAAAGGGTAAAAAGACAGACTCCGGGGGGCTGGAGAACTGACGTGTCAAGTCAAGAGCATTGTCTGTTCTTCCAGAGGACCTGAGTTCAATTCCAAGTACCCACGTGGCAGCTCGCAGCTATCTGTAACTCTGTCACAGGGGACCTGATGGCCTCTTCTGGCCTCCATAGGTACCAAGCATGCCTGTGGTGCACTAACATACATGCAGGCAAAACACCTATACAGATACAAGTAATACATTAATTAAATGAAAAGAAACTCAAGTAGTCTTCCAGAGAGACCGGCTCCTCTCACCAATAATCCAGAACCCAAAGAGGCCAAGGCAACTAGCTGACTTTTGTCAGTGTCCCCGGTAAGGTAAGCTAGCCACGGTGCCAGACTTCACGCCCAGCCCCTCACACTGAGGGAGACTCTGCTCAAACCTTTAGAGAATCCTTTCCCAAGTCAGATTCCTGCGCCCCTAGCCAGGCACAAGAACCACACAGCTTTAATCCCAGCACTCAGGAAGCAGAGGTAGATAGATCTCTGTGAGTTCAAGGTCAGCCTGATCTACAGAGTGAGTTTCAGGACAGCTAGGGCTACATGGTAAGATTCTGTCTTGAAAACACACACACACACACACACAAACAAACAAAATGATTCCCCAGCTCCACCCTCCCAGTTTCCAGGAAGACAGACTGGAAGACGAGGCCCAGAGATGAGAAACCCTGCTTGTAGTATTCACAATGACAAAGAACTAGGAAAGGCAATGAAAGCCAGGATGAAAGCCGGCATCTTGGCTGTGTTCCCTCTGGTTTGCTTGAAGCCTCAGTGAGAGGCGCTCCTTAACCTTCCTTCCTTTGAGACATCCAGCACACAACTCAGAGGACATCTAGAACCCTCACAACCCCAGATGAGAAGAACTATCCATGGATCCATGGGCAAGGCTTCACTCTCTCTCTCTCCCTCCCTCCCTCGCCCCCCTCTGTGCAGCTGGTAGATTAACAGCTGTACTTATTGGACCACTTTGTAAGGCAGACCTGAACTGAGACAGTGATGGGCAACGGTGGGCCAGTCGACGAGGACTGCTTAGTTCCTCACGCCTCTTGCCCATCTTTAAACCTAAAAGGCTGGATGTGGCATCCTTGGACCCCTTCATCTAAATTTCACAGTGTAACCACACTGAATATATATCCTTTCTCTGCCTTTGGTCGCTAAGTATTTCTTTTTTTTCTTTTCTTTTCTTTTTTTAAGATTACTTTATTTATATGAGCACACTGTAGCTGTCTTCAGACACACCAGAAGAGGGCATCGGATCCCATTACAGATGGTTGTGAGCCACCATGTGGTTCCTGGGAACTGAACTCAAGACCTCTGGAAGAGCAGTCAGTGCTCTTAAGCCACAGAGCCATCTCTTCGGATGCTAAGTATCTCTTTAAGTGGTGTACTGTCGACAGAGGACCAAGTCTTGTTTGTTGGAACTGCCAGAGTCAAGACTTCGATCTTAAAAATCTGGTAACGAAAACCAGCTCAGAAATGGACCAGATCAAGACCCTCCCCTCCAGGCTCTGGGAACAACCTGCTAACCTCTAGCCCTGAGCTATTATATGTCAGTCCCTTGAAGCAACAGTCTTGGAATAGGTAAGGAGACCTCTCTTTTCCTTATACCATTATGTGGCAACATTGGTGTACCTGACCCCATATGTGTTCATCCACAGTCAGAAAACTAAGCTTCTCACCAAGTGTGGTGGCGCACGCCTTTAATCCCAGCACTTGGGAGGCAGAGGCAGGCGGATTTCTGAGTTCGAGGCCAGCCTGGTCTACAAAGTGAGTTCCAGGACAGCCAAGGCTATACAGAGAAACCCTGTCTCAAAAAAAAAAAAAAAGCAAAACAAAACAAAAAAACCTAAGCTTCTCAGGTGGCAGGGATGTGTCCCAGCCTCAGTTTTCTGACCCCATAGTCTGATCTGGGTTGGGCCTCCCTCTGTGCCACCTGAGTTGGCTCTGTGACCTTTGGGACTAAGGTTCTCCCAGTATGTATTTTCTGCAGGTTCCCAGCACTCTGTTAGCCTGCGCTCTGGAGTTTATTTAGCTTAGGGTCAGCCCACTCCCATCCCATAGAATATCATCTTGGAGCCCTGTTTGGGAGTTGGCAATTACAGATTTTCCCTTAGTTATAAGATGACTGTCCCCTTACCATCCCAGAGCACAGAAACCTTTGGTCCTGTCGTCATGGCAACAGATAAAAAGGTCGCTGCTGTTTCTGGTCCCCTGTAGGAGAGGGGGATGCTTCTCATCTCTCTGTTTTGCCCCGTAGCTTCACTTGATCTTGGGGAGGTGCGAGAGCATACGGAAAGGAGAAAGTAAGGAGAGATGCCTGTGTGCTGGGACAAGACTCTTCACGACTGATTTTGAGTCTCCTATGCTCCTGTAACTCTTCACCCAGTCTCCTATACATAAATCCAATAAACACATTGATTTGCCAAGTTGGGCTTGAGTGGACAGGCTTGTTTGGTTTGTTGGTGGTGCCCTATGTAGGGTGAAAAGACAGTGAGTGGTTCACATCGTCAGAGAAGTCACACGACGCAACACCTCAGCAAGTATTTTCCGGAAATGAGAGGTTGAAAGGGGTAGGTGAAGGGCCAGTGGTGATGGCACATGCTTTTAATCTTAGCACTCTGGAGGCAGAGGCAAGGAGGTTTCTATGAGTTTGAGGCTAGCCTGGTCTACAGAGTGAGTTCCAGGACAGCCAGGGCTACAGAGTGTGACCCCGTCCCAGTAAACAAACAAACAAACAAAAAGTAAAGAAGTGAATGGTCAGTGGACATACTTGCCTAGTGTACACACAGCTCTGGGTTGGATCCTCAGCACCAAATAACCTGGGTGGCAATAAAAAGGTTGAGGCAGGAGGATCAAGGGTTCAAGGCCATCCTGAGCTATGTGACAAATTCAGTACCAACAAAGGAGGGAAGAATGAAGAAACGGGTTCACAGGTTCCCGCTCTGATCATTTAAACCATCCTAGCGATATCACCTGAAGTTTCAGGTTATCATAAAAGCAGTGAGCCCCCCATGTAAAACCAGTGACACAGGTTCAGCAGTCACCTCCAATGTTAAACACAGGCAGTCCTCGTTCCCTAGCAGTGACAGTCATAGAACACAGTACAGCAAAAGGCTGGGCAAAGTGTTCTATCCTCCACTACACGAGTGAACAGAAGCCAGACATAAAAATAGCCCGTACTACAAGATTCCATTGACAAAGTTCAAAAATAGATGAAACTCATCTGTGGCGGCAGAGGCCAAGACAGTGGCTGCCCTTGGGATGGGACTGGCAGAGCGCATAGGAGCCTTGGGCTGGAGGTATTGTTCCCTTCACACAGGAGAGGTGGCAGGATTGGAGCATTTTCTATGTGTATTTACTCTTCAGTTAAAAGTGTATGTAAGGGGCTGGTGAGATGGCTCAGCGGGTAAGAGCACTGACTGCTCTTCCAAAGGTCCTGAGTTCAAACCCCAGCAACCATATGGTGGCTCACAACCATCATGTGAGATCTGAGGTCCTCTTCTGGTGCATCTGAAGTCAGCTACAGTGTACTTATCTATAATAACAAGAAAATCTTTGGGCCTGAGCGAACAGGGCCGACCGGAGCAAGCAAAGGTCCTAAAAATTAAATTCCCAATAACCACATGAAGGCTCACAACTGTCTGTACAGCTGCAGTGTACTCGCATACAATAAATAAATAAATAAATAAATAAATCTTTTTTTTTTTAAAAGCAAGTATATTTAAGAGGCCTGGAGAGATGGTCCAGAGGTTAAGAACACTTGTTCTTGCAAAGGACCTGGGTTCAATTCCCAACACCTACATGGCAGCTCACAGCCATCCATTACTTCTTCTGACCTCTGACAGCACCAGGCATGCACCTGGTGCATGGAAACAAAACATTCACACACATAAACAAATTTTTGTCTTGTTTGGTTTGGTTTTGGTTTTGGTCTTTGAGACAGGGTTTTACTATGTAGCCCTGGCTGTCCTGGGACTCACTATATAGACCAGGTTGGCCTCAAACTCACAAAGACCTTCTGCCTCTCCAGTGCTGGAACTAAAGGCATATGCTACTATGGCTGCCATGACAAATACATTTTGTTTGTTTGTTTGTTTTGTTTTTTCGAGACAGGGTTTCCCTGTATAGCCTTGGCTGTCCTGGAACTCACTTTGTAGACCAGGCTGGCCTCGAACTCA
>NC_034603.1:20018175-20024852 GCF_900095145.1 Mus pahari | reverse complement strand
ATATATATATATATATATATATATATATATATATATATATATAGAGAGAGAGAGAGAGAGAGAGAGAGAGAGAGAGCCCCTGCAACCCAAGCCACTCCATGCAAGAATTCCAGGGCCAGAACAGAACCAGGGCAATTTCAACCAGTACAGCTCATCCTGTGTCAACCTCTGCAGGTCCTTGATTCTCCTAAGAGTTCAAACCTGAGGTCAGCAAACAGAGTTCTGGGGACATAGGAAAAAAGAGAGATAACTTACTAGGGTCACATCCTTAGGAAGATACTGAAGCATCAGAGACTCCCCAGGAAGCCTGAAGAGGATTTGTCCTGGCCTTGTCTAAGCAAACTGTGTGGGGCATTGTGGAGGCTCAGCAGAGGTTGGCTCCCCAGGGCCTTTCAAGATTGCCCTCTTCCTTAGCTCTCTGGAAAAGCATTTCGGAGGCTGAGGGAGCATATGTTCAAAGTTATGCCAGACTATATAGTGAGTTCCAGGCTAGCTTGGGCTGTGTAGTAAGACTGTCTAAAGAAAAGAGGAGGGGAAGAAGGAAGAGGAGGAGAAGGGAGAGGAGGAGGAGAAGAAGGGGAGGAGAGGGAAGAGGAAGAAGAGGAAGGGAAGGAAGGAAGAGCGTGAGAGAGGGGGGAGGGGAGATAGAGTTGCACCTGTGGTAGAGTGAAGGCAGGATGGTGGAGGGGCTGGCCTTGGCTGTGAGCCCAGTCTCTCTCTCTGCTGTTTGAACTCTCAAAGCCTGTGTACTTCCTGCTGGCTCAGCTCAGCTTGCCTGCATACAGAGCTAGCAGTCTGGGCACTGGTCAGGCTTCCAGTGATGGGGGAGGAGGTGCTGGACTGTGGCCCATCAACACCTGCTCTCAGGGCAAGAACTCCCATCCCCATGACAGGATGCAACAGAACCCACCAACAACAGCTCGATGCCCTAAGAGTGTCAAGTGTGCTATGGGTTCTTCGAAACCTCTAAGGGAAGTCTGAACGAGATGAAGTGTCTGCCTTCAAGCCATAGAGACACCCAACCAATGGACTGTAGAGATCTAGGGCTGGGTCCTGATTGGGCACACATATGTGGATGACTTATTGGAGAGTAGAGGTATGTCTGCCTAGAAGTCTAGACCATGAAACCAGAGAGAAGGATGGCTCCTACTGTTCTCCCTTCACTCCATTGTGCAGACGGGCAAATTAAGTCTCAGACGGAACCGCTGCCATGTCCCTGCAGCTCACGTGCTAACATTGACCTTGGTCGGTGCCTGCAGACCTCTGATAGCTCCCCTGTCCCAGATTAGAGTTTCCTCACTAATTCACCACTGCCTTCTCTCATGCACACACACCTCTGCCCTGTTCTAGAACCAGGCAGGCCATCGGCTTCCAGGAAGGGTCAGTTGAGTCGCACTGGCTTTGTCGCTCGTGGGTTCTTAAAGATGGTCTGCAGGGAAACCAGCTCCACCCATGTGGGTAGAAGCAACAGAGACCATATGCAAATGACTAGCAAAGCTAGGTCCCCTATCCATGTGCACTGAAATCTGAAGTTTGAATTCCATGTAACTTTATTTTATATGTATGAATGCTCTGACTGTATAGATGTCTGTGTACCATATACATGCTTGGTGCCTAAGGAGACCAGAAGAGGGCATTAGACCACATGGAACTGAAGTTACAGATGATTGTAAACCGCCAAGAGCAGTCAACACTATTTTTGTTTTGAGACAGAGTCCCTCTATAGCCCTGGCTGACCTGGAACTTGCTTGGTAGAGTAGACTAGCCTCAGACTATGCTTAATAAACAGAGCTCTGCCTGCCTCTGCCTCTCCAGTGCTGGGATTAAAGGTGAGTTCTACCACACCCAGCTGCAGTAAGCATTGTCTTTTATTTTGTGTGTATGGGTGTTTTGCCTGAATGTGTGTGTGTGTGCCTGATACCACTGGACGGCAGAATAGACTGTCAGATCTGCTGGGAGTGTAGTTATAGGTTGTTGAGAGCCACCATCTAGGTACTGGACACCAAACCAGGGTCCTCTAGAAGAGCAATTAGTGCTCTTAACGACTGTGACATCTCTCCAGCCCTGGCAGTAAGCATTCTTTATTGCTGGGACATTTTTCCAGGCCCTTACATAACTTTTACATGCCATCAGGTGTTATTCTTAAGTTTGTTTTCAGCTATTTAAAAATTGTAAACTCTGGAGCTGGGCTGTAGCCCAGCCGGTAGAGTTCTTGCTTTCCACACTCAAAAGTGCTGGGTTTGACTCCCAACACACTGCAAACCAGGTTTACGCCACTAGTCCCAGCACTTGGGAGGCAGAGGTAGTGTACCCAGTTTACTTCTCTCTCGTTATGATAAATAATCTGACCAAAAGCAGCCTGGGGAGGAGAGGGCATATTTCATCTTACACTTTTCAGTCCATCAAACAGGGAAACCAAGGCAGGAACTCAAGGTAGAAACCGAAGCGGATGCCACAAAGAAACGTTTTTTGGCTCGTTCTCCATGGCTTGCTCAACTTGTTTCCTCATACAATCCAGGACCATCTGCTCAGGGTCTGTACAAACCCTCAGTAGGCCCGCACCCATCCAACAGACACGCCTACAATAGGCAGGGCCCATCCAACAGACACGCCTACAATAGGCAGGGCCCATCCAACAGACACGCCCTCAGTAGGTAGGGCCTGCCCAATGGACATGCCCACATGCCAATCTGATGTGGGGAATTCTTCCATGAGGCTCCCGCTTCACAGGTAACTAAAGTTTGTGTCAAGTAGATGAAAACTAACCAACACAGGTAGAAAGATCAGAAGTTCAAGGTCATCCTGGGCTAGCTATATAATGAGTTCTAAGTCAGGCTGGGTTACGTGAGCTCTAGTATTTAAAAACAAAACAAAAAAAGTAAAAACTGTTATTAGCTTATGGGCTAAAGAAACACCCCAGGGTGGGCCAAATGTGGCCTTTGGGCCATAGTTTGACCATTCTCTGGTCTAGAATGTTCTGTCCTAGGGCTCAGAGTGCCAGTCACCGCAGCCCATAAGTCATGGGTAGTGATAGAGTGGCCAGCGACTGCGGTTGACCCTGGACAGATGATTTCCTAGGATCTGGGATATTAGGTGTTAAAGCCAGGGCAGTCCCAGGCAAAGCAGAAAGCTGGTCACCCTATTTGGCAACTGTTAATCCAGAGGGACCAAGCTTCAGAAGACAGACAGACAGACAGACAGGGCTCTAGAATGGCTCTCCTCAGTCTGCCCACGCACTGCCCGGTCCTCGGGTCCTTGAGGTATTCGGTGGGCACTTATCCCATCGTAGCTAGCCTTCCCAAAGGAGCTACCCCCTCTTCCCAGCGAGGAAACCTCTGTGGTCAGGGTTCTCTCAATAGGCAGGAAGTTGAATCATCAGCTCTGGTAAGGTTTCTGTGGCGTGTGGGTCAGCCCCAGAGCCCAGGCTTCGGGCCCAGTGCCTGGCTCCAAACTTTTGTTTTCTGTTTTCTCGAGAAAGGAGAGCCCCGGAGCGAGGACGTCTGATGAGACAAGAGCCACTGAGTCACACGCGTGTGAAGAGCTGGTTGCTGTGTCCCCAGCTGCGTCCCTTCCATCCTGCCCTCACCCTCTCTTTGTCTCTTAGCTTTGGCTTCCAAAACAGAATTCTGACTCTTGAAATTTTGTCAAGAGTGAATATGTGACTGAAGAGAGAGGGCACTGGGTTCTAGGAGACTCTGGGTTTAGCAGGGACAAAGGATGCTTCAGTATAGATCCTTGTCCACCTCCCCCCACCCCCGAGCCCCCACCCACCCAGTGTCAGGAGGCTCAGAGGGAGGGAGGGGGTGGACTATGGAGGGAGAGGCACGGGAGGGGCTAGCTTAATGGACTTTCTCTCAGCACAGTAATCATAGCACTTACTGTTTTTATGGTCTTACTTTTTTATGCACACATGTGATGATCAGTAGACAATTTGCAGGAGTCTGTCCTCTCCACCATGTGGGTCCCAGGAATCAAACTCAAGTCCTTGGGCTTGACTGCAAGCCCCTTTTCTGACTGAGCCATTGCACCAATCCCCACCTGTTATTTATTAAGCATTCTCTCTCTGTCAGCTGAGGTTAGAGAATTTGCCCAGTGCTGGTAAGGCCCTGGACCTCATCCCTAGCACCGGAGTTGGGGGTGGGGCACGCCTGCACCGGAGTTGGGGGTGGGGCACACCTGCAATATTCCCAGACCCTGGCCGACCTTTGAGTCTCACAATGACTTTTAAGATATGAGCCATCATTATTGCCACCGTGCAGATGATGCAAAGGAAGCCCAGAGACATTAGGTACCTGCGCAAGGTCACTCACTCAGTTATCCAGGTGGGGTTGGTATTGACCCCCCCCCCAGGGTTAGAATGTAGTTTTAGGGTGGGGTTAAGAGAAGGCATGACCTTCTGAGGAAGGCAAGCATAGGAATGTGGAGGAGTGCCCTCTTTCTATCGCTGCTCAAGGACATCAGAGAGCATTAAGAAGTCAGGAGCTCAGAAGAGAGCTGGAGAATTGGCTACGTGGTTAAGAGCACTTACTACTCGTGCAGAGAACCCAGGTTCCGTTCCCAGCACCCATAACAACTATGCTTAACTCCAGTTCAAAGGGATCTGACGCCCTCTAGTGGCCGCAGGTGATCCTACCTGAAAGTGGTACCCGCAGGCACATACACACAAATTAGCTGTTTACAGGGCTGAGACGGTGGCTTAGTGAATAAAGCACTTACTATACAGGTGTGAGGACCTGAGTTCAGAGCACCCTCAGAACACAAATCTGTAATTGAAGTACTCCCTGAGCCTAGCAACTGCCATCATGGGGGAGGGGGGGTCCATCCCCACTGGGCTTGCTGACTCTTCACATTCCCTCATGAAGGAGTGGGGGCCATCAGGAGATCCTTGCTTGAGGCTCCAGTGGCTCCTTCCACCTGTTGTATGCAAATCTTCCCTAATCACACATGCCAGGGAGAGGGACTGGAGTATATAGTTCTGGAAAGAATGGGGAGGGGGTTCATCCCTCCTGGGCATACCCCAGTAGGTAACCCCTCACCTATACTCTCAGGAAGGAAGCCCCCAAACTTCATTGGTTCCACAGAGTGAACTTTGGCTGTCCGTCTCTGGAACATTAAGTGGAAGGGAAGACGGTGTTTATATCTTCTCAAGGGAGGGAACTGTAATAACAGAGGCAGAGACACAGAGAAAGGAAAATCCCTGGAAGTTGGTAGACCAGATAGCACAGGAGGACTGCCACCCATGACTGTCTGACAAACATACACACATACATGCACTTGAGCACATGCCATGGCCCTGTGTAGTGCGCGCGCGCGCGCGCACACACACACACACACACACACACCCCTGCACATGCACACACATCACACACACAAGGAATAAAAATAAGGGGGCTGGTGAGATGGCTCAGTGGGTAAGAGCACCTGACTGCTCTTCCGAAGGTCCGGAGTTCAAATCCCAGCAACCACATGGTGGCTCATCACCATCCGTATCGAGATCTGACGCCCTCTTCTGGAGTGTCTGAAGACAGCTACAGTGTACTTACATATAATAAATAAATAAATCTTTTTTAAAATAAGTAAATAAATAAATAAATATAAGTAAATAAAAATGTTTTAATGGGGGGGGGGGTGCTGGAGAGATGACTCAGCAGTTAAGAGCACTGACTACTCTTCTAGAGGTTCTAAATTCAATTCCTAGCAACTACATGGCAGCTCACAACCATCTATCATCTGATACCCTCTTCTGGTGTGTCTGAAGACAATGACAGTATGTGTGTGTGTGTGTGTGTGTGTGTGTGTGTGTGTGTGTGTGTGTGTGTGTGTGATTATCCAATATGTCACTATCTAATAAATACATATATACATGATAAGTCTTTTAAAAAATGTTTTAATCCTGGGGAGACTGGGGGTGTAGATCAGTTGGTAGACTGCTTGCTTGGGTTCAATCTTCTCAGTCCATTAACCAGGCATGGTGATACACCCCTGTAACCCAGCACTTAAGGAATGGAATTCAAGGTCGTCCTCAGCTACACAGGGAGTAAAGCAGAGGTCAGGTTTGCTGGGCTGGGGTATTATACCCCTAGATGAGCAGTCTCAAGTTGAACAGGCTGACCCTACAGTCTCTGAGACCATAACAAGGACCTTGCACACAGCAAGATCTTGCTGCATGCACAGCCATCTGAAAATGCCAAGCAAGCTGGCTCTGCTCTCCCAAGGGTGTGCTTTGGGTGTCCCTGTATGTCTTGTGACTCTTAGCAGGGATGCCATTCTCAAGGTGGCTCACAAACTCCAGGTGTAGGAGGGGGAGCCGGTGGAGACACAGCAGGATGTACTACCCTTAGTAGAGGCCCAAGTCCATGATGGGGGCTACTAGGGCCACTCCGTGCTTGTTGGGGGAAGTCTGAACCCAGCGGAGATTGACACTGAGTGGTTGAATTCAAGGCCTAGAAAGCCAGCCCTGGCTCAAGATGTCCCTCTGTGTTAGCATTTTGTCTAAGCTCCGCCCCATAGTTACCTGGCAACAGCCAGGTATGCCTGACTTACTATAAAAGGGACTGCTTGCCCCTCCTTGCCTTCTTGCTCTCCCTCTGTCCTCTAGTCCTGCTCCCCTTCTCTCCCCCTTCCCCTCCCCCCTCCACATGCTCATGGCTGGCCTCTACTCCTCTTCCGATCTCTCT
>NC_034603.1:20010336-20018140 GCF_900095145.1 Mus pahari | reverse complement strand
TCTCTCTCTCTCTCTCTCTCTCTCTCTCTCTCTCTCTCTCTCTCTCTCTGCTTTTCTGCCTCTATTACCCTCTTAACTCCCCTCCCCATGCCCTGAATAAACTCTATTCTATACTATACTGTCATATGGCTGGTCCCTCAGCGGGGAAGGGATGCCTCAGCATGGGCCCTCAGAGGCACCCCCTTCCCCCACACCTGACTACACCTCCACCAAACATATTCCTTCGCTCCTCATCTTTTTATAAAACCCAACACTCTGGGTTTTGTGTGGCAAAGTAAACGGCCCTCCGTCACAGCCCTCCTTAGGAGAAAGGAGGGCATGAAGAATGATTCCAGAGAAAGAAAGCCGTCTCCACCTGACCTCCTGCATGGCGCTCATGCCTGGTACAGAGATGGCTCCTCCACCTGAGCAGCAGGTTCAAGGTCCTGGGAACTCTTTCTCTCCTAGGCACCGTGAAGTTTCCCATGAAGCCATTTATCTAAGGAGCACTTGGCTTGTGGCAGCTACATGATGGCTGCCTCGAAGCGTGTTAGGGGAGGAGTTCCAGCATCCCCTCAGGATTTCTAGGTGGCAGAGCAAGCCATGCCTAGGATGGGAGAAGGGGAAGAAGTGGGGAGTAGGGACTGAGGCTAACCTCTAACATCCCACTTGCAACTGAACTGGACAACAGGAGCCTCGGGACCCTAACCATTCCTACAGACACTGGCTTCCATTAACTGGCTATTTTGGGCAACCCCAGACTAGACGGACGAGCGGTTCAGAGACCTGAAATAGTTCTGTATTACACATGGCTGGCTCACCCACCTAAACGAGTGTCTGGGCCCCTGGGGGATCTGGTGATGAGCACACCTCACTGTCTTCTGCCCCAAGGATGCAGAAGTTGCTAGGGCCTCCATCCCCCGCCCCCCAAGAGGCCAAACTCCACGGCACCACACAGGGCTGAGGGTAAGTGGTCACAAGGCGCCTGCAGCCAGGTCTGTCCTGCATGCTTCCCTTCCCAGATGTCCTTCAGGTCAGGCTCCGAACTCCACCGCAGTAAGAAAAGGCAGAACAGGACCGGCTGGTTGAAGGCCCTGTGGGACTGCCCTGTGGGTGCTACTGAATTACAGTTTGAGCCTCTCCCTGATTGCCATGAGTGCCAGCCTGGCATGGGGCCCCAGGAGCTGCAACTTCCCCAGTCCAAAGGCCACTAAGAGCCAGAGGCTGGGCGTGTGCCGAGGGCTGTGTGCTAGCCAGGATGAGGGAAGAGGCCGGAGGGAGGGGGAGCCCTAAAGCTTCAGGCATACACGAGGAGGCCTGAGACCTCTTCAGCGGCCAGCCAAGGGTCTTTCAGCCATTCTGTAATCCACCACAGTCCTGGTCTAGGTGGGGCCGAGGGGAACCTGTGGGTCTTTGAGTGGCTAGAGGAAGATGTTGGGAGGGACTCAGTGGGGGTCCCAAGCACGAAAGCCCACCCAGCAGTCAGGAGCTGATGGCTTTGCTTCTGTGTGCACCCTGTGGCGAAGACATCCAAGCCCAAGTGGGAAGTCTGGCAGAAAAGTGTTTAGGATCTTGGTGAGGGGCCAGACTCAAGGCTCTAAGGCCAGGCGGGACGTGGAGCTCTATGAGGCTGCAAGGAACAGTGAGAAGGACGCCCCACCTGAGCCCTGGGCAGTCAATGAAGTGGGCCCTACCACAGAGGCAGGCACCCACACAGCGATGTCAGTGTCTGAGGGTTCCCCGAGGAGGCAGGTTGCCGACTGTCTTAGTTAGAGTTCTATTGCTGTGAACGGAGAGACGCCATGATCCCAGCCACTCTGATAAAGGAAATTATTTAATTGGTTCTGGCTTACAGTTCCTGAGGTTTAGTCCATTATCGTCATGGCGGGAAGCAAGGCAGCCTGCAGGCAGACATAAATGGTGCTAGAGAAGGAGCTAAGAGTTCTACATCTGGATTGGCAGGCAGCAGGAAAAGCAAGTGAGCCAACAAAGTCTGAGACCTCACGGTGCACCCCCCTCCTGATACACTTCCTTCAATAAAGCCACACCCACTCCAGCAAGGCCACACCTCCTAACAGTGCCACTTCCTATGGGCCTATGGGGCCATTCCTAGTTGCCAAGCCAGGTATGATAATGAGTGCCAGAAGGCTGAGGTCGGAGGATGGGCAGTATGAGGCCAGCCTGGGATACATCTGGCCCTGAGCTCTGTCCCTTCTGAGCCTTTGCTCACTGCTCTTGCTCAATTGTGTCCCAATGTCCCACCCTACAAGAGGATGTACAACCCTAATCACTGGTACCTGCAAGGTGACCCTACGTGGAAGCCAATTTAATACAGTTAAATTAGATCATTAGAGTAGAATGGGCCCCTATGTAGTATGACTGGCATCTTTATAAAAACAGGAAAATTGAAAGCTGAATGTAGTGGTACAGTGCACCTGTTATCCCAGCACTCAGAAGTCCGAGGCAGGAGGATTGTAAGTTTAAGGGTAATCTGGGTTATATAGTATACATAGTAAGTTCAAGGCTAGCCTGGGTTGCAAAGTGAAATACAGTCCACTGGGGGGGGGGGGGGAAGTTTTGGGGGAGGGGAGGGGTAAGGAGGGGAAGAGGGAGAAAGGAGGGCATAAGGTGAGAGAAGGGGGAAGGAAGAGATGAGGGGGAGGAAGAAAGGCACGGAAAAATTGAGTATGAGGAGGATGGTTTGGGTAATACACAGAAGAGGAGGAGGAGGAGGAGGAAGAGAAGGAGGAGGGGGAGGAGGAAGGGGAGGAGAAGGAGACGACACGTGAAGACACAGAGACACGTAAGCAGGCACAGAGGAGACAGCGTGTGGTGGTGAAGGCAGAAACCACAGAGATGTGGCCACAGGCCAGAGAATGCTTGAAGCAACCAGAAGCTGGAAGAGACAGAAGCACCCTCCCCTGAGGAAGGCATTAGAAGGAAGAGGTCTTGTCAACACTGATCTTGGCTTCCAGATTCCAGAGAATACATTTCTGTGACTAACTCTTCCTTTTGTTGGCTCCTCATGGCATCTGCCTTACGAAGGTAACATGACCAAGCTGCCTCCACCTCCTGCAGTGTGCCCCTACCCTGCCCTTTGGCAGGTCCTCTTACTGACCATCCCCACCTGCTGCACACATCCTCCCCTATGCACCTCAACTCTGAGCCCCTCCCCCCTCAGTAAGTCTGTAGATTTGGTGGGTATGTTGGCCTCACTGTAGACTGCAGGGCCTTGGAGGACAGGCTCTGACCTGCAGTAAGATGTGTGAGTGATACTCAGCACACAGTAGGTGGCTACATGGGGAGTGAGCCCTGTGAGTCCACCGTCAGCACCGTCTATGTGGGCAGAGCCTGCTCAAGTGTGGGTTAGGGACACAACAGTCTCTTCAGAGGGCTTCTGGCAACGTCTACACTAGCTATCCTCAGCTCTTCCACTCCCCGGTTCCCTCCTTGGACCTGTGTGATTCTGAGGAACTTGGGGAAATTCCTAACCTCCCCTTTCAACTAAGCCCTTGGCTCTTGGAGTTAGCCACAACCTAACTACTCAGGTCCCTCCAACAAGGGGACTGTGTCTGTGGCCGGATGACTCATGCACACGGCTCCATCCCGCAACCTTGGGCGGGACTTGGGCTGGGGAGGATGCCAGCCAGCTCAGGCTAGGAGCTTGCATCCTGTTGCCCCAACCCAGTCCTTCCAGAACAGAGTGTACTCAAAGCTCCAGGACAAAAATCTGGAGCAGAGAGCCGGCTCTCATTTGGACCAAGATCTGAGTGATGAAAAGAGCAGGCAGAGGAAACAGCAAGTTCAAAGTTCCCGAGGTAGGAATGCACTTGGCACCACGGAGACCTGAGAAGAACACAGCAGAGGCCCTATTACAACCATCTGTGACTCTGGCCCCCAAGGATCTGGTCAGGACGACAGAAGGACTCACCTGGATAATCCAGAGCCATGGCGCATCACAAGCTTCTTTTTTTGCCCCAAGACAGGGTTTCTCTGTGTAGCTCTGGCTGTCCTGGAACTCACTCTGTAGACCAGGCTGGCCTCAAACTCACAGAGATCTGCCTGCCTCTGCCTCCCGAGTACAAGGGTTAAAAGCCTGAGCCACCACCCCTGCTCAGCCTAACTAAGCTCCTTAACTTTTTTTTTGTTTGTTTGTTTTTCGAGACAGGGTTTCTCTGTGTAGCCCTGGCTGTCCTGGAACTCACTCTGTAGACCAGGCTGGCCTCTAACTCAGAAATCCGCCTGCCTCTGCCTCCCGAGTGCTGGGATTAAAGGCGTGCACCACCATGCCCGGCTGCTCCTTAACTTTTTAAGAGTTATTTTTCTTTCTTATGTATAGGTATATGGGGAGGGGGTACACAGGGCATGGGGTTCCCTGCAGAAGCCAGAAGAGGGTGCCAGATCCCTGGGACCTGGAGATACAGGCAGTCATGAAACATCCAAGATGGACACTGGGAACTGAACTTGGGTCTTCTGCAAGAGGAGTAATGGCCTTAACTGCTGAGCCGTCTCTAGACCCAATGTCTGGTTTTGTTTTGCATTTTGGGGGTTTTGTTGTTGTTGTTGTTGTTGTGGTTTTTCTTGAGACAGGGTTTCTCTGTATAGCCCTGGCTGTCCTGGAACTCACACTATAGACCAGGCTGGCCTCGAACTCAGAAGTCCTCCTGCCTCTGCCTCCCAAGTGCTGAGATTAAAGGCCTGTGCCACCACTGCCCGGCTCCAGTGTCTGTATTTTATTCATCTCTGCAGAATCTCGTTCGTCTTCTACTGGAACATCTTCCCAGGTTCCGGGGAGTACTCTGAAGACAATGGGGCGGGTGTTGTTTCTCTCCTGTGCCCTCTATGTCCTCCCTACCTATTCAGATGTAACCATGATCTACCAGCTCATCACAGGCCACAGCTTATACCTCCCTCCCCTTTGTCACATCTCCACCATTGACCACACCCTTCAATCTTCCTCTTCATCTGACACATATCTTCCCACCCTTCAGTCATCTAATAAGCAGACTTTAAAAGGTCAGTTGAGGAGCTGGAGAGACAGCTCCGTGGTTAAGAGTCCTAGCTGCTCTTGCAGAAACCCTGTCTTCAGTTCCCGGAGCCATGTGGTGGCTCACACCCATTCCTAACACCAGTTCAAGGGATCCGGTGACATCTTCAGACCTCCTTAAGCACCAGGGACTTGTGTGGTTCACATAGAATCACAACCCTTGTGCATGACAAATAAAAATGCAATCTTTTTAAAAGTGCCTTTACCTCCTGGATCTCAGGATCCCTTTACACACTGTCGTTGTCAGTCCATGCATGCATCTAATTTCGTCACCTTCACAAGGACTCTCTCCTTCTTGTTTGGTGTCTCAGTGGGTCTTGCTACATAAGCCGTGCTGACCTCAAACTCACAGCAGCCATCCTGCCTCAACCTCCCAAGCTCTGGGATTACAGAGGCGCCCCGCCAACCCTGCCGGGACCACTCTTCTCTAGACTGACTCCAGGTTGCTCTAGCTGTGTCTTACTTACTATGCATAAATAATGCAGACTCACTGGAGCTGGATGTTGATCTTAGATTAAAAACATGGGTTTAAAAAGTGTATCTGCTAAGCAAGCACCGTGTGCATCAAATCACAAAGCCTCAAGTTAGATGGAAATTATTTTTAGGTTGTCTGGGAAAATAGCTCAAAAGACGGAGACTCCAGAGACATGGCCTTAGGCTTGTGTGGGCATGTGCTGGTAAAGGGCAGACACAAATGCATACGTACAAGTACTCTCCCCCTTCCCTCAGCCCCCACACAAGCATCTCCTTGCTGGCTTCCCTTCTCTTCCCCTCCCCTCCCCACCCATCATCTGAACAGAGCAGACACTTGGGAGCAGCAACTCACATCCTACCTCATCTTGTATCCCGTTCTTCTTCTCTTTCAAATAAACAGGGAGGGGCACACCATACATACATGCCAAGACGTTCATGTGGAGGTCCTAGGACAACTTGAGTGAATGAGTTCTCTCCTACCACATAGGTCCTAGGATTTGAACTCAGGTCATTGGGCTTGGCAGAGGGTTCCTCTACCTGCTGAGCCATCCCTCCAGCTCCTGATACCCACTTCCCTTAAGGAATGCTTATCCATCAGAGGGACTGGGCACAAATATCTACCAGCTTTTGTTTAAGTTCCAAGAACAGGTGGGGATCAGGAATATAAGAAATGGAGTGTCTAGGGACAGACATCGTCTGGGGTGGCATGCACTGCCCATGCAACCCTCTTTGTTGAACTTGCAATATGCCTCTCCTGCCCAGGCTGCTTGTCAAAGTACTTTCCAGACAATATTCCTACAACTAGCCCAGATGGGGATGAGCTCAAGAAAAATTCTCTTGTTCCCATCAGCTTCCTGATGTGGGTATCTAGTATGATTCCATCCCCAGACTCTCCCTGAGTCTCTAGCTAGACCCCACCACTCCCTCTACAGCCACAGGTCCTAGGTATCCAGTGGAAAATGTCCAAAGGAGGGACACTCTCTCCTTAGTCCCACAAGAAGGTTTCAAAGGAGTCACCTTGCATGCTGAAGCACTTCCCACAGCAGGAGGTTGGTCAAAACCAGGACTGAGGTCTTGAGTGGAGTGGGGTGCCTTGGGGCCTAGCGGGCCTCACCACTTTGGGGCTCACACTGAGCCTTGACTCCATCTTCGTACCTGCTGTGGTTTGCCTTTCTTCCCTCCTGTAGCACAAAGATCTACACCTCTAACCTGATGTCAGGGAGGGCTTAGGCCTAGAAGGGCAGATTCCAATCTGCGCACAGCCCACACCAGGATTCACCAGCTCAGAGCCCAAACCCTGGCCCAGCCTTTCCGTCCCTTGCCACCACCCAGGCTGGACTTAAACTTGCTCTGTGGCCCAGGACAACCATGAACTTCTTTTTCAAGAATTATTTCTGTTACATTGTCTATTACTTGTGTATGTGTGGGTGTGAGCTATAGTTATTCCTCTGGGCATCACAGAATGAATGCACAGAATGATCAGAGGATAACTTACAGAAGTCAGTTTCTTCCATCACGTGTGCCCCAGAGATGGAGCTCAGGTAGTCAGGCTCGGTGGGAGGTGGCCTTTACCAGCTAAGCCACCTCAGCCTCCGACTTCTGACTTTCCTGCTCCTACCTCCTGAGTACTAGAGTTACAGGAGTGTGGTATCATGTTCCCTTGATTTGGTGCTGGGGACTGAACACAGCCCTTTGTATGCTAGACATACACTCCGTCACCTAAAAACCACCCCAGCCCTGAGTGGGTTCTTAGTAACTGTCCAGGTAATGAATTATGCCTGCCTTTGTCACCCCAGGGGCTGCAAACATTTCATCTGAACATACTGGGAAGAAATAGAACCTTGCCTGCGAAAGGAGTGAGCATCCTCCGAAGGCCAAACTTCTCAGCTGCCTTTACACTTGATTCCCAGTCCCAGACCCAGCGATCTGACCAAGGCCCTCAGGCTACAGAGAAATGGGGCTTGCTGAGACCCTGCTGGAGCATAAGCTCCATGAGCAGGCTTTAGAAAACACGGACTCTGAACAGGTCCATCAGAAGCATCCCAGAGAGAGAGAGAGAGACCATGATTCTAAGTACCAAAGAATGCAAAACAAGCTCAGGCCACACAGATCACCCTTGAAGCAGACTGGTGGGACAGTACAATGTATCTCAAGTGTCTTAAAGTAAATGCCACTTGTCCCTTAGCTGAAGCTTTCTTCCAGAGGTGGCCCTACTCCAAGACCAGTTCACTCCTTCCTATCTCCCAATACTTACCAACTTACCAAGCATATCTCTCTCTCTCTCTCTCTCTCTCTCTCTCTCTC
>NC_034603.1:20005127-20010312 GCF_900095145.1 Mus pahari | reverse complement strand
CTCCCTCTCTCGCTCTCTCCCTCTCTCTTTAAATTTTATTTTTAGAAAGGTTCTCATGGAACCCAGGATCGCCTCAGATTCACTCTAGAGCTGAAGATGACATTGAACTTCTGGGATCTCAAGTATGTTCCACTGGAGCTGGAGAGATGGCTCAGGGTTAAGGACACTGTGCTTACAGAGGACCTGGTTTTGGTTTCCAGCACCCATAGAGTGACTCACAACTACTTGTTCCAAGGGATCCAATGCCTTCTTCTGACCTTCTGGACTCCTGCATACATCTGGTACATAGACTCATGCAAGCACAGAAACATACACATAATCTAATAATTAAACTTAAAAAAAAAAAAAAAGCACAAAACAAAGCTAGGCATGGTGCCTCTAATCCCAGCATTCAAGAGGCAGAGGCGTGTAGATCTCTGTGATTTTGAGGTCAGCCTGGTCTACATAGAGTTCCAGAACTGCCAGCTAAGGATAGCATGGAGCTCCTCATCTTCACACTTCCATCTCTCATGGGTTGGGATTACAGGTGCACACACTGCAACTGGCCATACATGTGTTTCTGAGGTGTTCAGATAAAATGTTAGCTTTTAGACTGGGGTACAGCTTAGTAGCAGAGAGTTTTTCAGATTCAGGAAACACTCCACACTCTCATTACCAAACTAAACCAAACAAAAAGGAGGACTCATCATGCAGTCATTTTGTTCTGTTGTGAATGGGGTGACATCGTACCTTGTACCCTGAGGTATGCTTGCCACAGAGGCTCTTATTCTGTGTATACTGGTGTTTGTGTGATTTGCCTGCTTGTATGTCTGTATACCACTCGTGTGTCTGGTGCCCATGCAGGTCAGAAGGGGGCATTCCAACTCCCCAAAACTGGAGTAACAGATGGTTGTGAGCCACTATGTAGGTGCTGGGATTTGAACCTGGGTCCTCTGCAAGAGCAGCCAGTGCCCTTTACCACTGAGCCTTCTCTCTAGCTCCGCTTATCACATTTTTTTTTTTTTTGGTCTTTCTCCACACTGGAAGTACACAAGGTTGCTCCTTCCTTGGCACCTTGTTCAGGTGTTCTCTGCCCACCCAGGCAGGGTCTCCTAAGAGGAGACTGCTGGGAGTCAAACCACATGGTCTCACCTCCTCTTCCTCCCAAGTCGAAGACCCACGGTTCCCACCTTACGTCAGAAGGCTCCTGACACATTTCTCTCTAAGACTCTCTGATACCCTTGCTGCAATGCAGTGTTTCAGGCAGAAACCAGCAGCCGCTCTGGACCATCTTCTCCCCTCCCTATCCCATCTGACTTGACATCTGCTATGGTTTACAAGTGACACATTCCCCCCGAGGATCCATGGGTCGGAAGCTTAGTCCCCCGTGTGCTGATGTGGGAGGTGATGGAACCTGAAAGAGATTGGGCTTGGTGGGAAGTGTGTGAGACACTGGGGAACCTGTCCTCCGAAGGGAATGTCTCTCACAGCCAATCCTCCCAAGAGTGTGCTGCCAAGCACCTCTGAGCTTGGCCTGAATTCCTTCCTTGTTTCCGACCATAGGATCTCTCCTCTCACAGAATGAGTGGCAAGAGCTACCGTGATGACGTCAGGCATGAGGTTTCCAACAGAACCACGATGAGGTGAGGCCTGCATCCTGACCTTGAGCCTCTAAAACCGTGCCCGTGTCAACTTTTTTTCTTGCAATGCTGGGGCTAGTAGCCATGAGGTCCCGATGTACACTAAGCCAGCCAGACACTTTGTCACAGAAGTGAGAACTGGGGCAATACTACAGCTGTATACTCTTCTTAAGAGATCCTCCTGTGCTGGTTGTGGTGGTACCCACCTTTAACCCCAGCACCACAAAGGCAGAAACAAACTCTCTGTGAGTTCAAGGCCAGACTGGTTACCATAGTGAATTCCAGGACAGCAAGTGACAGGTAGTGAGACCTGTCTCAAAAAGAGAAAAGAAAGAAATCCTTTTGACCATTTTAACCCCAGTTTCCTAAGACAACACTTTATCGTTTTGCTTTGTTTGTTTGAGATGGGCTCTCAACCTTGAGATCACTACTTAGCGAGGATGACCTTGAGTGCTTCTGCCTCTACATCCCAAGTGCTGAGGTTAGAGATGGTCACTTCCAGGCTTGGATTATGTGGTGCGAGGGATCAACATCAGGGCTTCGTGTACGCGTGGTGAGTACTGTACTGCCTGGCTGGTGCCTACCTAGCCTGTGAGTGTTTCTAAAAGTGTTCTAAGAAGGCCAGTTATTTCCCTTGGAACTAAGCATAGAGAAAACCTGGGTGTCTGGCAATATGGAGAAATTTGCCTTGATTTATCAGAAGCCCTACAAGAGGTGAAGGATGCTTGTTTACACAATTCAGCCTGATTTAGAACCTGTACCTTAGGTTCCTGATGGGGCCGATCCCCTCAGCTGGGAGTGGGGCATCTCACACTTGGGACTCTGGTTGGCTAGGCACTGATCTGACAGGAGTTACTGGCTGCCAGGCTCTGGAGCGGCGTCTGGAGGCCCATGGGATCTCCACTGCCCACTGCCATCTGTGGCCAACAAGCTAGGTCTGAAAGGATGAGAGGGGACAAGTGGCCTGGCTGGCACATTATCCAGACGTCTCCAAGGACTGGTCAGAACCATCTCTGAACTGGCTGCCTGTGGTTACGGAGGGGCACCTCTCCCAGCCACGCACTGTCGTACACCCAGGCAGAGCCAAGTTCAGATCTTGCCAAGGTAGAATCTCTAGCCACAAACAGCCTTGAGGGGCTTTGCACTCGGTCCCAAGTCCCAGCTGCAGTTTCTTTGTATCGTCCAGGAGGCTTGAACTTTGGGCCTTGCCTTCTCTCTGAAGGGTCTGTTTGGCACATAGTCGGTACTCAGCAGATATTTATTGAATGAGCAATGGCTGGAATGATAATCATCCTTCAGATAAAGCCACCTCTTACTTCTGACTCTAGATGGACAAGGAAGACAGAATTCTAGAAATGTCGATAATAGGAAATATGGAGGCTTAGTTGGCAGAGCTGCTGAGCACTTACAGGCTCTGGGTCTGTTTCCCCAGTACCACATCAACCCAGGCACGGTCTTACGTCCCTGTAATCCCAGCATTGGGAACTTGGAATGTAGAAGCAAGAGGATCAGAAGTTCAAAGTGGTCCTCGCCATCCTCAACTACACTGAGAGTTCAGGGCCAGCCTAGAATACATGATACCCAGTCTCAAAAAGAAAAAAAAAAAAAAGCCAGAGGTGATGGGCTCGACTTTAATTCCAGTAGTTGGGAAGCACAGGGGGGCATCTCTGTGACTCTGAGGCCAGACAGGGCTACACAGTGAGACCATCTGAAAATATTTTTTTAAAAAAAGATTTATTTATCTATCTATCTATCTATCTATCTATCTATCTATCTATCTATTTATTTATTTGATGTAAGTACACTGTAACTGTCTTCAGACACACCAGAAGAGGGCATCAGATCACATTACAGATGGTTATGAGTCATCATGTGGTTGCTGGGATTTGAACTCAGGACCTCCAGAAGAGCAGTCAGTGATCTTAACCACTGAGCCATCTCTCCAGCCCAGCAAAGCTTATTTGTATCTATACAACAAGCATCTTTCCAGATTCCACTCACAGGACCCCTCCACAAATGCTTCAGGTAGGAGCAGGGCTCTGACCTGGCTTACTAACTGCTATGCCCATTCGATTTCAAGGGCGACCTGGTTGCTGCTATAGGGAACTTCTGAGACACACAGGCTCAAGGCCCTCCCCTGGCTTCACGGGTCAGAACCTTCCCTTGGAGAAGCTCCTGGTCATCAGTGGACTTGTTATCTTTGAAGAGACACTGCCCTGAGCACCAATTGAGTGAATGTCAGCCTGGAGCCTGCATGAGGCCTCCGCACCCGCACCCCACCCATCTTCAGGGGCAGGCTGCTGGCAAGTTGGCTGGCACAACCGCTCTCTCAGGCTACCTGGATGACTCAGACAAATGACTGAGTCAGAGAGGTTGTCTCTCCAGCCCTTGAATGTTGCCTGGAACATAGCAGACACTCAATAAATATTCAGTGCACAAATGCTGAATTAATCTTAAGCTTTTTTTTTTTTTTCAACTAAAGCACTTAGGGTACCAGGGACCTCTGCTTCTGGACATAAATTGCAAGTTATTTTAAAGGATATTTGTGTTCTCGGGAAAGAGCCCTGGAAGAACATCTATTGTCTGATGAGCAATTACTGATTGCCAGGCCAGGGTTTGACACCATGCGCACAAACTTCATATTTCACAAAGGATGGTTCAGGGGGAGGAGCATCAAGAATGACCAGCTAAGGAGATTGGAGAGGTGGAGGTTGGAGTGTTGACTCAGAGGTTAAGGACACTGGCTTCTCATGCAGAGGACCTGGGTTCAGTTCTTAGCACCCACATGCTAGCTCGCAACCATCTGAAATTCCCGTTCCAGGGATCTGAAACCTTTTCCTCACATGGTGTTCAGAAATACATGAATATAAAATACTCATAAACATAAAATAAATGAACACTGAAGGGAAAGAAAACTACCTGGCAGGCAAGGGCAGGGGAGGACCAGAGGGGGTAGCTCAGGCTAGTTGTGTTACATTACTCTGGGCTCAATACACAGTCCTCTGTGACGTACATACTTGTAGTCCCAGGCACTGCAAAGGTAGAGGCAGGAGGATCAGACATTGAAAGTTAAGTCATAGAAAAATAAAGTTCAGGGTCATCCTCAGTTACATATCAAGTTCAAGGCCATCATGGGCTACTCAAGATTCTCTATCAATAATAATGATGATGATGATGATGATGATGATAACAACAGCTATCACAGTGATGGCGCTTGCTTTTAATCCCAGCACTTGGAAGGCAGAGGCAGGTGGATCTCTGTGAGTTTGAAGCTAGCCTGACCTGCAAAGCAAGTTCAAGACATCCAGAGCTACACAGAGAAATCTTGTCCCAAAACACCAAAATAAATAAATAAATACATAAATAATAAGCTAAAGTGAAAAAAGAAAATAATACTGATGTAGTAAGGCAAGCATGGTGATTTGAACCTATAATCAATGTACCTGAGACTGAGGCAGGAGGATTACTGTAAATTCAAGGATGTCTTGGGCTACAGAATGAATTCTAGTCCAACCTGGACTACAGTGTTAAGACTGTAGTGCAGAAAGAAAAAAAAAAAAAAAAAA
>NC_034603.1:19979831-20004637 GCF_900095145.1 Mus pahari | reverse complement strand
GTTGTGAGCCACCATGTGGTTGCTGGGATTTGAACTCCAGACCTTCGGAAGAGCAGTCGGGTGCTCTTACCCACTGAGCCATCTCACCAGCCCACCCTTGGACTTTCTATACTAGAGGCTAACTGAACTTCTGGTCCTCTTGACATTCATTCAGCCATGCCCCGCAGTCCTTGCTCCTCTTTCTTGATCCCAGTCAAGTTTTTGCTTGCTTCTCTTTACTGCTATCAAGGTCACCAGGCACCTCCATATTTCTGAACCTTAAAATCTTTCTATGCTTTGTTGGTCAAGACAGGATTTCTCTGTGCAGCCCTGGCTCTTCTGGAACGCTCTGTATAGAACAGCTGACCTCACACTCAGAGATCTGTCTGCCTCTGTGTCCCCAGTGCTGGAATTAAAGGCATGGGACACCATGCCCAGCTTATTTATCTATCTATCTATCTATCTATCTATCTATCTATCTATCTATCTATCTATCTATCTATCTATCTATCTATTTTTAAGATAGGGTCTCAATGTCTACTGAAGCTGGGCTGAAACTCCCGACACAGGTCAGTCTGGCCTCAGGTATGCAGAGTTACTGGAGTTAAAGGCCTGAACCACTATGCCCAGTTTCACAATAAAATATCTCGTGATCCTTCAGCAGTTTGGGGCTGCTCCACGCCTTCCAGCTCTCTGGATGCTTCTTAAATGGTTTACCTTCTAGATTTATTTTATTTCTGAGTCAGGGTCTCATGTAGCCCAGGCTGTCCTCAAACTCTGTATGTAGCTGGAGAGGACTTCTATTTCTCCACCTGCACCTCAGCAGGTCCTCACCAGCACTCTGGTTTATTGGAGGCCAGGGGTCAAATCCAGGGCTTTGTGTGTGCCCAGCAAGCAGTCTACCAACTGAACCACATCCTCAGTCCCTTCTTTCTCTCTCTCTTTTTTTTTCTTTTTCTTTCTCTCTTTCTTAATGATACCTTTGTTGAGGGCTCCTCTTCCAGATCTTATTCAGTGCCCAACGCTGAGAGTTGAATCTAGAACCTTAGGCAGCCTAGGCTGGCCTCAAATTTGCTATGTCGTCAAGGGTGACCTTGAACTCCTGATTCTCCTCCACCAGCCCCCCTAGGTGGTAAGATAGTTAGGGGTGAGCCACCATACTGAAGCCCTTGAAGTAAGTTCTATGAATTACAAAGAAATCTAATTATACTGAAATATAACTCTCAAGATGTTTTCAAAATGTGTAACACACTAATATGTGTGCTTTATTAAATTACAAGTGCAGAATAATTTGAAGTAGTGATGTGTAATGGCATCCTAGGGTATTAGTAACAACTGTAATGGTTGTAAAATACCTGTGATTCCTACCAGGAACCATGTCACAGGTGCACTTAATAGCGAAAATTTGTTGTCCTTATTCATAATTGAAGAACATGCTACATTTTACTGATGGAAATGAAGATGTGACCTTTTTGCCCATCACAAGTCAAGACCCAGAGACTTATGGAGGCAAGTACCCCTAAACTTCAGGTTTGGTTCATAATGCACCCTCTTCATACACACACACTCACTCACTTGGCATCTTCTCAGATCATCCAATTTAAAACTGTACCCCTTAAATATGATGCCTTCTTCTGGCCTCTGCAGGCACTGCACATACACAAAACACACAAACATGCACGCAAGACATCCATAAACACAAAATAAAAATAAATCTAAAAAAAAATTAAAATTGTACCCTCTACTGTTGTGATTTGCAATTGAACCTTTCACTGTAGCACTTAATTATCTTCAAACACACCAACACATATTTGTAATCTCAGCATTTGGGATTGCAGAGAATTTGAGGGTAGCCTGGGCTACACAGTGAGTTTGAGGTTAGTCTTGGCTCACACTTGATTATTTGTTTACTTGTCTGTCTGTCTGTATGTCTGTTTTCAGGGCTGGAGAAATTGCTCTTGCAGGGGACAGGAGTATTGTTCCTAGAATTCAGGTGAAGTGGCTGACAGAGCCTGTAATTTCAGCTCTAGAGTCTCTCATGCCCTCTTCTGGTCTCCACAGGTACCTTGCATTCACACACAGATATCCACACACAGGCACACACATATGCATAATTAAAACTAGAACACAATTTAAATTTTTCTTCCTCCCTTTCCCATATTTTTTTTTCTGGGAGGTGGGGCAGGCTATTCCGTTCAACCTGTTGTCTTGGTTAGCTTTTAACTCTTGGCAATCCTCCTGTCTCAGCTTCCCAAGTTCTGAGATTATAGGTGTGAACCATGATGCCTAGCTAGACAGATTTCATATTTGTCTAATTAAGCTATGTACATAATGAATTAAAATCAGCCTCACTGTTATCACTTTGTTAGCAGGTCCAAGGTTAGCCTTGGACAGTAGCACAAAGTTCTGCGGAATCCAAGGACTGGAGGGGATTTTGGTTCTAAGCCGGTGGTGTTTCCTAAGGACTGTTTAGGGGGCCCTGGTTTGGCCCCCAGTTAGAAAACGATGTCAAGGACTAAAGAGAGCTGCTGTTCTTGCGGAGATCAATCATAATGTGACTAGATAATAGCACAACTTTTCTCCAGCATGTGGCAAAAGCCAAGGGTAAAGACACTAGTGCCAAGGTCACCTGCACTTAGGTGCCCACTCGCCACTGCAGGCCTTAGACACTATGGAGTTTCCAAGGCTTTTCTGAAGAGGGTAATGGGCTTTGTGGGGATGAAGTGGACCAGCTTGCACACAGGGCACAGAAGGAAGCACATGCACATGAGGTGTTCTTTCCCTCTATCATTTCTCTAGGTCGGCTCCTTGCCAAGACATTTTTCCATTCTAGTTCATGGGCTCCCAATGGCCAAGGCAGCTTGTCCCATCCTCTCCCGCACACCCCCCACCCCACCCCCCAGGCCAAAGACCAAATCTGTGGGTCACTTTAGACTCTGCCTCTGTGTATTGTGTCTCTACCTTCATGCCAGATTCATGGCTGACAGTTATCGGGACCTTGACCATATACAGCCCACTGTTTCTGACCAGTTCTTTTCCTAGTCCTCTTTCTGTGCTCACTGGAGCTCTTGTATGAATCCTCAGGGAAAAGACTGAGAGCATTGTCCTCTTGCTCTTGCCTAACATGGGTTCAATCTTAAGCAACAACAGCAAAAAGAAAAGGCAGGGGGGCCTGGAGATAAGGCTCGGTAGTTAAGAGCAGTTGCTGCTCTCCCAAAGGACCTGAGTTCAGGTCTCAATCAGACACATTGGGTGGTTCACAACCATCTGTAACCCCAGCTACAGAGAACATCCCATGCCTCTGGCCTGCCTCACCTGCATGCATCCCTACCTGCCCATGTGCAGACACATAATTAAAAGTAGGTGCACATACACCTACTCATCATTAAAAATAATTGGGAAAAAATAAAGAGTTTATAAGAAAGAAGACATGAGCGAAGCACTCACGTGTGCCGTGCACTCTTAGCCGGGTCCTGCCTTACTCATAGGGAATGTAAATTTACATATTCACATACATGGGTATGCATGTGGTCTCTGGAATCTTCAGCTCACCAAGGTGAAAACAGACTCAGAGAGATGTGTTCACCAATCTGCCTCACACAGCCTTCTGAGCAGGATCAGAAGCCATTAACTACTCGGTTGGGCACTCCCAGCCTCCAACACCTGTTAGCAGACATTGACCTTGGCCTGGGAAAATCTTCTCAGTGGACCACTGGGAACCAGAGACAGGGCTAACTGTGAGGTGATGATGAGCCAGCCCCTCCTCTTGCCAGACACGCCTCTTTTAGACTTTGTGAATGAAGGCCAAAGAAGAGAAGTTCTGCGGGTGGCTTCCTTGAGTTCTGTTGCAGAAATTGCTGGTTTCAGCGTTCCTGGCGTCCCTCTTTGTTGCAGACACAACCTCCCCGTCAGAGGATCTGAGCTGTTTTGAGTTTGTTTATTATTAGATTTATTTCTCCTATAAGCAAATGTGTTCACAACATTCCGTCGGGGAATCTTCTTAATTGTCACATAAATGTCATCTTATGTAAATTGAATATTTATCTTTGCATGCAAGAGGGGTGGGGGTGGAGGGGAAAGGAAAAATAAACAACCTTCAGTCTCGGAGAGGGAAAGGGGTTTGAAACTCATCCACCTGCCTTCAAAAACAAAGGTGAGTTGGGGGGGGGATCATTGGATTATCTTGGAGGGGGTAGAATACATTGGCAAGGATGAGATGAGATGCCTTAGGGATGCCGGGGATGAGAGATGCCTTAGGGATGCTGGGCCAGGCTTCCCCAAACCTCAGCCCGAAGCTAGCCAACCTCCCCAGCTGGAGCATTCCCGGGAGGCAAAAGGTTGCCCACCACGTGTCTACCCATCCAGGAGGCCTGCCCTTTTCCTTCCTAGAGAGAAGGTGAGCTCCCCAGGCGCAGCGGGTTGGGTGGGTGTGGCCCGCAGCTCAGGGAACCGACCCAAGGCTCCGCCACTGCCGGCTAGCCGCCCGACAGCCCGCCCGCCTGGCGAGCGCAGGCTCTTCTTCCAGAAACTGCGAGGATTGGAGAGCACTGTTTGTGCACCACAAGGTCAAGTCGGGAAGTGGAGTCGGAGGAGGAGGGGCGAGAAGGAGAGGGTGGGGAGAGGGGCGCCCCGCTTCTCTGCCAAGTACCAGCCCTGGGAAGTTGCCCCCTCGGTTTTTAACCCTTTGCGGTTGTAAGATGAACGAGGCAGGAGGAAGGGGGTACCCGAGGGCAAACTCCTCCTGAGTCTAGGACATGTTGCCACCCTGCTAGCCACCCACCCATCACAGTGCGCCTCACACCCCCCCCCCCGGAAATGCAGGGCAGCACCGGGCGCCAGGAGGCACCCGTGAGGGGGAGGGGGCAACGAGTCCAAGAAGGGACCCCCTCCCCCTAAGGACAGCCCCTCTCTTCCGGAGGTCGCCCACAATTTCAACTTTCCCTGCCTAGGATGCTAGTTTGCATTTGGTGTGGGTGGGGGAGGAGGACCGCGCCCCCTCCCCCAGCCCCTTGCGCGCCCCTCCCCTGCACTCCTGCCAGCACTTTCTGCTCACTTCTGGCGCTGCAAAAAACGCCACGCGATTTATTCGATTTCGATTTTAAAACCAGTGATTCCGAAACCGGGCGGAGGGCGAGGGTCTTCCAGCACCAGAGTCCCTGGGGGTGGGGCGGGCGGGCCGGGTACTCCGTGCAAGCCTCGTTTCCTCCGCGAGTGTCGCCTCCAGGCTGTTATTTGCAAAGAAACGTCTTTTTGACGCAGGGAGAAATGGCAAATTTTAAGTACGTCATTAATATGGCGCCAAAAGATTTTTTTAAGTATAAGCTTGCTTTTTTTTTTTTTTAGGTTGTGGGGGGCTCCGCCTGGGTCTGGGGCGCGAAGGGGGCGGGGTGTGAGCAGAAAGTGTGAGTGAGCGAGTGGAGGGGCGGGGTATATGTGTGAGTGTGTGAAGTGTGAGCCGACCTGATGGGACTTGCACGGGCTCAGCCGGCGCTCGGGCCCGGCCCTGGGGACAGGGCGGGCTGGGGGCGCCCCGGAGTCCACGAGGAGTCCGGGCCCGCGTGCAGGCGGGCGGGTGACCGTGTAGGGCACCCCCCCGGGGGGGCCGCAACGCTACCTGGGACTGTCGCCGGAGCCAAACAACTGGGAAGGGGGGGACACGACAGGGGGGTGCCGGGAGCTGAGATCCGAGTGAATTAGAAAAAAGTGGCTACTCCCCCTCCCTCTCTTCTTGCCCGCCCCCACCCAACCCCCACCCCAACACATTTTTTTCCCCCTCTAAAGAGATCACAAGGAAGTCTTGGTTTAAAAAGAAACAGAAACATACACAGGGGGTTGGTGAATGGTGCCGACCGCGGCCATCGCAGTTGGAGGCTATTTTTTGGGGGGGTGAGTAGCGTCCATGGAGTTACTTTGCGCCCACTCCTAGTGGCACCAGCTCTGGGCTGGAGAGCTGACCATCTTCCTAGCAGGGGTGCGGGGCTTGGGGGACGCCGCGGCCCGGTCGCCTCCCTCGCCACGACCCCGGATGGATGCGCGCCCCCCGCCCTCCCGCGCCGGCCCCAGGAGCTCCTGGCTTCGGGAGCATCCTTCCCGCGCCGGCCCCCGCCGCCGCGCGTAGCCGAGGGCAGCGCCCCTCGGGAGGGCACGGCGGAGCAAGGTAAGAGCCAGCCCCCAGCGGATGGGCCCTGCGCATCTCCACGGCATTATTTTGTGGGCTTTTTTTTTTTTTTTTTTTTTTCAACAGATCTGCCAGTGCTCCTCGCTCCCTCTCTCTCTTGCTCGCTCGCTCCCTCTCTCGCTGGCTGCCTGTTCTAGGAAGCCAGCGCGGGGGGTGGGGGGGGACGCACAGCACTGGGGAGAGAGATTGCGCATGTTGGTCAGCCGTGTTTTAAAGAGTACAGTGCGGGGAGGCTGAGAGGGGCGCATGCAACAACTTTTGGAAGGGTGAGCCTGGCGACCTTCTTTATTAATGACTGCGGCAAAGCGCCCCTGGGCCGGCGAGGGGGCGCGGGCGGGTGGGGGCGCTGGGGCTGCAACTTGCCTCGCGGGCTCCGGCCGGCCCGAGGGGCTGCGGCGCTACCGGGGTGCGGGGTGGGGAGGCCGAGTGGCGGGCACCGGGGCACGGGAAACCTGGAGCTATCTGCCCTTCTGTCTCCCCGAGTTTCATTTTGTTGATACGCAGCACGTCCGGGTGCCGAACCGGGCTGAGCCTATGCACATGACCCCGCGCTGGGCTCACGTGCAGCCGGTCCAGTCTTAGACACCTTCCGGGGGCCACCGCCTCCGCCCTGCGCCCCCTTTCCAGGCTGGGTGCACGCGGGAGCTGCACGCGGGGGCAGCATGCTCGGTTCTTGGGTTCAGAGGCATTGCACAAATTAGTTTTTTTTTTTTTTTTTTTAAGGGGCGGGGGACAACGTTCCCAGGTGAGTGCTGAGTGCGCAGCCCAGGCAGCCAGGGTGCATACTGGGGTAGTGGACAGCAGCTCTCCGGTGCTGCGCGGGAGTCCGGTGGGGGAGAGGCACCGCGAGAGTGGAAATGTACCGGCGACGGCCGGAGCGGCGGGTGCGCGCTCGCGGGGCGACGGCAGGGGGCGTGGCCCTTGTTTACCTTCTCCCAACTCTGCTGGTTCGCGTCCCGCTTCAGGGACGACTCTGCAGCTCCCCCCCTCTTCCCTCAGCCTTTACTAAACTCTGGGTGGTACCTAGGAGCAGCAGACAAGTGGAGGGCTCTGCCTGGGACACACGCACCTGACCCCAAAATGAGTGACATTGCAGCCCCCGCCCCCACCAAACATTGCTGCAGTCCTCCTGCCGGATCCCCGGCCCCGCCCCGCCCCCGGCAGTGGCATCTTCCCGGCTCACCTCCTTCCTCCCTCTCCCTCCCTCCTTCCCACCCACTTGCCTGCGCCTGCGGAGCGGCTCTCGCTCGCCCACTCCCCGCCTGGGTGCAGACTTGTGGCTCCCCATGGTCCCTTCCCGCCCATCCCAGGGCTCTGAGACATCCCCTTCTCCGAGCAAGGGGTGATCCTGGGTCAGCTTGGAGACTCGTAGCTTTTCTGCCGGAGGGTGAGGACATCTGCAAAACCGGCTTGGAGGCTTCCCTCTACCTTCCAGAGAGGCCCAGCCAGCTCAGCCCGGTCCCTCTACTGCACACCTCTGCCCTGCTCAGAACCCCCGCCCCCACCCAAGGCTCAGTTGCCCTTCCTCGAGTCCCCTAGACCCCTCCCCCGCCCCGTGTGCCAAGCCCACCCACCTCCTGGCACCGCCCCCGGCCCGAACCGCCTCTTGCCCTTCCTACGCCTGGGCCGGAGCCCCCCGCAGCCACCTCCGGCTCCTCCTCCCGGCTCCCGCGGTCGGAATCACGCCGGCGCGCCTCCAGCCTGCGTGCCCATCGCCCGCCGCCAGGGGCAGGCTGGAGGCGCGCAACCCTCTTCTAATCCCCTTAGCCGCTGCAGCCCGCCTGTGCACTTTTTTTTTTTTTTTTTTTAAACCAGCTTGGCCTCAGGCCTCCTGCTGGGGGGCGGGGGGGCCGGGTTTCTTTATGCCCGAGGGTACATTGCACTGGTTATTCCGGGTCTCTGCTGATTTCCAAATTTCACCCTTGCCCCTAGCACCCCCCACCTCATCTGCAGGATTCCGAGGTACAAAGTCTTACCCAGAGGCAGTTTGCAAGAGGTCAATGGGAGGGATTATGGTTGTGCTCAGAGAAGTGCCAGAGGGGTTAGGGAGGGGCGGGGCCCCCATTTAGAAAATGAAGAGTTCTGAGCCCGGAAGAACTAATCGGATGCTCTCTTAACATTTATATTTGCAAACAGACCGGAGCTTGGGAGCTGGGTTCTCCTCCCAGAGTGGCACTGTCTCTCCTGTCACTGGTAAAATTCCCAGTAGGACATTTGGCAGAAGATCCAGGCAGAGGGTTGCCAACCGAGCCTGGCCCTGTTTCCTGGGTTCCCAGGGTGCTGACTTCTTTTTCCCCTCGCCTGATTTCTTTTTTTTTCCCCCCCTTAGGGCCCCAGGCGAACACACCAGCCCTCCAGACCCTCCGGTCCCATCTTCCTTGGGCGGGTTGGGACTCGCAGAGCAATCTACTAAGCAGGCAAGGAAAAGAAGAGAATGAACTGTAAGGGGGGAAGGAATGAGTAATAAAACTGACCTAGTCAAGAAGCAGCTTTTATGTTTAGGCTATGCTATTTGCTTTTTAGGTCACAGGCTGCAAAAGCAGGCTTTGATCCGAAGTGGGCGAATAATTTATTGAGAAAGTTTGCATGGTGTGTGTTTGGTGTGTGTGTGGGGGGGGATTCGTGTTTGATCTGAAGCCCTCTCCTTGGTTGTTCCAAGTGCTGTTGGCTGCTGTTTTGAGTGGAAAAGCATTTGGTTCCACACTAAATGCCTTTTAGAGGGGAGTCCTCACCCTACGCGGCAGGACTTAACAGTGAATGTTGGCTTTAAAACTGTTTGGCCAAGGGTCTCCCCAACACTCTTGGAGATGAAGTGTTTAAGGACAGAGTTGTTTGGGCTCTGGATACAGCAAATGTTTCCAGAGTGCTTTCCCATCCAGCATGCTTTTTCCCTAAATTGCCTGGGTAAATGGCCAGTGACTCCTACCCAAGAGGCTCTCAAAGATCTCAGCTGCTAAGTTCTCATTGGTAGTGTGTATGGGGGGTCCCCGGGTCCCGATCGTACTTTATTATCTCAGTGTAAGCCTTAGACACTGACTCCCCTGCATTTGAGGCTGCGGGCAGGATATTCCTCTTATTTATAACCGGTGTTTCTATTAGACTAGAAGGTGGTTGCCTGCCTCAGTGCCCCTGCCAAATGTTTCACTGTATGTACAGCAGGCTGTCTGCAGATCTCTCGCATGGCTGTTTGGGTTGCCTGAGAGGTTGCCAGGATAGAGTTGGGGGTGGGGAGTAACTTTGACTTCTCATGACCCCCGTATGATGGGACCTCTATCACATGACACGTAGACACTTAAATGGCAGGTCTTAGCTCAAAGCTTCAGCACCTACTGAAGTTAGTTCTGGAGTCTTAGGCAGCCCTCTAAGCTTCCGCTCAGAAATCTCATTGGAGATTAGAAAACTTCATCTGTGCCGGAAGCCTTCCTGCAGTCTTGAGCCCTTTGACCATGGAGTCAGCTAGCCTAGGTCTGAATGTAGTTTCCAGCTGTGCTAAAGGCACCGGAGGTCTTAGTTTACTCATCAGCCAGTGGGATTGATAATAATTCCTATCTGTAGGTGAGCATAGGAAGTAATAGATTGTATTAAAGGACTAACCCTGGGTCTCAGGATGTAGCTGCTCAAGCCCATGTCTGGCAATTCCAGGCCCTGGGTTTTAGCAGTATAATTCATGGAAAGAGGAGGAAAAAAGAAGAAGAAGAAGAAGCCTAAAGTGAGTGGTAGCACAGTGTCCACTCTGTTAATGAACTGAGGCAAGCCAAGTTATTATATGCACTATGGCCTTTGATCTGTTAGCCCCAGGCTAGGCCAGAAAGCCAGCTCTCTTCTCTGAAGCAGAGATGAGCATCTAACAGGTGCCCGAGGGCAGCTAGATTTAGGAATGGTCCACTGAGATTTGCCCTGTGGGGAGAAGAGTAAGGTTGAGGAAGTATTGAAAGGTAAATTAGGTAGAACCCTTCACACTCCCCGGCACTCCTTGGTTGGGTGGTAGAGAGTGGTAGAACTGACCCGCGTGATTGACACTGGAGGCACTGACTGGGGCCTGGGTGGGACACTGAAGGTAGGCAGCAGTGTGGCAGGAGAGAGATCCCAGCGCCTCTCAGGCTTGGAGAAGTAGAGTTGACAGTCACAGACAGCAGCCCTCTTGCCCTGTGTGCACGGAATCTTTTTTTTTTTTTTTTTTGTATCCTCAGTTATTGTCCCTGAGAAGGCATTAAAGCTAATGAGAGATGGGAAAGAGTGGGGCTCTGACCCCCGTTTGAAACAGTTTAAGAGTGTGCAAGCTCTTGTTTTCTGAACGTCTGGCCTTCCCTGCACAAGGAGGCTCTGAGGACAGGTTTTCCAGCCGAAATATCATTAAATTGTATTAGCATCTTATTACACACACGCCTTCGCGGTCCGCCTCAGACAGGGAGTTTTTGTTTCTCTCTGAGAGATTGTGTCTGGAATGGTAAATTGCCTGCTTGAAGGCCCCCCTCACTCCACCCTCCCCCCCCTTTTTTTAAAGGAGGAGGGACTCCTACTGTGTGTGTGTGTGAGGGCAGGCCTGGTGGCCCCTGGAGAGGAGAGACCGGAGGCCAGGTTGGGGTGTTTTAACTGCCCCAGGGAGTGGCTGCAGTAGCTGGCCTGAAAGACCCACTGTTCCCAGGGTCAGCTGGGAGGGCGTTAATGGAGGCCCAGGGTGTTTATTTGAATTTATTTGCAGAGACATCTTTAAAAGAGACTGGCATTGGGCAGTGGTGTTCCAGGGCCAGAACTTTGGTGGAGGCGGGGAGGGTGGCTAAGGCCGGTGGCCTGTGCTGCCAAGAAAACATCTGCCACCAAATTGCTGCCCTATTACTGAGTTGACATTGGTCATTAGCCAGGAACCCAACCACATAAAGCTGCCTGGAAAATGTGTAGGGTCAAGACTGGGAAGGAGGACTGCAAACAGGAGGGAATCTTGGGCTAGGGTGTCAGTTTCTGCCAGCAGCAGACCAGCCAGCTGGGCTGTGTGGTCCTGACACTCCATGAGGGAGGGACCCGTAGCGTGTTCAGTACTCCCCATTATACTGGATGCAGTGTGAGAGTTCCTGGCCTTCACACAAGGATCTAGCCAGACATGTTCTTTACTCTTTCCCAATAGGGACAGTTGGCAAGTAGCTCAACACGCCGACGTGCGTGTGCTTTGCAAATGGGGAATGGGGCAGCTCATTTCTCTAAATAGAGTAATGATCAAAACCCCACACAGGCAGCTGGCACAACTTGTGCCCAGGTCTGTGGAAGCAGGAAGAACCTTTAGCTTGGGAGAGGAAGCAGAGAGAAGCTAGAGGCTGTAGCTCGTAGGTGAGCTCCTGCCTTGTATGCAAGAGGTGCTAGGTTCAGTCCCCCCACTGTCACAAGGGCGATGCCACTGTCCCGCAATGTAGTGAGTAAGGGGATCGCCACTGGACTTTACGTAGGCAGGGTCCAGGTCGGTTTAGGTCTTATGGGGATATGGAGATCTGGTCTCGGGTCAGCTGGAAACCTGTGAAAGAGATTACAGGGTTGGGAGTGAGGCAGGCTTTATGCTTGGAAGGTCTGTTTGGGTGCTGTGTGGAGTTCGGATCCTGTGAAGGAGGTAGTGAAAGGGAGGAGATGAACTTAGATGGGCCCAGGTGAGAGGTGAGGTGGGCTTGAACCAGTCGGATGAGCGTAGAGTTGGGAAAAGTGGGTGTGTTCGGGACTTGGAGAGGAGACGAGGAGCCTTTGGGCCACCGCTCCCTTGAGGGCACGCTGGCTACCTACCGTCCAAAGGAGAGCTTCCCTGTGTGTTTCCATACTGGGGTGGAGACAAAAGAATGGCAAGAAAAGACCTTTGCTGCTTAGACTCTCTCTCCTTTACAGATGGATTACAGGATTAATTCTTGTCCCTCAGAAGCGAGTGCCATGTGTCACGGAAGTCATCACCGGAGCAAAAACTTGACTTGGCAGAGCTGGGAGGGGGTGTTAGAGTAGGAAAACCCGAGGCCAGGCAGATGAAGCAGCTCCATCACACACACACCTGTTTGCTGCCTTAGCTGTGTCTACCCCCTCTCTCGCCAGTGGGCCAGGTGATTTGAGAAACACACACACAGGGCTGCCTCATTGATGGGGCTGCATGTAGGACTACCAGCTGACAGGTTACCTGTTGGTTTCTGGGCAAGGACTCAGCAGTGTAAGAAGGGTGTGGGCAGCTTTGGTCACTGCCTGTGCTTTCCAAGGGGCCGGCCTCTGTAGGGCTGTCCGTTCTGGCCCAAGGCCGGCGTGCATTTACTAGCAAGCATCAAGGCTGCCATGCGTTTCCTAGCTAGCGTCCGTGTGCTGCTTCAGTCTTCACACTCATTTACTCATTCACTCTCGCCAGCTGATTCCCGCCAACAAATGTGTTTAGTTTGGCCCTTTCAGGGTGTTCTTCAGATTGTGACTCAGTTGCCAGCACTTTAAATTCTGGAGATGTATGGGGAAGTCAGATCCAGTTTTCCTCCTGGGGGAAAGTAACTCTTTGCCAACACCTCTGGCCTTGTGAGTGTTGGGGGCTAAGATTTGACCCCTAGCACTCCTAAACCCATGGCCCCTGCTCCTCCTCCTCCTCCTGGAGGTCACACCCAGGGACTTGCGCATGCAGAGCACTTGGCTGGCTATTGCTGAGCTCTGCCGTCAGCCCCCAGCCAGCTGTTAGTGTTGCAGGAGATCCTGGTTTGGAGGTACTGTTGCCCGCGTTGCTGAAACAGGGAATTGTGGGAGACATTGGATTGGCGAACTTAACAGCCACACAGTGACGGGGCTAGGTTGGGCCAGGTGTGGACTGCGGCCAGAGTTCTTTTCAAAGTCGGCCTTTCTCTGATCCTGGATGTCACAGAGGAGGGTGATGGTTTTGGTTCTGGGCTTCCTCTCTGCTGCAAAGAGGTCATGAAGTCTGATGGTCAGGAATTAGGTCTTTTAAGTCTGTCACCTAGCCCCTGAGGCTCCTTTTCCTCATGTCATAGACTCTTAAGTTAAAGAGACAAGGCCAGGTGTGGTGGCACACACCTTTAATCCCAGCACTTGGGAGGCAGAGGCAGGCGAATTTCTGAGTTCGAGGCCACCCTGGTCTACAGAGTGAGTTCCAGGACAGCCAGGGCTATACAGAGAAACCTTGTCTCGAACAACAACAACAAAAAAAAAAAAGTTAAAGAGACAATTGGCATAGCTACCGGGGGGCTTTCTGAGAGTTTCATGTCATGGAGTCCTTGTGTGCTAGAGGACCCCCCCTCCCCCGCCTTCTTGGGTTATTTGCACTGCCAAGTGTCTCTCAGTTCTTTGCCCTTTACGAAACACTAGGCAGCAAGCAGGCCCCCCCCCATTAAGCTCCTCCCATTCTAGTGGGGTAAAAGGCTCCTCACTGAGGTCAAGGGTTAAAGCAGGTCCACTCGGAGGTCTGGGTGACTGTGACTGTCCTTCCCACTTAGTGAGCAGATATGTCAGGGTCTCTGAGGCACTGCGGGAAGATGGAGGCATCTCCTAGCTTGACAGGAGCAGGCTAGAGGCAGATAGATGGGCTGTACCGTAACACCTTCTCCCTAAGAACTAGAACTGAGCGGGAACATGGCGGGAAGCACCCTGGGCCAGGTATCAAGCCACTCCAGATGTTCTCCTCCAAGCAGGCTCTGCCGTTCAGGCTTCCGTAGAACCCGAGGAAGAAGGGGCAGGCACAGCCTTCCAGGCTGAAGCAGAGTCTTTACGCAGGAGTTCAGGGTAACCTCGGGAATCAGACCTCACCCTTGGGGATTCAGCATTCATCTTCATTTGCTGGTTGGTAGCGGAAAGAGGCAGGCTTCCTCTGTAAATGGGCCTGAGTCTTACAGCTCATCAAGCTGTTAGGCACTCAACACCACGGACGAGGTTATGAGAGAGCTGCCCTTAGTGGCTTAAAAGTTAGATGGCATAGGTGAGATTGTACGGTAGGGATGTGCTTTACCCGAGGGTGGACCTGCTGCCCCATTTCCACACCCCAATAGCCGTCATGCACAGGATCCAGGTCTCGATGACAGTTGTCCCTTACTTGGACAGCGAGGCCCTAGAAGGGTCTTTCTTACCTCCTCTTCTCCCTCTTCCCCATAGGGATCACTCGCTCTCACTCAGGAGGTGTGGGAACTGGGGCTCGGGGGGGGGGGGTCATTGTCACCTTTCAGTTTGTGCCTCCTGGCCTCCCTGCGGTCCTCTGACACCAGGCCACTCAGGCAGACTTCTGTTTGCCTGAGTTCCCCGGGGCCTCCTTTCCCAAACGCTGGCTCTGTTGGGTGTGTAGAGGAAGGCTGGGGCCAGAAGAGAGGCTTGTCCTTTCTCTGCATGCGAGTGTGAGCTGAGGATTTCCCCTGATGTCTGGGAAGATAATATCCCTTCTCGACTTTTGTTGCAGATGGAAGAGAAGAGGCGAAAATATTCCATCAGCAGCGACAACTCTGATACCACTGACGGTAAGGCCTTCCTACTTGGCTCTGTGGGGACAGTTAAGTAAAACTGGCAAGCCCAAAGACCTAATAAGAGGACGCTGACCCTCCATTCAGCTCAGCCCAGGGCCACAGGAGTGAAAAGTCAAGTTGGGTTCCTCTGCCCCTGAGGTGGTCAGTCCTTGCCCTTATCCGAGCTTCACCACCCCCTTTAGTCTACTGCCCTATCCTCTAGGTAGCCTTCCTCTCCTTGGAATAGACTAACTCCTCTCAGGACGTGTGCTGCTGGTTAATACAAGAAAATAAATCCTTTAGCTTTTAGAAATCTCTATAAAACCTATTGCCCTTTATGGTTATAATGAGCTTAATTATCATAATAAGTAACTTTCTAACCAGTGGCAAACCCTGAACATGCTCACTGCTGTGTTACCAGCCAGAGTCTGGCACACAGTAGGTGTTCTATAAAGGTTGGCTGAAGAAATTAACGAAGAAGCCCAGCTGTCAATGGAAGCTTGGCAGTGCATTCTAAGAGGTAGATAGATTTAGACAAACGGGTGGGTGTGTCCGTTGGATGTCTAGAAGTGGGGGGAAAAGGTCCCCTTGTCAACATTCAAATGGTGTTTTGGGAGCAGAGAAAAAGGTGTGTGTACAACCAGAGCTTTCTTCCTGGTTGGTGACAAAAGGTAGCCATTGCCCAGTGGCCCAGGAAGCCACTCCTCAGCCTGTTGGGTTAAGGAATCCCATCTTCATGGTCAGGAAGGGGCACGCAGCCAGGAAGATGCCATCTTGAAGTAACTACTTTGGTGGATCTCTCTAAGAAGGAAGCCACACTGCTGGGGAGGCTGAGCCTAGAGCCCAGCATCTCTAGACCTGGTGGACTAGCGGCCTCCCTACCCACCCGGGGACTGATAAGGCCCAGCCGGCCCTGTCTGCTTCTAGGCCACATCAGCTGCCCTGCGGGTCTGGCTCTGGTTGTGGGTCACTCCTCCCTTCCATCCCCTTTGCTGCAGGAAGAGATCACAGTATCTATAGAGTTTTGTGGCCACCCAGCTCCCACTCCTAACCTGCAGAGTCATGGGGCATCTGGGCATCTGCGCCATGGAGAAGCAGCAGGTTGGACCCACACTTGAAGTTGTCCCCTTTCCATCAGCTCCCCACCACTGTCCCCATCCGTGACTGTTGACTCCTGTTCTCATCAAAAACCTTGGCTCTGGGGCTGGCTGCAGTGGGGCACTTAATCCCAGCACTTGGGAGGCTGAGGCAGGTGGATCTCTGGGAGGGAGCTCAAGGGCAGCCTGGTATCCATAGCAAGTTCTATGTAATGAGACTCTGCTTACAACCAAAACAGAAAAAAACCCTGGGTCTTCCTCCTGAGACCATTGCCCTATAGTCCAGCAAGGGTCTTGGGCCGTACAGTCATGGCTAACTGAAGAATCCCTTTGGACCATCCTACAGCTATAGATATGGTATCCTTTAGAGGACAGATCATCTCCTATCCTGTTAATCAACTTCATATGACTGTCATGTAAGGTTAGTAACTTACGAAAGGGCAGGTTTACTTAGCCCACAGTTTTGGGACTTTTAGTGCCTGAGCAATGGGCTCTGACACTCTCTGAGGTTTCAGGTTCTAAAAAAGTTACACCGCCTCCCAGTAGCGTTGTCCTGAGGACTAGGGGGGGAGGGGGGCTGGGGGATACCACTGCTTCCCACTTCCCTCCTCCCGCGTCCTCCTGTCTTCCTACCTCAATTAACCTAGTCAGAATAGTCCCTTAGAGGCTTAGGCACAGGTTAACTGATTTGTCCCAGAGTGTCCAGAGACTTAATCTTCTAGATTATTCCCATCAAGTTGGCATTTAACACTAACGTTCTCATACCCACCTCTTCCAGGCTTACAGATATCAAATTATTTACTGGTGGTGGCCAGTAATCAGACAGCTCACTTGGGTCTAGCCTGATAGGCTCCAGGTCTATTCGGATTCCTACTCCCCTACCTTGCTTTTGTAACCCGATAGGGCATCCAGGAGTGCCATGATGCCCCTAACCTGGGACAGACTGGAGCAAGCGCATGCATGGAATGTTCTGGCATGCCTTGACCAAGTAGGAAGCAGAGTCTCAAAGAGAATAGGGACTTCCTTGGAGCCACAGAAACAGCTGGTAACCGCTGTTGATTTCTTAAGCCAGGGGTGAGTGAAGGAGCCTTCATATTTCCATTGGTCTGTGGAAAGATTGGGGCCCAGGGCAGGGACAGAGCCTCCTACCTTCTGATCCTACAAGCAGGTGCTCACCCTGAGACTTTCCATCCTCTATGTGGTTAGATGCTGTTTCTGGCTCTCCGGGAGCCCTCATGGCCTGTCTTCTCTCTGCAGGTCACGTGACATCCACATCAGCATCAAGATGTTCCAAACTGCCCAGCAGCACCAAGTCGGGCTGGCCCCGGCAGAACGAGAAGAAGCCCTCAGAGGTAGGCAGCAGCAGTGGAAAGGTTCAGGGAAGGCTGAGGTTGGGGTAGAGAGGCACCTGTGGGGAGTGAGAAAAAGAGCTGAGCAAATGCATGAAGGCCACGTGTTCTTGGTGCAGGGCCCATGCCCAGTGCCAGAGGTGGCCAGTGTGGCAGAATAGGACGAATGGGGACACCAGTTTATTCGTCTGACAGTACTTCATGTGTACCTGCATGTTAAGCAGGGTAATGCCTTCAGCTCCTGATCTGCATGTAGAGGCGCTTATGGCTTCTGTGGAGGGAGTCCTTGGTACAAGGCCTCACAGCCAGCCCTTGCTTCTTGTGGCCAATGAAAAATTCCATGCAGGGGCTTTATCTCTCCCCGCCTAGCACTTCACCGGCAATGTCGCTGTGCAGAGACGAGGCCTTTGGTCTAAATGTGACTGTGAGAACTTCCAAGGCTGTGCATTTCCAACCTGGTCCTTCCTTATACATGGAACTGGTGTAAGGACCGAGCTTACATGGATGTGGGATCAAGGACCATGTCTTTGCCCAAACCACACCCCATTTTCTCCTGTTGCTTTCCACTGGGTCATCTAGTTTTTACCAGCCCCTAGATATATATTTGGGCTGGACCTCCGGTATGCTCTTAAATGGTCTTCCCCAGAGCTTTATATTTTAAAAAATTGATTTCTTGCCTCCCAAGAGCCTTGCTCTGTGCTTTTTTTCCCTTGGGGGCGGGGCAGGGGCAGGGCAGGAGCGGGGGCAGGGGGTGGGGTTGGGACCCTATGAGAGTGGTTTCCATTTTCCTTCCAAGTTACAATAACTTGTTTAGTTTGTGTGTGTACACATAGGGACACGCGAATGCACGTGTGTGTCTCTGTGTGTGTGTGTGTGTGTGTGTGTGTGTGTCATGGCATGTATGTGGAAGATGGAACAACCGGGAGGAGTTGGGTCTTTCTGCCTCTTGAGGTTCAGGCTCCTAGGCTAGGCAGGAAGCGTCTTTGCCTGCTGTGCCATTTCAGTGCCAGCCCTGATAGTGTCCAAACCTGGTTCATGGGGTTGTGGATGAAGATGTCTCTGAGAGGGTTGTGAAGGAAGGAGCTGGATGCTGGCGCTGAGGAGGAAGAGTCGTTTTGATGCTTACATACCCGCCTCCTTTTCTTTTCTTTTTTTTTTTAATGATATTTTCTTTATTTACATTTCAAATGTTATCCCCTTTCCTGGTTTCTTCTCTGAAAACACCCCATCCCTTACCCTTCCCCTTGCTCACCAACCCACCCACTCCCATTCCCAGTCCTGGCATTCCCCTATACTGGGGCATGGAGCCTTCCCAGGACCTAGGGCCTCTCCTCCCTTGATGACCGACTAGGCCGTCCTCTGCTCCTATCCTCCTCCTTAGCCGACCACTTGGGAGGATAGAGTGTGGGATAGGATCTTGGGAGGCTCTGCCTCTTCGTGGATGAACAGCCTTTGGTCACCTTTATTTGGGCCTCCTAGTCCTTGGGGGCAGGAATTGCCATGCTCGTGTAGGACTTGAGGAGATGGCCTCTGACATTCCAGCCTTTCTCCAGCTCCCTTGGGGTTCTGCATATTAACAGGAGATGGGAAACTCCTGAGGGAGCTAGCCTCTTGCCCCTGCCCCACCTCCCAGGCCAGTGGGGGATGGGGCGCCTTCTCCACTGGCTGGGACCAACCCTGGGTGGAAACAGGTGTCAGCAGGGCCGAGAAGAAAGAACAATTTGCATGGGGCAGAAAATTCCCCTGCCTCTTGGGTTTTCCAACCCAGAGGCTTTGAACCTAAAAATAGACTTGAACCTCTGTAGGGCGCCTTCTGGGGACTGGCTGTGTATAGCCCATGCCTAGACCAGGAGCCCTGCAGGTGTGGCTCTGATGTCCACCCAGAAGGACTGACAAGTCTTCCCTTCCTTGAATGGCAGCCAGATCCTCCCTCCCGCAGCAGGCTGGAGAGCAGCCGGAGAGGTTTTCCCTCATCCCCTGAGTGAGAAGGTTGAGCCGTGGCCGGTATAAATTCTTGAGTTATGGTGGGGCAGAGAAGAAAGCATCAATGAAAGCTTCCAAATGATCTGGCTCGTGAGAGGGCGGAGAGAAACACTAGCGCTTGGCTGCAAGAGTGTGCATGCGCTGATGAATGAACTGGAAGCAGAGGGCCTTGCTAGGGAGCCTGGCCGAGGCAGCAAAGGCTCCAGGCTCCCTAACAAAGGGGATTCTTGGGAGCCCTGTCTGCCCAGTGCCCTATGGGATAACTGCTAAGCTGGTCACACTGTGTGCTCTCACTGAGGCCAACTGGTACAGAGACTCCCTTCGCTGGTGGCCGTGGGTCTGTTTTTATTGCTTAAGTGTGCCCAGGCGTTGAGGAGGGAACTTGAGGCCCCACGATGCTTGCATTGCAGTAGTAGTGGGCATATTGTAAACTGTGAAATAGCTAAGGGGTAGGTTTCGGGGCAAGAGACTCTCTAGGGGCTTCTGCTCTTCACACTAACATGGGCCAGGGCCAAAGAACACTGACCAAGAGTCAGGACCCTGGACAGGGCTGAAGTGAGCCTTCCCATATGGCTTTTTACCCAGGCCCCTCCCTGAGCCAATGGGAAAGGGAGTTCTAGGCTGGGTTATGTGTCTGCCTTTAAACAGTGGAAGGGAAGGTGGGAACAGAACCAAGGTTTCAGTCTTTTTTTTTTTTTTTTTTTTTGAGACAGGGTTTCTCTGTATAGCCCTGGCTGTCCTAGAACTCACTTTGTAGACCAGGCTGGCCTCGAACTCAGAAATCTGCCTGCCTCTGCCTCCCAAGTGCTAGGATTAAAGGCGTGCGCCACCACACCCGGCTCAGCCTTCTTTTCTTAGGCATTTTGTGGGACTCCCACAAAGCTGAAGTCTGTCCCTTAGACCTTCAGAAAGAGGGGGACCCCAGTCTGAGAAACTGGCACTGTATAAATTCTGCTACAGCCTTGGAGCCTTGGAGTTGTCTTGCCCAACAAAATGTTGGCATTTTACCACTGCATCCTTAGTGGGTCACAGCTTCATAGAATCTGAAGTAAGTTGCAGCCTGAGGCCGTCTTTGATAGTCAGGCACCAGTCCTGACTATCAGCCTTAATTTCTTCAAGTGGGGTTCCAGGCTTCTTGTTGCCAGAAAGCTTCTTAAGTGGCAGACAGTAGGGGCCTGCCTACCCGTTCTCCCTGACTAGCGTCCGTCCGGTTATCCCCATGACACACACTACCCTTGTAGTGAATGGGTCTCTTCTAAGCCAGAATGCTACTTGGGGTGCTAAAGATGGTTCTGGGAGAGACCTGGAGGCCTGCCCTGTGGTTGGTGCCACAGGTTATATATATCTTCCTCATGCCTTGAGACTGCAGGGCGGGTAAGCAGTGGGGATTTCCCCTAGGCCACTTGTCTGGAGGTGAGACACCAGTGCATCAGGAAGTCAGTCAGTGAGCCTCTGCTGCTGAGTAAGGGCAGCACACACTGAGGGTGCCTGGGAGGCCTGGCGGGATGTGGGTGCATTAGGAAGTGTGTCTGCTGGGAAAGTCCAGCCTGCTTTGCCTTGTCTCTGAGGAGCTTGGGACACTTGACCAGTGACACTTCTCCCCTCCCCCTCCACCCCCCTGCCTTGAATGTCTAGAGACCTATACCTAAAGCCTGTTATGGGGGGAGGGCTAATTTTTCCTGATACCCATGGCACCTGTGGGAGGGTTGCCTTAGTTATCCGACTGCTGTAAAGAGACACTGTGACCAAGGCAACTTATAAAAGGAAATATCTAATTGGGGGCTTGCTTACAGATTCTGAGGGATAATCTGTGATCGTGGCGGCAAGCCTGGTGTGGCTGGCTGGCAGGGAAGGAGGCAGAGTCGGAGCAGTGTGGGCTTTTGAAACCTCCAAGCCTAACCCCCCAGTGATACACCTCCTCAAACGAGGCCACACCTCCTAATCCTTCCTAAACAGTTCCACCACCTAGGGATCAGGCATTCAAATATATGAGCCTAGGGGTGCAGGATGGCATTTTCATTCAAGCCATCACAGAGAGGAAAGTTCCAGAAGAGAGTGAGACGGGTGGATGTCAGGATAAGTTGGCCACTTCCGGTCGCGTCAGAACAGGAAAGGTGGGAGTTGGGATCCCATGCTCCCATCTTCTGTAGGTTCTGCTGAAGAATGAGTCTCGAGGAGAGAAGAGGGCAACCTCTGAACATTCTGCAGAGGCCCCTTTCCTGAAGCCCAGCCCTGGGCACCGGGGCTGGCTAAGAAAGTGAAAACTCCCTTTGCAGCCAGCAATAGGATGTTCCCAGATGTGTCCTAAAAAGCTGTGTGAGGACACCAGCAGTGCAGCTTCGTGTTTTAAAACAAAAATGATAACAACGTAGATGATCAGATCTATCCTGAGAGAACATTGATACGGCCAGATTGTCGGGTCAGAACCAGAAAATGATCCCAGAGGCACAGAGATGGCCTCTAGATGTTTGGGATTAGCTAGCCTCAATGAAAGCCGCGGTGAGGGCTGGGCATGCAGCTCAGTTGGTAGATGCCGGCCTTGCGGGCATGAGGTCCCAAGTTTGATCCCCAGTCCTACTTAAATGTCATGACTGGAAGGTTAGAAGTTCAAACTCGCAGGGCCATCAGAGTGGCTCAGGGAAAAGTGGCTGCCAAGCAATCCTGGCCACCTGAGCTGAGTCCCGTTGTCCTCTGGCTTCCACACAAGTGCTACGGTACACAACATACAGATGACTATGTGAGAAAGTCTGAGTCCTCCTTGGCCATACACAAGCTCCGAGCTAGGCTGGGCTACGTGAGACCCTAAAATAAGCCAACACTGGGCAGGAGTACGGTTAGGGGAATGATTACAGAGTACACCCTGGACCCTAGGTTTAATCCCCAGCACCGAATAGTCTGGTCCTGGTGGTGCTTGCCTGCAATTCCTGGAGGCAGGAAGATCAGATATTCAAGGTCATCCTCTACTATGAAGCAGGTTAGAGGCCAGCCTGGGCTAGAGACCCTGACTCCAAACAATAAATATGGTGTCTCATGTGTTGTCATACACAGAGTGCTCACACACTTAAACCGGAGAACCCCCCAAAGAAATTTCCTGCTTGTCCGTCCCTATTAGATTCAGATTTCCAGCCAGGTGGGTGGGTGGGGGTGGGGTGCATGCTCTCCCTCCGGGGCCAGGCACTTGCTCTCTGAGACTTCACTTGGGCGGGCGGAGCGGTGGAGTGAGTAAGGGCCAGATCCACTTCTAGTAGAGTCAGAGATAGAGCGCTTCCCGCCAGCTGGAGAAGCCTCCAGGCCTCTGGGACTTGTCCTGCAAAGGAAATGTATGTCATAAATTCTCTTTGAGAGCAGGAAGTGCAGTTATCCTCATGAAACTCAAGAGAGAGAGAGATGTCGAGTGGTTTTTCAATTTTTTTTTTTTTGAGCACCTGACCAGTTGGCTCCGTCGTAGTCTGAAGCTGGAGTGGAGTGGACGGTGACTATTCCCCGAACCCCTGTCTGGGATTGCATGTCTAATATGTAATGTGAATTTGCTCTTGGCTGAAAAACTGTATCAGGTTCCAGCCCAGAAAAGATTACTTGGACGTTGAAATGAACGTCTGGCTGTCTCAGGGATGGTGAATTCTGGTGTGGCTGAAGACCTGAAGCAAGGGGTTTAAAAACTCCTGAGACTTCTCTACAACTGTCAGAGGGGATCCGGTGTGAGTGTGGACGGCATAGGGAAAGAAAGCGTTTGACACAAGAACTGTTACAGAATGTTACTTCTGACAAGACAAGGCACTCAAGAAACAACGAACAACTTGTGATTTAAAATAAGGTTTCCAGGGCTGGAGAGATGGCCCAGCACTGGCTGCTTCTGCCGAGAACCTGAGTTTGGTTTCCAGCACTCAGGTTGGGTGGCTCATAGCCAACTGTAATTCCAGATACAAAGCATTGAGCACTTTTCTAGCTTCTATGGGTGCTTATTCACAAAGGGCACACATGCATGTACACACACACACACACACACACATATACATGTATATACACATATACACATGTATATATACAGAAACAGGACATACGGGTCACATGCAGGATCCTTACGTGGCTTACCACAGGAGACTGACATCGTCGTGTGCGTGCCTGTGGTTTGGTTTAGTTTATTGAGACAGGGTTTCATGTAGCCCCGTATGGCCTCAAACTCACTGTATAGCCGAGGGTAGTCTTAAACTTAAGGCGCTTGTGCCTCTACCCCCCCCCATGCTGTGGATACAGGCATATACTGCTGCACCCAGTTTCTACGGTGCTGGGGACCACACCCAGAGTTTCCTGCACACTAAGCAAGTGCTCTCTTAACTGAGCTCCGTCCCTAGCCCCAGTGTAACCGTGTCTGTGCTGAGTCTTTCGTAGGTAACCAGATTTCCTCAGTCATCCAGCCTTCGAGAAAATGAAGCAGAGAACTGAGTTTCCAGGATAAAGTGTTTCAGGCTGCAGACCCACGCATTGCGGTGCACGAGCCTCTGTGCCTCCTGGCCTAGTGTCAGTGTACTTTGAAAGTTGCCCAGTGTCATTGTTAGTTTCAGGGAGGTCACTTTCCAACTCCATAGACACTCGCTCAGAGCCTGTTTTTAGCCCTTTCTGGGCAGCAGGTAGAGAAAGCCAGTGGCCCTGAGAAGAAGAACTGTGGGTCAGGACCACGTCATGAGCTCCTGGGTAATGTCCTAACATGTAGGAAGAGCAGGGTCTTTGGTCCCCTCTAGGGTCATCTTTGCACCCCTGGCCCTTGAGTTGGATGGTAGGCTTTCGGCATCCTTTATACAGTTAGAGGAAGCTACAGTTAATATCACTCAGCAGCCCTGCAGAACTTAGTTGCTAGGCAGTGGACATTTAAAGACAACCAAAAGAAAGAAAACTGGTAAACATTCCTGTCCTGAGAAAACTGCTTGTTTTCCAGCCCCTCGACTTTCTTGCCACAGTAAGAATTCTGTTCGTTAGTGTCCATTTTATTCTATATTTAGTTTTCATAAATTATTCAAAGGAGTTTTAGGAAAATCATTAGGCTTTCTCCAAGCCTGGCTTCTGGTAGTTCAAACAGAAACTATGTAGATTAGGAAACAGGCCACCACGTTGACAGTCAGGTGTCACCCTGTTCATGAAGACCTACTGAGTACCCAGCAGCTGTAGCCTGCAGCCGAAACCGAGGTGTGAATCTGTGGCAGCAGCTGGAGTCAGCACCTAGCATGTGCACCCCAGATGTTGACCTTTGGCCCAGCCAGACCTCACTGAGATGCTCTGGCTGGGAAGATGCACCAGAAAGCCAGGAGAGTCCAGCAACAGGGGTTTCGACAGGAGAGACAAAGCTCAAGACCCAGGCTGGTTGTAAGCAAAGCTTCCTAGAACCACCGAGGAGGGCCAGGTTGAGCAGGGGAGGGTGACAGGGGAGATGTGCAAAGGGTAAAAAGTGTTGGGTGACTGCAATGACAGCTACAGCCACGGGACCTGGGATGTTCCATTTCGTCCCCACTTGTTGCAGTTAAAAGCAGACCAAAGCAACTTGAAGGAGAAAGAATTTAGTTGTGGTGGGGAAGCCATGGCCATAGAAGCCTTCTGTAGGGTCTCACACAGCCCCTTACTATGTTATTTAGGATGACCTTGAACTGGGGTGGGTGTGTGTGTGTGTGTCTGTCTGTCTGTCTGCCTGTCTGTCTGTCTGTCTGTCTGTGTCTATATATACCAGGCCCATGCAAGTCACTGAATACAGGCAGAGGTCAGAGGATAACTTCTTCTTTTTTTTTTTTTTTTT
>NC_034603.1:19970152-19979806 GCF_900095145.1 Mus pahari | reverse complement strand
GTCCTGGCTGTCCTGGAACTCACTCTGTAAACCAGGCTGGCCTCGAACTCAGAAATCCTCCTGCCTCTGCCTCCCAAGTGCTGGGATTAAAGGCGTGCGCCACCACGCCCGGCCAGAGGATAACTTCTGTAAGTCACTTCTCTCCTTCAACTCTGCTTCTAGTGTTTGAAGGCAGGGCATCGGGCCTGTATGGAAAGTGTTTTACCTTCTGAGCTGCCATTCTTGCCCGACCTTGAACGTCTAACCTCCCTACCTCTATGTCTTGAGTGCCCAGATTCTAGGTGTGCATCCTCATTGTGCCCGACTTCAGTGGTGCTGGGAATTGAACCCAAGCCTGTGGGCACACTAGGTGCACATGATGCCTACTGAGCTCCATCCCCAGCTGAAGAATCCTGATGCACAGCTCTTATACTATCTCTGCCCACTGAGAGGTAGCTGATACAGGCAAGTGCTCCTGCTTGTGTTTTCCTGAGTCCTGCCTGAAAGAGACCCTAGTGTCCCATCACTTGTTCCCTTGCGGTGGAGACAAAACTTTGAACTGTCTTATAACCTGGCCCACACTGCTAAAGGACCCCAGGTCCTTTCCCATTCTGAGGACTTGGGAGTCTAAGTCAGGAATGCCGCTCTACCACTGAGACCTGGTCACTCCAACTGTGACACAAGCTTTTCACTGGCCAGGAGACATCAGGCCCTGAGGAACGGGGGCTGCTGAGCGCTCAGAAGCCTCATGCAGGTCCATGTGGTTGAGGGTCTCCGGCTCTGGGATCTCTCTGGTTTGCATCTCACTCTGTAAGTGTTCACAGCACATGCAAGGCCCTTGTCTTCGGTGCCGGGCACTGAGAACACACTTAACAGCCGAGCAATGCATGACAGAGAGGACCAGAAACATCTCGCAAGTAAAACAGATGACGTCACTGTGTATGAGTGATTAGAAGAGGGTACCCTGCGGTGCCAGAGCTGATGGTTGAGGTCACTGAGGAGGTGACAGTTAAGGTACATTCCAGGGTGAGGAAGCAGCAGGGTGGTTTAATTTTTTTTTTTTTTTTTTTTTTTTTTTTTGTTTTTTTTTTTTTTTGGTTTTTTGAGACAGGGTTTCTCTGTGTAGCCTTGGCTGTCCTAGAACTCACTTTGTAGACCAGGCTGGCCTCTGGTTTTATTTTTCGAGACAAGGTCTCCTGCTGTTCGTGTTGGCCTTGAACCTTGTAGAGAAGGATGGTCTAGAACCGACTTCTCCTGCCTCCATCCCTGAATGCCGAGATTACAAGCGTGTCTCACCACGCTTTATGTGGCGCTAGAGACAAAGCCCAGAGCTTTGGTCAGGTCAGGCAAGCAACTTAGCTACATCCCTAAGCACTTCGGTTATTGTTGAATTTGTCTCCCTGTGTAGATCTGGCTGGCCTGGAACTCACTCTGTAGACCAGGCAGTCTTGAGGAAATCCTCCTGCCTCTGCCTCCAGAGTACTGGAACCTTGGCCATTTATTTATTACCAGGGTATTTCTTTCTAACCACATTGTCTCCTCAGAGGTTCATTTCTAGATGTGGTGTCCCGGTTCGCTGGGTCCCTGGGGCATCAGAGCCGCAGGGTCTGGGATGTCCCGCTGAGAAGTTACAGGCAGTTCTACATCAGCTCAGACCCTGGTTGTACAAACCTGTGTTGAAGCCTGGAGAGAAATAACCCGGTCTCTGCAACGCCAAGCCACACCCTCTCCAGAAGCCCCAGTGGGGAAGGCCTCTCACCGGCCTCAAGCCACTGCCTCTCGCCTCTCAGGCTGCCTGAGTTTGCACTCTTGTCTTTAGCTGTCTTGCTGCTTGCTAATAAGATATGCAAATTATCGGGGTTGTGAAATCCTAGCCCCGTTCCATCTTCTGTTTAATTAGCATTTAATCTAATCTGGTTTTAATTTTTTTTCACACTGGCACCCTAATTAAATGTTAGGGTGTTAGTCTTAACAATTAAATTATATTGGCAAATAGAGTCTTCAAGAAACTTGACCTTTTTTTCAAGTCAGAGCCCTCTGCAGCTAGACGCAGATATTAATTAGATTCTGTGAGATGCTGCTTCTGGGTCCATTGATGAACCCATTCTGCTGTTTTCCTGTGGTTATGGTCCTCCATTCCGCAAGGCGCACGCCCACAGCCAGGGAGCTGGTCCCAGTAGGCAGTGGGTTACAGCTGAGTGGGTTTATCAAGGGTTTGTCAAAAGCATCCAGAGGGTCAAGTGAACTGATCTAGCCCCTGACTTACACTTCAACAATGGGTGTTGACTTTGCAAAAGAGTTGGGGTGGGAGGTGGGGCTTAAGCCTAGAGGGATCTTGATTGAAGTGGTTTCTGCCTTCTTGATGATGTGTGTATGCGCCCTTAACTTGTGATTAGTGATGACCACTGGGAAAGTTGGGACTTGAGTAAGGTTATTCTCGGGTAGAGATTCGGAGGAACAACGGGAAGAACAGGTTTTCTAGTGAGAAGGCAGGTTGGTGGCAGAAGAGACGTGGCTTTGTGGAAATTTGGGACAGACTTTTTTTTTTTTTTAAGATTTATTTATTTATTTTATATATATGAGTACACTGTAGCTGTCTTCAGACACAGCAGAAGAGGACATCAGACCATGTGGTTGCTGGGAATTGAACTCGGGACCTCTGAAAGAGCAGGCAGTGCTCTTAACCGCTGAGCCCTCTCTCCAGTCCTGGGACAGACTTAAGGACAAAGGAAGACAAAGGTCTTTCTCTCCCATCACATACCAACCAAGGGTTGCTCTAAGGTGGGATGCAAGTGTCTTTGAGGGAACTTGGAAGTCCAGTGAAATTTCTCACTGGGCTGCCCCAAGCCCCCGCCTCTTGCTTTACCCTTTGTGTAAGAGCCAGGTCTTCCTTCTCGGAACTAGAGTGCCTTATATTTTATATGTAGGGTTGTGCCTCTGGGTGCAGATCTGTAGCACAATTGTAAACCTCCTAGGGAGAGTCCCCGGAACACTCAGAAAGCAGTAGCACTGAGTTCAAGGGGGACCTTTCTACTCTTAGAGGTTCTGCTGTGTGTCTGGCTGTCCGGCTATGGGAGCTAAGGGGTCAGATTGGGGTCATGGGGCTGGGAAAGATAAGGAGTCTGCTTTCTTTTGGTGAGGAATCTACAAGCCCTGGCGGTCTTTCTTAACCTGTCTCTACTCTGTGATGCAGACAACAACTTGCCAGAATCTTTCCTTTTACCACGTGGGTCCCAGATACTGAACTCAGGTCATCGGGCTTGGCGGCAGGAGCCATTACCTGCCTAGCCATTCCACTGGCCCTACTGTGTGCTGCCTTATCTGCCTGCTCCTCTGACCTATGAAGCCCTCCTCTCTGAAGCATCCTGATATCTCTTTTCCCTCACGTCTGCAGGTTTTCCGGACAGACTTGATCACAGCCATGAAGATCCCAGATTCATACCAGCTCAGCCCGGATGACTACTACATCCTGGCGGACCCGTGGCGGCAAGAGTGGGAGAAAGGGGTGCAGGTGCCTGCTGGAGCGGAGGCCATTCCAGAGCCCGTGGTGAGGTGAGTCAGGTGGCCAGGCTAGGACCACCAGGGCAGGGGATGAACCTGAGGTAGGTTTTTGGTGAGGGATCTACCAGTTCTGAGATTCCTTCCTAGCCTGTTCCAGAGACACTGGTAGGGTCACCCATGAGGCTTTGGGTTTGTACTCTGCTCTGAAACCAGATCATGTGGATCCAGATAGATGCCTCGTGCCTTCAGTAGGATCTTGAACCAGACGTATAATCTCTCTTGTTTCTGAACGAAGGGTGACACCTGTTTTCCTTATGGGTGGAGAAGGCCTGGTCAATGATTCTTAGAAAACTCGGGATGGGACCTGCATGTCGCAGATGTGACAGAAATGGCTAATAGAGTGTTACCCTTGCACACATTGGCAGAGCAGATGAGAGAATCTCCAGGGTTTTTTTTTTTTTTTTCCATCAATTACCATGAAAATAAGCCATGTTGTTCTTTAAAGATATTTTTAGAGGACAGAGCTAGTGCCCGTCACCCAATAGAAACTTAAGAAGCACTCGCCAGTGTCAGCCTCTGAGGTGTCTGTCCTACTAGGGCCGGGCCAGAATAGAATCCCCAAGGGCTTCGTAGCCTGCTGGTCTTGTGGGCAGGGACTCTAGTCAGAATGTAACCACAGACGGTCTTGCCTCAGACTACAGAATATAATCAAGTGTTTGATTTCTGCAACCTGAAGGGACCGGCGGCCCCGTCCCACCAGCTCACCTGAATTGATCAGCCTAGTGTTAATGCCCCTTCCTGGTATTGGCAGCCTCATGACTTTGGCTCGAGACCAAGTAGATGACACTTGGGGCAAAAGTCTCGGCTATCCCCCTCCTTTGACATTGGCAACATTGCTTGCTAGCAGCCACGTGTATGAAGAGCCTGCTTCGCGCCAGCCCTGTGCTAGGCATGCAGGTTAGGAAGGCTCAGTCCAACTTAGGTACTCGGGGACAGACCAGAGGTGGGAAGGCCTGTTTGTGTCTAGGCCCTCTGACAATCAGGATGGATGGATGGACAGATGGATGATGGACAGATAGACGATGGACAGATGGATCCCCTTCTGGGGCCTGTAACAAGGGTCAAGATCCTACTGGGTTTCGTGCCCTGACCTTGTCTCTCTGAGGCAGGTAGATTGCTCCTCTGTGAAACGTCATGCTATTCACACCAGTGGCCACCTGACAGTGGGGGAGTCAGGGTTAAGTGAGAATTCTCAGGCCAAGTTGTCACTATGTGCAGCATGACAGTTGATTGCAATTGCCCCTACCCTGGTGGCTTGACTTCATTAAGTCTGTGTATAGGGTTCTTTATCGGATGACATGGAGATGAACCATGCTGTCCTGGCCTCCAGGGGTCCCAGCAGCCTTCATCTGGTTCAGTTGTTTCGTTGTAGCTATCTTTTTTTATGTGTCCCAGGCTGGATTTGAACTTGGTGTGTATCCAAGGATGACCGTCACATCCCGTTTACATGGTGCTGGGATGGCCTGCAGAGCTTTTTCATGTGCTGGGCAGTCATTCGACTAATGGAGTACATCCACAGGATCCTCATGGCTGGGCGTGGCTGGCATGAGGTAGACATGCAGAGCCCCCACTGTACCGAGACCAGACGTGCTGAGATGGGCAACTGTGTCCTTTCAGACTCTAAAACTCAGAGGGTCATCACATCCCTGCTTCCCAGCTTCCCACTGATCCCAGTGCCTCCCCACTGCACAGCCTCCGGGAAGTCTTTATGGTAGCTACCGTGGGGGATACTGAGCGCCTCTCAACATCATTCAGGGACCATACTTGTAAGGTACATAATACTGTCCCCACTTTATAGATGAGGAAGTCAGGAAATTCAGGGGAATTTCCTATGGGGCCTAGTAGGCCTCTGGGCCAGGAAATGACAGACCACAGGAACAAACCCTGGGCTGTCCCTGTGAGGCCTAAGGTAAGAGTGTTAGGCCTGCGTACCCTCTGACTACGCTTCTCCCAGACACCATCCCAGCCTGAGTCCTCTGCCCCTCCGTGACCTTTGTCTACTTGTGGTCACCTCATGGCCTAAAATCCGCCCCTGAGGATTTGCAGTGTCCCTTTAGACTTGGTCCATGGCAAAAGAAACCTGTGGCGTCTGTCTACATCTCCGGGATAGCCCCTGCTCTCCCCTGTAGGTCTTGAAGAAGCTTTCCTTCCACACCGTCCAGCTCATTCTGTCTGCTGTGTCTGAGGAAGAGGTGTTGGCTTAGGGTCAGGTCAGTTCACGCCTGGGAGAAGTGTTCTTTCTGGTGTGCGTCCCTCCACTCTGGCTCCCCAAAGGGACAGCCAGGCGGCACCAGTGAAGCAAGCAGGTGTGACTGGTATTTGGCAGTAGGTGGCTGTTCAGACAGGGATGCCCAAACGCTTGACTAAGTGTATGTTTAGGGCACACAAAGCTGGATTGTGACAAAATTACAGGCTGTGCTTTTAAGAGACGCTCATTTGAAGTGACAGTTTCTTGGGAAAGGCAGCTTTTGGTTGGACTGAGGGCGCTGGTGTTGGCTTCTGTTTGAGATAGTTCACTTGGTGCGGGAGGAGGGTCCGGCCATCATTGTCACCTACGACTCTTCTCATGTGGGGTGGTGGCGCTAACCTTTAGCCTTTGACCCCTTCTCATTGTCCTCGTGACTTCCAAGCCTACGGTCTTTTCTCTCTGCTTACACCCCTGGCTCCCTGTACCCAGCATCCTTCCTGTCCCCTTTCTGACACCGGGGCATTTCCTGAAGCCAGGGGCCCTCCCTGCAGCTCAGCCCCTGTCCTTGTGCCATCTTGAACCCTCCCTCCTCTGCTCAGCCTGAGCTGAGTCACAGCCCTTGGCAAGCCCTGGCTCCGACCCCAGGAGGCCTCCTGGGCAAGTGTGGGGCCTCTCAGGCCTGGCAGGGCTGGCCAGATGCAGGCCAGGCTCCAGACAATAACCATGGCAACCAGTGGGTATGGGAAGGCCTGGCATTTTGAACTGGCCTCAGAATCTGACCGGTAGCACACAGATGCGTGGAGGACCCCACCCACCTGAGCCAAAATGCCTCTTATTCTCCATTTCGGAGGGGAGAAAGGTGACTGACATCTAGCAATCTTACATACACACACACACACACACACACAGAGTCAGCCTACCCCTCCTACCTACCTACCTAGCTAGCACTTTGGCTAAGAGCTTTCTTTGTTAATCTCTGCTAGCTTCTCACCAAGTACCTATGGTAGATTGTGTTAGTGTCCCGGGAACTGGAGGGAACAGACATTCAAGGGAGCTTTGGTGTCTGCAGCAGGTCCCTGGCCCCAAGGGAAGGCTGATCTAGCATGAGCTCTGAGGCAGTGTTAGAGCTTGGTAGTTTGGAGAGGCAAGCTGTAGCAGTAAAGGCAACACAATGCCTGTGTGGTTCATGGGAGGGCCCAGGCGTGTGACCAGCATGTCACCATGACCGTAGACCTTGAATCCAGACAGCCCGCTCCTGGGTTCTATAGTAGAGCCCCGTGGAGCTGAGACTCCTGAGGAAAGCAACCTCAAGACCATGACACCTATAGGCTGTTGGTGAGGAGGGACCAGGGATTATGAAGCCATACAATCAATCTTTGGTCCTAGCCTGGAGGGGTATTGCCAAAAGGTCTAGAATCCAGCTGGCTCTGTCTCACTTGTCCCCAAGTAGCTGGCACAGGGCATTGACCAGGATGGCATTTGGGACACCTCCTGCGGACCAGGCAGGGCTGGTCCAGGTTGGGAATAACCCCGGCTGGGCCGAGCAGATGCTACTGTGGTGAGCCAGGGTTCCATGTCACTCCCACAGGGTCCTCACTCTGCCTTACAGCCCTTAGGGCCTACTGTTCCTGTAGATCCACAGTGAATAGAGTCTGTAAGGCAGACTGGCAACAAGGAAAGAAATGCGAATGGAGGTGGATGTGAGGGGATGGGCGCGGTCGGGCATCGGCATCTCATTCACACCCATCTTACCTTGGGCTACCAGTTCCTCAGCCAGGCAGACTGAGGACAAGCTAAGGCCTCTCTCTTTACCACTACCATTGTCCGTTTCCCAGGCTCCTCCCACCACTGACAGGCCCCCACACGCAGATGTCCCCAGATAGCCCCACACTTGGCGAGGGTGCCCATCCTGACTGGCCAGGAGGCAGCCGCTACGACCTAGATGAGATCGATGCGTACTGGTTGGAGCTTCTCAACTCGGAGCTCAAGGAGATGGGTAAGTGACGCTCTACACCGGGTACCTGGTTGCAAATGTCAGGGAGGATCTTCATCCTGGCCCCTCTAGTATCTATACCTCCGGTGGCCGTGACTGGGGCACATCCCAACAGCTTTACGGACGGGTGTGGGATTCCTTGCCTCTGCCTCCCAAGTATCTACAGCTGTCAGGTGGAGGTGAAAAATAGCATATAACTCAATGCCACGTGAATAATCTGTAAGCATCGGGTTAATGGGCATCGATCTCTCAGATGAAGCCTGTTGACATGTCCCAGAAAAGACCAGCTTAGCCATTATCTTCGTGTGCATACAGATGATACCCACACAGTGCATGCAAGTAGGAGATTCCTCATGGAACCAGCTGCATCCCAGACACACCCTACATCGTATACACATACACATGTGTGTGAGTGGTGATGGCAGACTGCAGACAGTGAGGTGGTCGTGATGGGCAGGAACCTGTGGGATTGGGTGTGTCTGTTGTCCCAGATGTAGCTGAGACCAAGATCACCACTGTAAATGGATGGATGGAGTCTTACCCTGGACACCACTAATAACGTTTGCCCTGATGGCTGCAAAGCCTCCTGAGCTGCTAACGGTGTCCCCTGCCATCCTGCCCACAGAGAAGCCCGAGCTGGATGAGCTGACGTTAGAGCGTGTCCTAGAGGAGCTAGAGACATTGTGCCATCAGAATATGGCACAGGCCATTGAGACACAGGAGGGGCTGGGCATCGAGTACGACGAGGACGTTGTCTGCGACGTGTGCCGTTCCCCTGAAGGCGAGGATGGCAACGAGATGGTCTTCTGTGACAAATGCAATGTCTGTGTGCACCAGGTGGGTGAACTCTGTCACTCTCTCCCATACCGTATGCACACATGCTGCCTGGACCCTGCTGAGGCTGGTTGTCCTGGATACAGGAACATGGGTACGGTGGACCAGTATCCCTAAGGAGGCTAGAGGCAGGCCTTGCAGTACCTGGGACATCCGTGGCCTGCTTGGCTCAGTGCTGCTAGCCATATCGAAGCAAGTGTCCTTCGGGCAGTCTGTCTTCTCTGTCTCTCTCAGGTCCTCCCCTCAGAGAACCACCCCTAGCTCCTCACATCCTGACCTTACAAAGGAGCAGCAGCATCAGGTAGTGATGGAGACCCAAGCTGCCTAGTTTCAAAACGTGGTTCTGCTTTTTACAACGTTATGAGGCTTAGGGCAAAGCTCTTAACTTCTCTGTGGGCCCTGTTTTGTTAACTGTGAATAAATGTGAGCAGTCAGAGCAGCGATGACTAAGGGGTAGATGCTTGCCCAATATTCAAGAGACCTTGGGTTCAAACCCCAGCACCTAGAAGAAAGTGAATTGTTTATGATGGGTTTTGCTTAGTGGGAAAATAGTAGAAAAATAGCCTGTGAGATGGCTCAGCGGGTAAAGGCACTTGCTTTTTAAAAAAAGCATAGTCACATGAATTCAGGACCCATATAAAGATGGAAGGAGAGAACCAACTCACAGAGTGGACCTCAAGCCTACACCTGCGTGCCCTGCTGTGCTCTATCCCAGTAAGCTTAGGAAATACATACAGCACGTCTATGCTAGACTATTTCTCAGTGTTGTTCTTGTAGTAGAACTAGCCAGAGTCCCTTTTCTTTTTTGAGATTATTTTTATTTTTTTGTAAGGGCAGGGGAGGGCTGTGTGCGTGTATGAGTGGATGCGTGCAGAGGGCAGAGGCAGTCAATCCCTCTGGAGCTGACTGATGTTAAAGGTGATTGTGAGCTGATGTGGGTGCTGGGGACTGAATTCGGGTCCTCTGAACTCAGCAAGTGCTTTTAGCTGTTGAGCCATCTCTCTAACCCACAGTTACCTTTTCTTTATTTTTAAAAAAAGTATCTTATTGCCTTTAATCCCAGCACTCGGGAGGCAGAGGCAGGTGGATTTCTGAGTTC
>NC_034603.1:19948660-19970117 GCF_900095145.1 Mus pahari | reverse complement strand
AAAAAAAAAAAAAAAAAATTAGCTTATGTGTATGGGTGTTTTGCCTCATGGATATAAATGTGTGTGTCTGATTCCCAGAGAGGAGAGAAGAGGACATTGGATCCCCTGGTATTAGAATTAAATAGTGGTTGTGAGCCACCACATGGGTGCTAGGAACTGAATTTAGGTCCTCTGCAAGAGCATCCAATGCTCTTAACTGCTGAGCCATCTCTCCAGCCCGTAGATCCCCTTTCTAGATCTCGGGGCCTGAGGCTCTAAGCCTTCTGTATCTCTAGGCCTTGTTTCCAGAAGACCCGACTTGGATTCGGGGGCTCCCTTTGGCCTCCAACTTTGAGGCACATGTGTCCGCTGTAGTTGAACTAGAAAGATCCTGGGAAACTGAGGAGCAGCAACTTGAGCTACCTAGCAGCTCTTGGGTCCCTGTGTCTCTCCTACATCCCTGGGATGGTGAGATGGGGACATCACTGTTTGCACAATGAATCCTGTATAAAAAGATAAAAGTCTGGACTTTTGACTTGGGAGCTTTAGAACCAAGTTTGTATGTAATTTAGGAAGTAATTGAGGCTTCTTTCTAAAGCCTATGCTGGTTAGAAACCTCTGGCTAACTCGGGTCTAACAGCCAAGAGCAGCCCCGACTTTCCCCAGAGGATAGAATTGTACACCCTCAGGGAATCTCTGTGCCACCCAGTGTGTAGCCTAGGGACAGAGATTACCACCGTTGGCATGTCCCTGAGCAGACACATCCAATTTGCCAATGTCCCTGACCTATAACCACCCACTCTGTTCCCAGGCATGCTACGGGATCCTCAAGGTGCCTACGGGCAGCTGGCTGTGCCGGACCTGTGCCCTGGGAGTTCAGCCTAAGTGCCTGCTCTGCCCCAAGCGAGGAGGAGCCCTGAAGCCCACTAGAAGTGGGACCAAGTGGGTGCACGTCAGCTGTGCCCTGTGGATTCCTGAGGTGTGTAGATTTCAGGGAGTAAAACGTGGGGGAGGGAATGTGTCAAGAGCTCAGGTTGGGCCTGGCAGAACTTACGTGACAAAATATAGGAAAAGAAGGAGCTCTTGGGGTCCCATGAAGATGACAGTGTCTCAGGGTTTTACTGCTGTCAACAGACACCATGACCAAGGCAACTCTTACAAGGACAACATTTCACTGGGACTAGTTTACAGGTTCAGAGGTTCAGTTCATTATCATCAAGGCAGGAACATGGCAGCATCCAGGCAGGCATGGTGCAGGAGGAGCTGAGAGTTCTACATCTTCATCTGAAGGCTGCTAGCAAAATACTGGCTCCCAGGCAGCTAGGACAAGGGTCTACAGGGCCACACCTACTCCTACAGGGCCATACCTTCTAATAGTACCACTCCCTGGGCTAAGCATATAGAAACCATGACAAACAAGTCTAGGAACAACTGGGAACATTGTCTGTGGACCTGGTCATAGGTCTGGTTCCCAACTCTGAGGCACTGGGAAATTCAGGAGGGACAATTTGAGGTCTAGACCTTAGTCAAGCAAAGGGGTGGGGTTGGAGGCTCAGATTATGAAATCCATCAAACCGAGTTTTGGTTAAAATCAGAATGAAACCAGCCTTGGTGACATATCCCTGTAAATCCAGCACTTGGGAGATTCGAGTAGAAGATCTGGAGTTCAGGACCATCATCAGCTGAATTTGATGCTAGCCTGGGCTATATGATAACTCTGTCATAAAACCAAGCAAAAGGGCAGGTGATCCTCTAGTCTAGAAGGTAACAGTAGGATGTTGGATAATGGCCCTGCTCCTGTGGCTGGGGTCACATGGAAGGGCCATGGACAGCGGGCTGGGTCCACAGTAACCATCTTCACTGAGGCTATGGTCAGCTCTTCTATATCGAGATGCCTACCCAGTGCTGTCCGTGCCTAGAGGCAAGCTAGGAGACCCTGCCAGCATGTGACCCAGCATGTGACTCTACCCTTCCTTGTTCTCTGCCCTCCTGGGGTCTACCTTGCCGTTTCTGGGGTAGTGGTTATTTGTGTCAGATCTTCATCTTGAAGGCCAGGACTGCCTCTCGGTGCCCTTTCTCCTGGTTACTGTGGGGAGAATGACCTATTTAGGACCCTCCACTTGGGGGCCAGCAAGGTGGCTCAGCAGGTTAAAGGTGCTTGCTGCCAAGGTTGAAAACCTGAGTTCGATTCCCCAGGACCTACATAGTGGAAAGGGAGGACTTACGCCTGCAAGTTGTCCTCTAAACTCTACACCTGCGCCGTGGCATACATGAACACACACATGCACACATGCACCTCCGTGTCTCAAAGTCTGCAGTCCCAGGTGCACGCTTCTCTTAGCCAGCTACATTCTTTTTGTTTGTTTGTTTTTTGTTTGGTTTTTTTTTTTTTGAGACAGGGTTTCTCTGTATAGTCCTGGCTGTCCTGGAACTCACTTTGTAGACCAGGCTGGCCTCGAACTCAAAAATCCGCCTGCCTCTGCCTCCCAAGTGCTAGGATTAAAGGCGTGCGCCACCACGCCCGGCTAGCCAGCTACATTCTTATATATGCGCACTCTGGGGCAGGTTCCAAGTGAGCAGGTACTTGATTAGGCCAGGATCGGGGACTCAGACCTTCAGCTCTGCATGTGTGGAGACAAGGAGGACCTGGGACTTGTGAGTTGAATCCACAGCTCTGTCTGCTCACTATCTGGCTATGACTGACAGGATCCCACGTGGGGACTGATGCAGCTCTCTGTATTCTCCCCAGGTCAGCATTGGCTGTCCAGAGAAGATGGAGCCCATTACCAAGATCTCACATATTCCGGCCAGCCGCTGGGCCCTGTCCTGTAGCCTCTGCAAGGAGTGCACAGGTACCTGCATCCAGGTATGTGACCTGATTCCTTCTGCTGTTACCAGACAGATGCGCTGAGGTACCTAAAATACCAGTAGTTACCGCCACGGAGCCCCTGTGGCTGCATCACTGATGGGCCCGAGAGGCTCAGGACAAAGGTTCATGTGGGAGCTTCAACCACCAGGAAGGTACATTCATATGTCCCCAGGCTTCCAAGGAGTGGAACAGACCCCACCCATGGAATACTAAGAACTTGGCTTTCCCCGAGAGAGCAAGTGTCTCTGGGCTTGGTGATTCATTGACCTCTTAGACTGTAACCCCAACGCGGGAGAGGAATGAAATCTGAACTCTCCAGCTCAGCAGATGGGCCTTCCTGACCCAATACAGGGGCTTACTGGTCTACCTGTGATGGCGGCTCCCATCTTGGTGATTGTCGGGATCACCTGAGGCATTCAAACCACACGAACCTATAAGCGCCCACGGTTCTGATTCAGATGTGAAGGGAGCTAAGGGCTTGCTTTTCTCATACAGCAGGGTTTGCCGGTGCTTCTGGTCTTGGCTGTGGGAGCGGAAGCCCTCCTTTGTCCCTCTCATCTCCCCAAGAGCACAGTTGGCCTGCTCCCCTCAGCCCCCCCCCCCACATCTTTCTCTAATCCCAAAGTCATTTGCCCACAGGACAACGCATCTTGTCCCCATCATTACCTTGTGATTCTTGGCTCCTTCAGTTTGTCAGGGATTTGCTCTGTCACCTTCCCAGGTGCCCCATGGCTCTTTAACACTGTGTGATGTGGGAGCCTGTGCCATTTTATGTAGTGTCTCCCCAGCATTGTGTGTGTTCCACCCACCCACCCACCTACCCCCCACCCCCGGCGCTCCTTTAATGCCTGACGTTGCCCTTCCTCTCTCTCCAGTGTTCCATGCCTTCCTGCATCACAGCATTCCATGTTACGTGCGCCTTTGACCGAGGCCTGGAAATGCGGACTATATTAGCCGACAATGACGAGGTCAAGTTCAAGTCACTTTGTCAGGAGCACAGTGACGGGGGCCCTCGAAGTGAGCCTACTTCTGAGCCTGTGGAGCCCAGCCAGGCCGTTGAGGATCTGGAAAAGGTGACCCTACGCAAGCAGCGGCTGCAGCAGCTGGAAGAAAACTTCTATGAGCTGGTGGAGCCAGCTGAGGTGGCCGAACGGTTAGACCTGGCTGAGGCACTGGTGGACTTCATCTACCAGTACTGGAAGCTGAAGAGGAGAGCTAATGCCAACCAGCCGCTGTTGACGCCCAAGACTGACGAGGTGGACAACCTGGCCCAACAGGAGCAGGATGTCCTCTATCGACGCCTGAAGCTTTTCACCCACCTGCGGCAGGACCTAGAGAGGGTAAGCAGCCCCTGGTGGGTCAGGGGCCTTACTTCTTACTCCATGTGCCCTGCCCGGGGGCAGCCAGGGCAGCAAGCTGCCTGCGTAGGCTCCAAAGACTCGGGGGGGCTGCCATAGACCCCTCCAAGGACAGGTGACACCCATCTGAGCATCTAGAAAATGGTGGGAGAGCCTACTTGGAACTCTGTGAAATCTCTTGGGAGTTTCAGACAGAGGAAACCCTGGTGGCAGTGGGGCGGAGGGAGGGTTGTTTAGTTACCAGGCATGCTTGTGCTGGCCAGAACTGGGTGGGCGGGGGTGGGTAGTGGGTGAGACTCCCATGGCCTGCCAGGCAGAGAACAGGGATCGAGACAGATGTCACACACTTGGCATTACCCCACAGAGGCATTCCAGGCCTGGCCTGGGTGACCGACCCACACACACTTCCATCTTTGCTCTAGGAGACAGGACAGAACTGTGGCTTGCTCCCTGATGGTATATGTGGAACTGAGGGACAGAGACATGTGTGTGCTGGGGGAAGGGGGCGTTCTAGAAGACTGAAGAAGACAGCTCTCAAAGATAGCAATAAGACCCAACTCCAGGTGTCCAGCCTCAGTCCCTCTGGGGGCTGCATGTTGGTGACTTTGACCAATGAAAAGGTCCAAGTGCTCTATGGGGGTGGGGCAGGGGTTCTCTGCAAGGCCCCATAGTGGCAGTGCCCTGGCCAGCAGGCCCAGTCTCTAAGCATGGCCCAGGGCACCAGGTCAGCTTGGTCCTGCTCCTGCAGTTAAGGGACAGGGCAGGGCTGGAGTTAGAGGCCTTGGGTGGTCTGGCCCTGTACTGATTCTGGGCCCTTTCCCCCAACCGGTGACTTCCTGTTTCCTTTTCCTTGAACTGGAAGTAAGGATCCAACTGACCTTGGGGTCAGCGTTAGGGGGTCATACAAGGACAGTGGCCTCCACTGTTAGTTGTGTTGTTTGAGGCTCCTTCTCACCCGGTAGCCCAGGCTAGCCTCACCCAAGTACTTTCCTCCCAAGTGCTGCAGGTTGATTTTTTTATTACTATTGGCCCCATAAGCAGTTCAGCCTGTAGAAGAGAGGTGAAGCCTTACATTCCGAGAGTGGGCTCCACCGAGCTGCAAAGCTCCAGCATGGGCATCTTCTCTGATGGGTCAGGAACAGGATTGCCACCAGCATGAAATCGATTTTATAGCCAACCCAAAAGATACGCTCTCCTACAAATTTCAGCCGCAGGCCCGGACCTTGGCAGGCAGCGTGGATGGGCATGGCCACCACAGCGTCCAGAGTTATTCACGGCTGACAGAAAGATTGCAGTAGTGGACGTCAGCCTGCAGATGCCAGCTCATGTCCCCTAGCAACCGCTGACTGTTAGGCCTTGCAGGACATGGTTGTGGTTCTTGCTGGAAGGGTTATTTCAGTGACTGAATGGACCTTGTGTGAGAGCCAAGAGGGTGGCCGGAGCTCTTGGTCATCGGAGATGCCCAGAGATGGGCATGTGGTAGCCTCGCCCCTGCTGCCCTCCGAGGATGGAGAGGAATCGTGGGAGGCAGACCCTTTCCTTTTCTGATCTCACTGTTTGCCTTGGGGTCCCTGGCCAAAATCCTGAACAACACTTGGCTGGTGACACAGTCACTCTATCCACCACGTAGGTCAGCACTCCATTCTCCAGGCCTTTGTCTTCATTCAGTTGTAATCAAGCAAGGGCCCACCCCAGCCTGCGATGACTTCATCTTAGCTAATTTTATCTTCTGAGACCTTCTGTCCCATTCTGAGGTTCCCAGCAGGAAATCTTGAGGAATTCCACCCAAGTAGAGGCCATAGACGCCCTGGAAGGTGTAAGTTCGCCAGGAAGTGGCCTGATTTGCATTTCAAGAGCATGGCTGTGGGATTGTTTTACTGTCCTTGTGAAAGGATGGGGGATGGGGAGGGGTGGAACCAGGCTGTGAAGAGAGCTGGTGTCTGCCACCAGGAGAGACTGTTGTAAATGTACTGGTCAGTCTTGGGTGTGGGCCAAGAGAGCAAGGTCGTGGGGATGAGTCCAGTTTTCAGTCATAAGTCTTCCACACCTCCCCTTTGCCCAGAGGGTGCACCCCCAGGGCCTGCTCACCCCCCCACCCCACCCCACCCTGCTGGCTTTGCCTCTCCTTTCTGTTTGCATTACACTGTCACCACCTCCCACTGGGCTTGGGTGTCCTGGGAGTTCTTCCTGCCTTGCTGGGTGGCAGGCAATAGAAAGAAAGAGATGCTGGCTCCTCTACAAATTTATGCCAGAATGTAGGAAGGCACAGAGTCGGCTAAAGTGCAGGAGGAGAGGGGCGCGGAGAGGAGGTTGACTGGAAAATGGGTCATGGTAAGAGGTTCACAGGCTGCTACCAGTGGTTCAAACCCAGGGCTGTTCCTTGAGGAAGAGGCTGGACATGGGTATTGATAAAGCTGGGGTCAGTAATGAGTGAACCATGATGGCCTGGTGTTGACAGTGCAGGTGAGGAATACACACACACACACACACACACACACACACACACACACACACACACGGGATGTCGCAGCAGAGTCCATATCACACGGGATGTCGTTGCAGAGTCCATATTGAATCCCTCCTGTGATGCTGTCCGCTGCACTGGACCTCCTAGAGTCTCCTTCTCCAGTAGTCTCAGAAAGGAAAGGAAGGTCACGCCTGATAAAGATCTGCTCAGACTTAGAGCTAGGAACAATGGGGTCTTAGGAAGGAGAGATTCTTAATTAAAGGCAACTCAGGCAACGTAAAGACAGAAGGACCTAAGTAAGAACTGAAGACCACCTGGTGACTGTGTAAAGGAAGTCCCTGAGCGGGACTAGGATCCAGGTTGAGCAGTTGTGGTCAGTAACTGTCCCTGTTTCTGGAAAACTCCACATGAGCCCAAAGGTGATACCAGACCAGAACAAGGGAGTGTCTCCAGGGCTGAAGCCTGGAAGTGTGTGAGAGAGCAGTCCTTATGGGATGGAGTCACCCTGAACAGGCAGTGACAGGTCCCACTCATATCCTGCCAGCCAACCTGAAGAATGTGTGCCCATCCTCTGGGCCAGATGACTTCAAAGCCTACTGTAGGAACTCTTAACCAGCTGGCCCGAGGGAGTCGGGGGCTGCTGTCCTTTATAAAGTCGGGCGTCAGGATTGCTGTGGGTTTGGAGCATTGGCCCAGGTGGCAGGGCTCTGACTCAGGTCCCGGGATAGCCGGGTAGTCTTGGGAAAGCTATTCTGCCAGATGGTGCTCATTTGAAAGTACAGTGATGCTGGCGCCTTGGGGCAGGCGCTGGGTTTTGCCGTGATGGTTGTATCTGCAGAGTTGCTCTGCTGGGAAAGGCGGGGGGGGGGGGGTTAGGCAGGAAGAGAGGGTTGCCAGTTCGAGACCAGATACTCCCTGCATGCTCAGGGTTCCAGAGTGAATTCTCAATTGTCTTAGGCAGAGGGGAGGCAGTAGCTGGTGTTCAAAACACTGCTTTTTCCAGCGGCGAGGCCCCTTGAGATGGCCGGCAGTAGGTGAGGTGAGTAATCGCTCCTGTGTCTCCTCAGGTAAGGAACCTGTGCTACATGGTGACCAGGCGGGAGAGAACGAAGCACACCATCTGTAAGCTTCAGGAGCAGATATTCCATCTACAGATGAAACTTATTGAGCAAGATCTTTGCAGAGGTAGGCACAGCGCCCCCTGCTGGGAAGATGTGTCTATGGGACCAGAACCCTTCAGTCAAGTTCCTTCTTACCAACATTATAGGTCCATATGGGAACCAGTGAAGGCCCTGGTTGTGCTGATAGGCAAGGAACCAGAGTTTGGACTGTGGCTTTCAAGCCTCTACCCTCGGGGGCATCACTGGTGCCCTGGGATAGCCCCGTTCCGTCAACAGTGGCTTAGCTTGCACAAGGACAGGTGCAGACACAATCTTCCTGGCTCTGCTGGGCTCAAGACAGGTCAGAGCTGGCCAGCTCCCCTGAACCCTGGTTTGCGTAGGGTTCGATCTTCAGGAAGGCAGCTGTGTGGAGATGAGGCTGTGTCGCCCTCTCTGTGGTGTCATGTGATAAAATTCAGGCTCTGATCAGATGTGTCTTCTATTCTTTAGGTATAACATGCATTTAGCAGATTGATAAACCAGGAGTAAAGCTGTTGACATTGGCTCAATTGGATAGTTATGGAGTCTGGACATGTTAAGGAAGATAAGCTTAACACGCACACACCCTCACAGGGACATTATTTACACTCAGACGTTGAACATGCACAACAGAGACAGCTAGGTAGAAGAGAGCTTTGGAGAGATGCCTGCCTCTCTACCGACTCAGCTCGTGGGTCATTCTGGGACGTGAGGGGAGGGAAGCTGCTGCTCATCTTCAGAAGGAATGGTTGCCCCCTTTTCTGCCCATAGCTGAGTTGCTCCACCTACCCTTTGGGGTCACCAGCATTCATCAAAGCCAAGTATAGCGGTACATACCTGAAGAGGAGGGCATCTCGAGGCTCAGGGATTATGGGTACTGGCTGCTCCTTCCATGGCTGTGGCTTCAATTACTGGCACCCACGTGGTAGCTCACAACTGTCTGTACCTCCAGTTCCAGGGCATCCAGCGCCCTCTTGTGGCCTCTGAGGGACTGGGGATGTAGCTTACTTGATAGGGCGATTGATTGCCTAGCCAGCACAAAGCCTCCCTGGGTTTGATCCCCAGCACTGGCTAAAACCAGATGTATAAGCCCACATCTAATTCTAACCCTTGGGAGGTAGAGGCAGGAGGATCAAGATTTCCAGGTTATGCACCGCTACTTAGAAAGTTTGAGACCATCCTGGACTATGTAAGAATCACTTTCTTGCCGGGCGTGGTGGCACACGCCTTTAATCCCAGCACTCAGGAGGCAGAGGCAGGCGGATTTCTGAGTTCGAGGCCAGCCTGGTCTACAGAGTAAGTTCCAGGGCAGCCAAGACTACACAGAGAAACCCTGTCTCGAAAAACCAAAAAAAAAAAATCACTTTCTTACACATAGTTATTTTACATGGGTGTTGTCTGCATATTTGTACATGCACTACATGTGTCCCTGGTGTCTGCCTATGACGGTGTCAGATCCCCTGGGACTGGAGTTACAGATGGTCACCTGCCACCATGCAGGTGCTGGGAGTCAAACCCAGCATAATCGAAGGGGACAAAAAGAGAAAAGAAAATTACTGTTGCTAATGACAGAGGTCAGCGTAGGTCACGGCCCCATGGAACTGACAGTCATAAAGCCTACCCAAGTCCAGAAGAGAGGAAAGTGGGGTCCCAGGATGTGCAGTCAGTCGTGGCACAAGGGATGGAGGCAATGAGGGGAACTCTACTGTACTTGGAGACCACACACAAGTGCCGGTGTTCAAGGAGGCTGAAGGCAGCGGGCAGGAATAGCGCCTTCTGTCGTGGTATCCTACACACCAGAGGGTCTGCACCCCAACCTAGAGCCTGAGGACCCTGCAAGCTCCTTCTCATGAGTAGGAACCATTGTTGAGAGCATTGCATCATCGGTGCCTAAAGTAGATGCACATGGAGGAGAGAGGATGCTTAAGGAGGCTGTAGGGTAACCAGGGTGAGACATGGAAGGTCTAGGGGCCTTGTAATACCAGGTGTGGGGCCTGAGTTACAGGCAAGGAGACTGAGGTCTCATTAGAGGCTCTGGGGACTGAGAAGCGCTCCAAACACATCTCTGCCTTCTTCTGACATTGTTCCCAGAAGCCTTCCTGCCTCCCTGCCTCTGCTGAGCAGCTGGGTGACTCATCTTTTGTAGACCAAAGGGCAGAGGACCAGGTACAGACCCCACACCTCCTGTCTTGTGCTTGGCTGCAGAAACAGGACTGGAGGCTGAGGCAAGGAACCTGGCTGCGGTGTCGGCCCAGAGTCTAAGCCTCTTATGTCCCCATGATGTTTTTCTGCCCTATGTCCGGCTCCTTACCCTGGCATTCAGTCCATATAGCATCCAGTCACCTTTTCCACTCAGTAGAACTCTCCAGGGTCTGTGGGCTTTGTAGGTCACTTTGAAGTCCAGGTCCCACAAGGATTTCTTCTTTGGTTTTTTTGAGACAGGGTTTCTCTGTGTAGCCCTGGCTGTCCTGGAACTCACTCTGTAGACCAGGCTGGCCTCGAACTCAGAAATCCGCCTGCCTCTGCCTCCCGAGTGCTGGGATCCACAAGGACTTCTTATGCCTGCCTCTACCCTTTATAGAGCTGTGGGCAGTTCCCTTGTGTCCTACCTCCGCTGCCCCGGTTTCTGCCACACACTCTGACCTTGGTACCACGATGAGCAGACCCAGCTGATAGACGCCGACCCATGGGCAGCCACTCAGGTTTAACTCTTTCTCTAACACAGAGCCTTCTGGGAGGAGGTCAAAGGGCAAGAAGAATGACTCAAAAAGGAAAGGCCGAGAGGGTCCCAAGGGCAGCAGCCCTGAGAAGAAAGAGAAAGTGAAGGCTGGGCCGGAGTCTGTGCTGGGGCAGCTGGGTAAGTGAGGGGCCTTCACCCCGGAGCGGGCCGAGCAACATGAAGCAGAAATGGGCCGCTTAGGTCCTTCCTCCTCCAGGGTGCCCAGCGGCTCAGCCTCACGCAAAAGAGATCCCAAGATACTCCGGCTGAATAGAGCTCTACCAGCTCTGGAGCTGCCCTTGCCAGGGTGCTGGATCCTCCCAGAGGTCCCTGGAAATCACCCCTATGCTGAAAGAGCAGGACCGCGCTGCTCACAAGGCCTTGCCCCCTCAACCCAGCCACACACCCCAGCTGGCCTTTCTTGAGCCACCCAGAGACCAAGAAGAGTGACATCAGGTTCCCTAGTTACTGCCACAATTTATCTCAGTAAAACCCGGCCCCAAACTGAAGGTCCTGGCCACCCTGTGTCAGGGAGCTCTCAGGTGTTTCCTGCAAGCTGCTGGGGTTGTAAAGATGCAGCGCCCCCTGCTGGCCGGTCTGCTCTTGCCACTGAAATGCTTACTGTTTGAACAAGGAACTAACTCACCACTTCCTCCTTTCCACTCCACAATTTAAAAAGCTGTTCCTGAGGTCAGTCAACCTGGTGAGCAGGCGCTGACCTCTGCTCTTGGGTGGCACTGGTGGGATGCGTGGACAGAACAGGGTGGCTTGCCTGGGTGGGTCGCTTGTCTTGAGTTCACACACCTGTGGCATCTCACCTGCCTCCTGTCTCCCATTCATCAGGTCTGTCAACCTCGTTCCCCATCGACGGCACTTTCTTCAACAGCTGGTTGGCACAGTCGGTTCAGATCACAGCAGAGGACATGGCCATGAGTGAGTGGTCTTTGAACAGTGGGCACCGGGAGGATCCTGCTCCAGGTCTGCTGTCAGAGGAGTTGCTGCAAGATGAGGAGACACTGCTCAGCTTCATGAGGGATCCCTCGCTACGACCCGGTGACCCTGCCAGGAAGGCCCGAGGCCGCACTCGCCTGCCTGCCAAGAAGAAACCATCCCCACTACAGGATGGGCCCAGTGCACGGACCACTCCAGACAAGCAACCCAAGAAGGCCTGGGCCCAGGATGGCAAGGGGATGCAAGGACCACCCACGAGGAAGCCACCACGGAGGACATCTTCTCATTTGCTGTCCAGCCCTGCAGCCGGGGACGGTCCAGTCCCAGCAGCACCGGAAAGCCCTCCACCACTGTCCTCTGAAATCCTGGACGAGACAGACCCCATGGCTTCCGACTTGAATGTCCAAGTGCCTGGCCCTACAGTGAGCCCCAAACCCTTGGGCAGGCTCCGGCCACCCCGAGAGATGAAGGTCAGTCGGAAATCTCCGGGTGCTAGATCCGATGCTGGGACGGGACTGCCGTCTGCTGTGGCCGAGAGGCCAAAGGTCAGCCTGCATTTCGACACCGAGGCTGACGGCTACTTCTCTGATGAGGAGATGAGCGATTCCGAGGTAGAGGCAGAGGACAGTGGGGTACAACGGGCTTCCAGGGAGGCAGCGGCAGAGGAGGTAGTTCGCATGGGTGTGCTGGCCTCCTAACTCACCCAGGCCTCGCCCCGGTCCCCCCTACAAGGCGTCAGCCCAATCACAACTGCCATTTCCAACTGCTGAGTGTCTCAGACCCACCACTCTGTCGTGGTTTTATTTTTAATAGAGAGAGAGTTCTGAATTCCAGTCCGTTGTCTTTCCTCTGTGCCGGCCTAGGACATTAGGATTCCTCCCGTGGCCCCAGCCACAGGGACTATACCAGGTTCTATGTGCCACCCTGTCCCAGCCCATGCCACATCGCCGGGCTTCTGGCTTGATGTAGACAAGGTGAGGGAGAGAGCTCAGGGCTCCTGCCCACTGCCATTGGGTGACACAGACTGTCGTTTGGGCATTATTTCATGGCAGATGGGCCATCTGAAGGGCCTGCCCCGCCTTGTCCCCCCCCCGCCCCCAGATTGCACTGGGGTCCATTTTGGGTGGGTGTGGGGGAGGTGTCCTGCTGCACTCCACTGATCCCTAAGGAAGTATAACAAGTGATACCCAGCCAGTCTATTCACTGTCACAAGCACAACGAGTTTCTATGAGAAAGCACTGAGGGGGTGCAGGGGGCCCACTGGCTCCTGAGTAGCCCACACCATCTGAGGCCCGCCCACCTGCCCACCCACAACCCCTCCTCCCTTGCTGCTCTGTCCCTGCCAGTGCCCAGCCCAAGCAGCTCTGGGAACAGGTTCCCCGGATCCTTCCTGAGCTGTGTTCTTTACTCAGGGGACTCCCCAAACAGTCCTCCCCCTGTACAGGTGGAGGGCTCCAAGGGAGGGCCAGTGCCCGGCCCGGGACTTGGGGCTCAGATCAGCCCACTGCAGAGGATCACTCTGGGGCTTTAACTTCCTTTCTTCCTTTGGGGCCAGTCTCGGCCACGGTCTCCATATGGAGCTGGTCAGACCAGACCGTTTGCCTTTTGATGTTTCCTAGTCCTGCTAAGAGATGAGCTTCCTCATTGGTTTCCTTGTGGAAACATTCTTCCAACAAGTTTAGTGGGATCCCGGGGCCCAGGGCAGGCCGGTGCTGGCCTGCTGGGGCTGGTTAAATTGTTGCTGGATCTTCCTGGACTCCTCCGTCCCTTAGCGCCTTAACCCCCTTTCCCTTTCCCTCCCTACTGTACCCCCCCCTTTCCTACTTCTCTCCAAATCCTCCCTGCTCCAAGCCCCCAGGTAGTGTACTGAAGATTTGATGGAGTGGCCCCAGGGTGATAGATAGCTCAGGGAACAAAGGAATTCCGTGAAAACATTTTTTTTTTTCTTTTATGAATTACTCTTGGGTCACTTCCGCCACTGGTAAAGCCAGAACTTCTCCAACCAGAACCTTGCAAAAGTCCAGTGAACCAGTCGAATCATTCTGAGAATGCCAAAGAATCTTTTGACCATAATACACAGCACAGCCCGGACCTGACAACTGTCGACTTGAACTTCCTTTTCAAAGGAATTGGTTAGCAACAAAGTTCGGAGACTCGGTTATTGCACACACTTACAGAGAAGGGCCCAAGGCCTTGGAGGAGGCTGCGCCGCTGTTGCTGTTGCCGCCGCCACTGCTGCTGCTGTTGGTTTACGGTCCCTGGGCTGAGCCGGCTGTGAGTGTGGTCCTAAACTTTGAGGACTCCCTCCCCCTTTTGAGGGGGGGGAGAATCCTGACTGTGAATCCAGCGTGGTTCCCCCCATTGCCACCACTTAGATACGCAAAGAGCAAACACACGGGACCTTCACCCACCTCGACTCCAAAACTATCAAGGTACGACAGTGAGTTTGAGCAAAATCAGAAACAAAGATTAATGACTTCAGTTTGAGGATTAGACACATGTGTCTTATCCACATGGACTCCGAGGGCGTGGGGTGGGCTCCAAGGATCCTGGGCATCCGGATGGCATCGGCTACCACATAGACTTAGTCTGCCTGCCCGTCTCGGTAGTAGTGACAGCTCAGTGTCGGCATCGGCATCCCCACCCCGTCTCTTGTTTACTGCCTCTGAACAGACCTTCCTTTCCCCTGTGCTTTGAGTCACTTCGGGTCGCAATCTCATCTGCTGAACTGCTTGGTGGTCTGACCTGTGGGACACGAAGGGCATGGGGGCTTAAAGAACAATCAAATGCTGCAGAGGGAGGAAGGGACTGTCCCTGACCACTCCGTCCCACCAGGCTCTGTGTGCCACAGAAGCCCAGTTGTTGTCTGTGATAACGGCCAGCTGGTTAGCAGACCCCTTCAGAAGGCCGAGCCCCACAACGTCCTCATCCAGCAGCTGTCTCCACTCCTAAGATGTCCATCAGGCTGCGGGGAGGATGCGGATGTCCCATAACCTCTCCCTAATTCCTCCCAGGCCACACTGTCTGGGGTGTAGATGGCTTTGCCACACTATGTATGACCAAGGCACCTTTCCCAGGCCTGAGGCAATGCCCACTCTTGCCCTCACCCACAACCCCTCCCTAGTGAGGGAGAAAGGACTCTGTGACTCGTTCTGGCTAACTTACCCCTTCCACCTCATTTCCTCATCACAGGATACAGGCTAATGTGCAAGGAAAGTATTTTTCTGTATCATAAGTGTATTTTGAAACAAGTAAAGAAAGGTAGAATGCTCGTTTACTTTATTAAATGGGCTCTGATTTTGTGAAAGGCAAGAGAATGAGTCAGGGCCTCAGGTTTGTTGGAGAAGCCAGCCACCCAGGTTCCCGGGCATAGGTGTCAGACTGCGTGTGTGCGTGTGTGCGTGCGGCAGAGTGCTGTGCAGACATACGTGCAATGCATGGATACCCTACGGGACTTGCTGGAGTTTCTAGAGACGCAACTGCCTGATTCTACAGGAATATTGGCAGCAGGTTAGGCTTGAGGTTTCCTCACCGTCGTCATGTAAGGTCACCCTGTGCCCATACCTGAAGCTCTGCATAACAATATGTGATCTCTGTAGTAAGGTCCTTGAGGCCACTCTCCCGTGCCCTTGGCCCAGCTGGCCACATTGGCCGAAGAGCCAGAAGTGTTGGAGTCGGGGACCTTTGGTCGTTCTTTAAGCCGCTTCCTGCTGCCTTCTCCCAAGGATGCACACTTGTGCTCCATCCAAATCATTTGGGGGTGGCGGTGGGGAGGGTGATATGAATGTCACAGGAGGAGACACCTTCTGTCTTTGTTTCAAAGAAAGTGATGTGCCATTTGTTAATATACAAGAGAAATATTGAAAAATATATTGAAAAGAGCAATTTTAAATTATTTTTGGCTTATGTTGCAATATTTATTTTCTTGTATTAGAGAAGATTTCTTTGTAGAGAAAAATGTATTTTTCATTACCGCAAAGACCTATTTCTCCTTTTTGTACATTGTCCTTGTTCGCGACCCTTAACGAGCAATAGAATGTCCGGTCACCCCCGTGTGGCCAGCGCCCACTGTGCCCTGCATGATTGTGTTGCTGTTGCTGCTGCAGCATAGTTTCTGGCCCCGCCCTGTCCTGCTCACTCACTGGGGCATCCGGATTGCCGGCCCCCACCAGGGTCTGTGTCTAAGGAGCCCACAGCACCCCTCATGTGTTGGCAAATTCGGTTAATAAAGCAATGTTTTCTGTGCTGGCTGCCCTGAAGTTCTGTTGCATTAGGTGGGTAAGAGACCTGGAGGTCCCATCGCATGCCTGCAACAGCATGCTCAGCAAGAGGCCCGAGTTCCAGTGGCGCTTGCAGACCTTCAGCGCACACCACTGGCTACACCTCGGAGGGAGGGAGTGCCGTGATCTTCGGGGTTCACCCCTGACATTCAAGGTCAGGGAGGAGAAGGTAACTAACCATAAAAACAGTAAAGCACCACATCAAAGGTCGGGGGTGGAGAGGATGTCTCTGAGCGAGGGGCACCATTCATTCCTTCCTCTAGGCGCTAGTACCTCATACGGCTAAGGTATTCTACCCACCCAACCTCTCGGTGGAAACCCAAAGAACCAATGGAAATACGTGTGGCATAAGATCCCAGCACTTGGGAGGAGCAGACGCCCAAGGTTCTTCTAGTAACTAGCAAGTTTGAGAGGTGTTGGGGAGGTCATCTGAGGTCAGTCCCCACCCCCCCAAAACTTATGGCGGACTCTTTGTGCCCCTAATCCTCAGTGCAGTTGTGTACTCACCTCCACATGTGCACACTTGGATACACATACACATCTTTTGTAAATTAAAACCCCAAACTCACTATACACAGCCACCAGACTTCTTTTTTTTTTTTTTTTTTTTTGAGACAGGGTTTCTCTATGTAGCTCTGGCTGTTCTGGATCTTACTCTGTAGACCAGGCTGGCCTCAAATTCAGAAATCCGCCTGCCTCTGCCTCCCGAGTGCTGGGATTAAAGGCGTGCGCCACCACGCCCTGGCTACCACCAGGCTTCTTGAGATGACAAATACTGTAGTGACAACGTGAAGTGAGTTGTTCATTTCTAGAATGTTCCCTTTACTATCTCTGGATTGTGGTGAACCTCAGGTAACATACAGATAATGAAGCTGCACTGGGCTGGGCACCATAGCTCTGTGGGCAGGATGCATGCACAAAGCCCTAGGTTCAGTTCCTAGCACTGCCTTTAACTCGTGGGATATAGGGTATAGATCCGTGACATCATGTAAGTGGATCCCCTCTGAGGCTGGGTTTCATGGAGTCTAGCTGACCTGGAACTCTGTAGAGTTGAAGACGACTTTAAACCCAATCTCCTGCTTCTCCTCCCTCGGTGCTGGGATGACAGTGACTACCACACCTAGTTCATGCAGGACTGACTCAGTACCATCATGTGACCCTGTGGGGAGGTGGTCAGCCAAGGGGCAAGAAAACTGGGGTCTCTGGGAACATGTCCTCGAAGGGAGTATTTAGACCTCAGCCCTTTCCATTTTTCTTTACTCTCCTTGTCATAGAGGCTTTGCCATGCACTGCCCCCATGATGCCTTGCTCCATGGCCCGAGAGCAACAGAGCCGTCTGACCTCAGACTAAAACCTATGAAATCAGGGGTCAGATAAGTTGTCCATGTCCCAAGTGTCCTCACAGTGGTGGAGGTGAATAGCAGGATGTGTAATCATTTCTTCTTCTGAGACAAGGTTTAGTTAGCTATACAGTCTAGGTTGGCTTCAATCCCACAATCCTCCTTGCCTCGGCCTACTAAGTATCTGGGAATACAGGCACAAGCCGCTATATCTGCATCATATTAGGTATTTAGAATCATTATAGAGACGGAAGTAAAAGGTTGGTTGCCAGGGATTGGAATAAGAAAGTGAGGGGTTGTTTGGTGGGCATAGTGATAGGAAATAACTGGGGTGTGGGGAGCTGATGCTCACAGATGTGTATATGGTTAGCAATAGCGTGCTGTACTTGGAAACCACGGCATTTCTTTTTAACGTGATAAAAAGGCCAGGAAGCAGTCATTTAATATTATTTGCTCAATTGTTCTCAATTATATAATTGTTGCAATCTGGTAAAAATGATAGCATGTAGGGGCTGGAGAGATGGCTCAGTGGTTAAGAACACTGACTGCTCTTGGAGAGGCCCCTGGTTGATTCCCAGCATCTACTTGTATGTTCACAACCATCTGTAACTTCAGTCCCAGGGCAGCTGATGCCCTCTTCTGGCCTTGGTGGGCTCTGCAAGCAAATGGCGCACAATAACTGCAGATTAAAAAAAAAAAAAAAAAAAAAAAAAAAAAAACCCCAAAAAAAAAACAAAAAAAAAAAAAAAAAAAAAAAAAAAGAAACCACCATATACATACAATAAAAATGAAAAAAATAAACAAAACTGGGTGGTAGTGTCACACGCCTTTAATCTTGGCACTTGGGAGGCAGAGGAAGGCAGATATCTCTCTGTGAGTCCGAGGCCAGCCTGCTCTGCAGAGTGAGTTCCAGGACATTCAGGACCACACAGAGAAACCCTGTCTCAAAAAACAAAGCAAAAACCAAAAAATCAAGCACTCTGCTACTTAAAATGAGACACAACTGCTTTGCGGCAATGACAAACATGTTAGACACGCGAGTGCTCCTATCAGAGGCTTGGGAGGAGCTTACCTAGCATGAGGGAGGCTCAGGTTCTGTTCTCAGCATCTCAAAAAAAGAGGGAGAATAAGGAGGTGACTCGGTGAGCTAAGACAAATGCTGTCAACCCTGACGCAGGGTGGAAGAGAACTAACTTGTGCAAGTTGTCCTTTGACCTCCACATGTGCCTTGGCATGCCGGTACACACAAGAATAGAATAGAATACAAAAAAATAATTATTGGGCTGGAGAGATGGCTCCTGAGTTAAGAGTGATTGCTGATCTTCCAGAGGACCCAAGTTCAGTCCCCAACTCACAACTCTATCCAAGGATTCAACACCCTCTGGCCTGCCCCCCACCTCTCTCTCTCTCCCCAGGATTTTTCTGTGTATCCCTGGCTATGCTCTATAAATCAGGCTGGCCTGGAACTCACAGACATCTGCCGGCCTCTGCCTCTTGAGTGCTGGGATTAAAGGTCTGAGCCACCACTGCCCAATTAAAAAGAAATCTTTTTTTAAAAAAAATTCATTGAGCCTTCCCTGCATCCTGGCAACACCCTTAGGTCTCCCAACTTCAACTCAAGGCTCCTTTTTTCATTATTAATCCTATACCCACCTACCTGGCTTTCTGCAGTGGGTTATGAATCCTTCTGACCTGGGAGGAAAGAAACCCTTCAGATCCCAGCCCCTTGGGATGCTCAGAGGGACCAGGTGTCCTTGTTACTGTCCTATTGCTAGGAAGAGACACCATGACTAAAACTTATACAAGAAAGCATTCGATTTGTGGCTTGCTTGCCGTTTCAGAGGGTTAGTCCATAATCATCATTGATTTGGGAACCAAGCATTCAAATATATGAGCCCATGGAGGGCATTCTCATTCAAGCCACCACACCAGGCCACACCAGATGAGAGCTGCTGCTGCTTTTTTTTTTCTTTCAGGTGTGTGTGTGTGTGTGTGTGTGTGTGTGTGTGTTTTGCCTGCATATGTGCACCACATATCACACACATCCCTGGTGCCCACCGAGGCCAGAAGAGGGCATCAGAACTCTTAGAACGGGGATTACAGGAGCTTGTGCTCTCTCTTGTTCTCTGAGAGAACAATCCAGGTCCTCTAGAAGGCTTTTCATCTAGGGGCAGCTAGATTTTAACCTAGGGGCATCTAGACTAAGGCAGGAAAAAAAAAAAAAAAAAAAGATGGGCAAATTTTAATCCATGCAGCCTGGGTCTTTGCCCAATCAGAGCACGCCATGCATCTCGACTCATCTGTTGCTGAGTGAGAAGGCCATTGAAAGCATAGGACTAATTGGGGAAGTGATCGGTCATGGAGTGCTTGCCTAACATTCATAAGACTCGGGGTTCCATCCTCAGTATTGCTGGGGGTGACAACAGGGGGTGGGAACTAAAACCATCTGAAGGGCTGATAGTGATGTGTTAGCAGTTCCGCGTGGCACAAGTTTATTGGAGACAAAAGGGAAAGAAAGATCATGGGAAATGGGGGTGGGTGGGAAGGGTCTGTCTTTTATTTAGGCTGTGACATAAACTGGTGGAAGGTAAGTGTGGGAAGTGAACTCTGGGAAAGTTTGCGGTTGCCATGGCAACAGATGTCACCTATGTGTGACATTCCTAGGTTTGGAGCCTATCTGCAAAACTGGTTCGTGATACCAGCAGATAGACTTAAGGAAGCCCTGGGTTCCAGCCCCAGCACTGGTGAGGAGGCAAGAGGATCACAGAGTACATGGTTACCCTCTACTATATGTTGAACTACATGATATTGTAAAATGAATGAATGAATGAATGAATGAGCCATGTGTGGATGTCAGAGGGATCAGGGCCCAGAGGTGTTGGAGGTTGACATCCATGAGGACTGGGCTTCTCCGGCAGGCTTTTGAGGCTTGTGATCTGAGTGGCATCCTTTTCAAGGCAGGCTTGTGCTGGTCCACAAGTTTGTATTTAGTTCATGGCCTCTACTCATCCTCCCCTCGCTGCTGGGCTGCCACCAGACAGTATGTGGCCATCGGAGTGTCCAGGGCGTGTTTGAATGCACTGTGAAAGAAGACTGGATTTCTACTGTGAATGCGCTAGAAATAAGAGTCCTGCGGGCCTCGAGCTCCTGGAGAGGTGCAGGCTTACGTTCTGGCCCTTCTGAGCTGCCGATCCCTCGGCTGCTAAATGCCTGCCTGGATCTTTTTATCCGGGGTGGCCAAGAGGTCACCTAGAGGTGGATTTGAGCACACTGAGGTAGATTGCTTAGGTCAAATTTTGTTAGAAGAGTTAAATCATGCCATGGTCAGATAGACAGACAGCACTACAGACATCAGGATGGGGGCTCCAAAGACAGGAATCAGGGTCTGCATAGCAGAAGTAGGAGTGAGGGGGTCTTTTTGTGTTCTGAGGGCGGGAGTGGTTTTACCACAAGACTCTCCAATTCCCATACAGGGGCCAGGAAAGGGGTGGAGAACAGAATGTGTGGTCAATGACACCCCCTTGGACATAAACTCACGTCACCAGGTGCAAAATGGGTCTCTGGAAGTCTGTTAGCCAGAGCTGGCCTGAGTGAGAGGGCTAGGCTGCTGCCGGAAAGAGGCCTGGGCAGTGGTCTGGGCTGTACCCTAACAGCCAAAATGTGGATTTGTTTTCTTTTTTGATCATACGTATGTATCAACAACGTGTGGGTGTGGGCACACGTGTTCCGGGTACCCAGGGTTTCAGATCACCTGGAGCTGGAGTTAACAGAGAGTTGTAAACTGCCCCCAAGTGGACGCTGAGAGCCTACAGAGCCTCCACAAGCGCAGACCATGTCCGCGACTGCTCGCTGAGCCAGCTTCCCAGCCCCTTTAACATCAAATTCTCACAAAGCAGACAAATCGATGATCTTCCAAAGGTCTTGAGGGAAAGAGTGCTAGCAACCTGGCTGTTGCCCAGAGGTACCAGGTTTGTTTACCAACTTGCACTTCCTGGAATCCGAGCTGGTAGCCAGCCCTGTTTGTTTTTGAGTTCTCCGTGAGCCTGCCAGGACAACTGTGGTCTGGGGTTAGGGCAGGTACCAGCCTTGTGTAGTTTCCTGACAGGGGCTTGTGGGAAACAGCTGCTGGGGGTGAGAGATGAGGTGTATGTGACAGTCAGCTGCTTGCGCCAAAGAGACCCAGCTGCCAGCCTTCTGAGTGGCTAGGGCCTTCCTCAGCTGTGGTCACCTGAAACCTTGTAACCCTAGAGCAGGTCAGGGAAAGGAATCTGGATTAGACATCCTCCTCCTCCTCCTCCTCCTCCTCCTCCTCCTCCTCCTCAGGGATTGACTGCTGTGATCAACTTGAGACTCAG
>NC_034603.1:19942380-19948605 GCF_900095145.1 Mus pahari | reverse complement strand
GGAAGTCTTCCGAAGAGGGGGAGAAAGCTCTGAGGAACCAGAGTGGTCAGGGACAGGACATAAGCACAGCCCACAGGATCAACTGACTCATGGGGGCTCACAAACCAGCAAGCCAGTTGAGTCTGACCTCTGTCTTCTGTATCTGCTATGGCTGAGCAGCTTGGTGTTCCTGTGGGAATCCAAACAGTGCGAGCAGTGGCTGTCTCCAACTCTTTTGCCTGATTATGGATCCCCTTCTCCTCCTCCTCCTCCTCCTCCTCCTCTGCCCTCCCCCAAGGGATTGACTGCTGTGATCAACTTGAGACTCAGAAGGTCAGACAGAGATGTGCAGAGGAAACCAAGGGAGAAAAAGTAGCTTGTCAAAAACAAAAACAAAACAAAACACCCCTAACACCCATTGCCCACTGCTGTTTGCAGGATCCAAGGGACTAGTTGGTTCTGGTATCAGTTGTTTGGGGTATTGGGCTGCAAAGACTGTAGCTCTTGGCCGGGCAGTGGTGGCACATGCCTTCCTTTATACTTGGGAGGCAGAGGCAGGCAGATTTCTGAGTTCGAGGCCAGCCTGGTCTACAAAAGTGAGTTCCAGGACAGCCAGGGGCTACACAGAGAAACCCTGTCTCAACCCCCCCCCCAAAAAAAAAAAAAAAAAAAAAAGACTGTAGCTCTTAGCTCCAGCCACATCTTCTGGCCACTCCTTGCTAAAGAAGCGTCTTCCTGCCTCCTGAAAGGTCTTGGCTGTTGTGTTATAAAGGATCGTTTTCCAAGACAAAGGGCCTGCCTTCAGACATGCAGATGGGTTTCCAAGACAAAGGGCCGCTGCAAAATATCATTAAACAAACAAACATCATAGCTGGGCGTGTTGGCTGTTGAGGTTTCCCCATGGAAGGAGGGACAGAGGGTCTTGGGACCCTCACCTGACTCCAGATACTCCTCCTAGCTAATCATAGTCGCATTCTTTCCTAACTGTGTGTGGCCTTGGGGGTTTCAGGAGGGGCTTGGAAGACCTGAAAGAAAGGGGCTCCATCTATACAACCACAGCAGCCATTCATTTTTGTGCCCACCTTCCAGTGCCGCTTCTCGGGGATCACCCACACTCCTTTGCGACCCCTCACCCTTACTCTGTGAGTAACTTTAGTGAAGCCATTGGCTCCCTAGGCTGAACTTTGGTGGAATCCAACTTTGGCTAGTCTATGGGACCTAAGGAGGAGCAGGGTAGACGATTCCTAGTCCCCGTCCCCACCCCACCCCTCAGTTCTCTCACATATGATACAGGACACTGAGGCAGAGATTGTATTTGGAGGCCATAAGATTTACTAAATGTCACGGGCAGTCAGAGGGCTCTGAAGAGAGAGAGTCAGAGCTCATGTAGCAGAAGTGGGTGTCTCTTGTTTACTTGTGTTTGGAGACAGGGTTCTCTGTGTAGCCCCTGGCTGTCCTGGAACTCATTCTGTAGACCAGGCTGGCCTCGAACTCACAGAGAGATATCTGCCTCTGCCTCCCTCGTGCTGGACTTAAAAGTGTGCCCCACCACCGTGTGGCTTTCTTACAACTTTCTGAGGAGAAAAGTTGCACCACACAAGCCTATAGCCAGGCTCTCCAATTCCAAGCAGGAGGAAGAGAAAGGGGTGGAGAGTGGGGCATGGGGCCAGAATGCATCCCTTTGAGTTACATTCAACTCCCCAGTGAGACTGTTCATCCTAACTAGAGACTCCACAGTGTCCCCAGCTGGGCACCTGCCATGATCCGTGGGATGACAAGGCTGCTAGTAGCTATGTGTTTGCCTGAGCAGCAGCTGGAGGTTTTTTTTAAGGTACTATTTATTTTTATTTTATGTGTATGAATGTTTTGCCCACATGTATGTATGTGCAACTGTACATGCTTGGTGTCAGGTTACTGTAGAGGTTGAAGAGGGAAAGAGCGAGGTTTGGTCGGACCTTAAGTGGGACCATGTTTATTCACGGTGAGGAAGCACTTTCGTCACCCCCGTGCTTGTGTGTGGGTGGCCAAAAAGCCTACACTGTAGTCCCTCCCTTCCAGGAACTCCTTGGTCTGGTCGCAAGGGACGCTGGGAAGTGTAGTCTTTTGGCAGGAAACTCTCACTTGATGTTCACAGAAACCTGAGAACCTGAGAACGGAAGAAGATGTTGGATTCCTTAGTGCGGGAACCAAACTTAGGCCCCTCTGCAAGAGCAGCAAAGTTCACTTAAGCGCTGAGCCTTCTCTTCAGTTCCAGCAGCTGAAACCCTCCCTCCCTCCTCCCCATAAGGTCTCACTCAGGCTAGTCTGTCTTTCTTTCTTTCTTTCTTTCTTTCTTTCTTTCTTTCTTTCTTTCTTATTAAAGATTCATTCATTTATTTAATGTATGTGAGTACACTGTAGCTGCTTTCAGACACACCAGAAGAGGGCACCGAATCCCATTACAGATGGTTCTGAGCCATCATGTGTTTGCTGGGAATTGAACTGAGGACCTCTGGAAGAGCATCAGGCTAGTAGTCTTAAACTTGTGGCGATACTGGGATTGTGAATAGAGTAATTCTGGTCAAAGCCTGGGCTCTGACAGGGCTAACACCACAGGCTCTGCCACTCATCCACAGTACACTAAATACATAGACGATAGTGAAAACAGACAAAGGAGATGTAGTCGGTGTGGCCACATTGGGAAGAGAAACAGAGAGATTTAGTGACCCCCAGCCCCAGCCCAAATCCATCTTCGGGGTCCTGACATGAGGTTTAGGTTTGAATAGAAAGGCAAGAAGCATGCTTAACTAAGCCGTTGTGGTCAAGGTGTGGTCCACCCATCATGGACCCGTCATTGTCTGTCCTCTCAGCTGGGCTGACAGTTGTTAGAAGTAACTCTCTCTCCAGGAGGCAAGTTCTTCCTTCAGCCAGCACCAGGGATTGCACCCGTTTCCTTCTGGGGGATTTTAGGTTTCCTGGGGACCTTTGTTTCATTTGTTTCAATAGCCTAAGAGCAGTCAGAGACGAGCTCTAGACCAGCTTCACCTGTAATGACTGTTAGGGTCACAGGGTTACAAGCGTGAGCTGCCAGCCTCCCAAATGCATCCTGTTCGTGGCCCTCTAGGGGCCTCACAGCATAAACACCTAGTGGAGCTCAGTTTCCCCAGGCAGCCGTGAAGCAATCCTCTAACCGTCAAAGCACCTTGCCACCGCCTTTCTGGATGCAGTCATTTCTAGGGTGACCTTTCCTGTGACTCTACTATACCTTGCACATGGGATGGACTGCGCCATCTTGTTCAGGCCTAGGCAGTCCCAGGCCAGGGGTTAATGTGAAGTCTGCTCAGATATGGCCTCAGCTGTATCAAAAGTCTCACCTCAGGGCTCAGTCAGGAGCTTCTCGGGCAGACATTGCCACCTGTTTCCGCAACTTCAGCTTGTCTGTAGCATATTCATTTATTATTTTTGTATTTTGATTTGTATTTTGCTGGGGATCGAACCCAGAGCCTTACGCCTCATGTTTCCGTTCTACCATTGAGCTGTGTTGAGCCTAGGGTATGTTCTAGTTTTACTTCAGATCAGAGTTCCCACAGTACCACACACGTGTCAGTGTGTAAGCTCAAAGGCCAGTCTGCCCCCAGCACTCGGGAGGCAGAGGCAGGCGGATTTCTGAGTTCGAGGCCAGCCTGGTCTACAAAGTGAGTTCCAGGACAGCCAGGACTACACAGAGAAACCCTGCCTCGAAAAACAAAACAAACAAACAAACAAAGGCCAGTCTGTCATTTTGAGGATAGTCCTGACTTCAGATAATCTTTCCTGATCTGCTAGACCATGAGCCGTGTGGGCACTGGCTCTAATCTTAGCTTAGAAAACAAGTGTCATACAAGATTCGTGTTGGAATCAGTACTGGACCTAAAGAACTTATGGTGGGGAAGAAATGGGTCAGGGCTGGCGGCTCAGTGGGTAACGGTGGTTGCTGCCAAGCCTGATGACCTGAGTTTGACGTCAAAATTCACAAGGTGAAAGGAGAGCATTGTGGATTTGGTTAATTGCTTGCAATATGGGTTCCCAAATTGCACAAGAATAGAGACTCCTCCATGTAAGACGCTGCGGGTCCCAGTCCCCAGTTATTTCTAATTGGTAAATAAAGTTGCCGGTGGCTAGTAGGCAGGAAGACACAGGCAAGCAGAAGGGTCAAGCCTGAGAAGTACGGGACAGAGAGACAGCCAACATGTAAGAGTCAGGGATTGTGGTCCAGGAGGACTGTGGACCGGGCAGTCAGGATGGAATATAGGTTTTAGTAAATAATAGTTCAGGAAGAGTGTGTTAGCAGCATGGGGATTTGGGAGTGGTCCCACCATTGAGCTGCTGAGGGCATGTTAAACATAAGACTCTGTGGTGTGTGTGTGTGTGTGTGTGTGTGTGTGTGTGTGTGTGTGTGTGTGTGTGTTTCATTTGAGAATCCACAACACTAGGGTGGTATTGAGGAACTCGTGTTGTCACGGCTGGTAAGGAGAGCAGATTAATCAATCACTGCTAAGGAAGAGAACTCCCGAAAGCTGTCCTCTGCTCTCCATATGTATGCAGGAGCACATGTGTGTACATGCACACATAAATAGTAAGATGAAATGAGTGGGTTGAAAGCTGGGAGAGGCCGTCCTGGAATCCTGCCTCCTCCTCCATTCAAGCCTCTCGCTCTGTCTTCACCACTCTAACGTATTCCCTGCCCACTGTCTGTGTCATCATGTACTAGACTCTGCCAGCCCCAGACTACAGTGTCTCCTCCTGTCTCTGCTGGTCTGCCTGGAATGTCCCATCTTCCCCACCCTGCACTTAACCGTCTTATGCACTGCAGGATTCAACTCTGCAGCCCTTTCTAGAGATCTTCATCATGTTAGGGAATCTTCTTGTTCTGCCTTGCGTCATGTGTGTCAACTGTCTGCCTTTTTTTTTTTTTTTTGAGACAGGGACTCATGTATCCCAGACTGGCCTGAAACTGCCTAAGCCAGACTTTAAACTCCTGATCCTCCTGCCTCCATTTCCCAGGCACAGGGATTTTAAGTGTCCACCAGCAAGCCTGGTTTATCTTCAAGGTTCTTTTGTTTTTAAATTTTTATTTATTTATTTATTTAAAATTTCATTTATTTATTTAAAGTGCACTGTCACTGTCTTTGGACACACCAGAAGAGGGCATCAGAGCCCGTTACAGATGGTTGTAACCCGTGGCTCCGAGATGCTGCATTCTCTTCTTAGGAAGTGTTACAGCTCTTACGCGACAGATGCTCTCATGCGATGAAGTCATTCCCACACACCTTTGTCCCTTCTGGATAGGATCTTACATATCATTTTGGGGTGGATTGGGGTCTGACAGCAGGTGCTTCCTATTTGCTTGGTCTGAAATGTTAGGGATGCTTCATCTACATGCAGAGGGTCTTGGGGGCGCTCCCCCTACATGACTGATGGGCACAACTCTCTCTATGGGAGGCTATGACTACATGACAGGGGCAAGTGAAGCTCCTTTTGGGTCCCTGGGGCTTCCAACCCAGCTCAACCTTACCAGGCTTCCTCTCACGGGCCACCACCCACCACCAGCCCATAGATCAACAGTGAGTAGGTATCCTGTCCTGATTTTGTCCAAAGCAATACAAAAGGATGATTACATAACAGGCTGCCCAGGCCCCAGGTAATCAGGACTGAGGGCCAGCTAATCCAAGAGGAACTCCATGGCCACCTGACTGGCAGATGATCCGAGGGGCGTGTCGATTCTCAGCTTGTCCTCAAATAGAAGCTGGGGTGGAGAGAAACTCAGAGCGTGTTCTCTAAATAACTTCATGCCCTGCCATCTGCTGCCAGGCAGTCGGGAAGGAAAGCGCCCCTGCAGGCGTCCTTCAGAAGCCATTGAGCTGAGGGAGTACCAGGGCTTTTATCTGCAGGAGGGTGCCCGTTACATTCTCTGCAGCCAGAATGGGCCGAGGCTCTCCTACACTGGCTTACTGAGGGTTCTCGCTCCCCTCTCTCCACACGGAAGGCCCTCGACAGGAGGGAAGTCAAAGTGCTTTTCTCTAGCCCGCAGCCAACCTGGTCTGGCTCCTAATCAGAAAGTGAGACCAGAAACCAGCAGAGACCAGCTCAAGCTTCAGGCCTAGCTGCGTGCAACAAAACCCAAGCTTTAGGTGAGACCAAAAAGGTGATGTCATTACTTGGCCATATTAGTGTCCTCTTTGCTTTCTACGATGTGCCCAGAGGAATTTCTTTTTTTTTTTTTTTTTT
>NC_034603.1:19925167-19941514 GCF_900095145.1 Mus pahari | reverse complement strand
CAGTGCTCTTCACTCCTGGGCCAGCTTTCCATGGCTCTCCATTGACAGCCATGTAATTTTTAAATCTACAAAAATTTATGATGAGCAAAGGGAAAATCAGAGCCGGGTAATAAAACCAGAGGTGAGGCTGTGGGTGTGGCTCAGATGTGGCTCAGTAGCAGAGAATTTACCCAGCACACTCAAGTTCCTGCGTTCACTATCAGTGCTGAGACAAAGCTAAATGCATCCACATGCTACAGTCCCTCAAGGTCAGGTCAGCATCTTGGTTTTTTATTCTATTTATTTATTTGTTTGTTTGTTTGTTTGTTTTCTGTACATGCTACACTGTAGCTGTCTTCAGACACACCAGAAAAGGGCATCAGATCCCATTACAGATGGTTGTGAGCCACCAAGTGGTTGCTGGGAATTGAATTCAGGATCTCAGGAATAGAGCACTGCGGTCAGTGCTCTTAACCCCTGAGCCATCTCTCCAGCCCCTTATTTTTCTATTCCTAATAGTGCATAGGGTGTGATAATAAAACATGGTCAAATTAACCCAAGAGCCTGTAACACAGCTGTTCTTTGTAACTGTTCAAAGACACACAGAAATGTCTTTACGAGCCGGGCGTGGTGGCGCACACCTTTAATCCCAGCACCTGGGAGGCTGAGGCAGGTGGATTTCTGAGTTTGAGACCATCCTGGTCTACAGAGTGAGTTCCAGGACAGCCAGAGCTATACGGAGAAACCCTGTCTCAAAAAAAAAAAAAAAAAAAAGTCTTCACAAGTTAGGCCAGGTCACGATTAAGCTTAGTCACTAGAATTCACATGAAACCCCAGCTTTACACTGCTGTAAAAATATCTCAAAAGACTGCACCATGGGTTGATTCCCACCAGCTTACCAGTGTGGTCTTCGTTTGCGCAGCTACACACTTTTCTCTTTAGAAAGCACCCTGACTGCACCCACCTGAGTGTTGTGGACTCTGGTGCAAACTGATCACAAGGTCACACTTTAGATGGGCAAGGAGTGTGGAAACCCGTGTGAGGCCAGCCATTTAGACAGGAATCTCAACATTTCATCGTGAAAACGGCCCTAAGATCTAAACAGGACACCTATACAGTGCTGTCCTCTGACTTCCAAAACACTTCAACTAAAGTTTAAAACATAACATCGCATTTCAGACAACGTGCTGGACTGTGCCTCATTACTTCGGGTTTGGAGAGAAAGCTTCCCCGCAGTCGCCAGGCTTGATGTTCTAGACTACAAGGCTGTGGTTGAGAATGGTGCCTTCGGCTGACTGGTCTCCCCCTTACTGGGGAATCTTTTAAATCCAGCTGGGCCTCGAAGTGTGAAGTGGCATGGTCACAGGACTCAGGACTGAAGTCTTAAGAGTAGGCATCCCAAGGACTCATGAAGGAGCAGCCACACATTCTATAATTGATCCTAAGGGCTGGTGTCAGTAACACTGTCAAATATTCTAAAAGGCTTGCTCAGTTGGTTTTCTTGGTTGTTAAAAGGTTAAAAACTTGACCAACCTTGGAAATGCATATCTTTAGTTCCCACAACTCATGAGGCAGAGGCTGGCCGGCCTCTGGGAGATTAAAGCCACCATGGAATTCCGGGCTAGCCAGGGCTACATACAGACAGAATGCTGTAGGTTGGAAATCAGAGGAACAGCGGCAGGGATGAGACCAACACGTATCTTAATAACTCGGCTGCTGATTGGAACAAAACTGTGGGATGAGATTTAAAAGTAACTTTTTTTTTTTTCTAACCTGTCTAGCTCCCAGATATTTGCGACGAGAACTTTTGATTTGTTTAATAAGATTTAGGGGCAGTACCTGAGCAGCTCTTCTAACATTATTGCTATCTATTTCCTTCCCCAGCCGTGTGCCCGGAGTCCCTCGAAGTCTGAATCACCTTGGCTTACTCTGCTCCGTGTGTGTTCTCATGGCAAAACCTCCTGGTGTCTCCATGTCGTGTCTCCACAACCTTCCTCTCGTTCTGTTCCTCTCTACCAGGGATCTGACCTCCCGCCTTCACTGTCTTCTCCTGCCCAGCCATAGGCTGACCGTTTCTTTCACTAACCAATCAGAGATGATGGAAAAACAATGTTTATATAACATTGAGACTGGAAATGCTTGACCATGTATCCTCCATACTGTAACCAGATGTCTGGGCACAAAAGTTAGCGTCTGAAGATACACAAGACCACCCCCTCCAACACAACTATTTTTCTTAACTCGTGGTGTACAACCTTTTTTAAGAGATGGTCTGACTCTGTAATCCACTCTGGCCTTGAACTTGTGATTCTCCTACCTAGTATAAGGATATACCACCACGTTTATTTTTGCTTTGTGGCGGCAGGGATTTATCAATGAGACAGAGTCTTGTCTTGTATATCAGACGGGCCTCGAATGCTCAACAGTTTGTGCCCCAGCTACTCAGAAGCTAGGAATACAGGTATGAGCTACTACATCCAAATACATGGATTTAGAACCTGTTTTATATTAATATAAGTAACCATTTATTTCCTATTTATTTTATATTAAGAGCATTATATGTCTTAAGCTCTATTTTTGTCCTGCTTTCTTGAATTTTTGAACCACCACCAAATCTTTACATATATTTAAAAAAAACCAATACAAACAATACTTAGAATACGGGCTGCGGGGATGGAGAGATGGCTCAGCGGTTAAGAGCACCAACTGCTCTTCTAAAGGTCCTGAGTTCAAATCCCAGCAACCACATGGTGGATCACAACCATCTGTAATGGGATCTGATGCCCTCTTCTGGTGTGTCTGAAGACAGCTACAGTGTACTTATATAATAAATAAATAAATCTTTTTTAAAAAAAAATACGGGCTGGATAGATGGCTCAGCAGTTAAGAGCACTGACTGCTCTTTCAGAGGTCCTGAGTTCAAATTCCAGCAACCAGATGGTAGCTCACAACCATTCGTAATGAAATCTGATGCCCTCTTCTGGTGTGCCTAAAGATAGCTACATAATAAATAAATAAATCTCTTTTTTTTGTGCTGGATTTGAACCCATAGCTTGTGTATGCTAGACAAGTACTCTACTCCTGTGCAGCATGCCCAGTCTATCCTCGGCCCCTTCTTAGGATTTCATGTGTTCAAGTGTCTTACCTGCCTGTATGTAAAGTGTAATGTGTGCATGCCTCTGGCTGGAGGTTGTGCCAGATGCAGCAGCTTCATTTCCAGGTAGACTAGGAGCATCCTCTGTCATTGTCTCTGCTCTTTGATCTCAGTGTCAGCGTGGGAAAGGAGGTTTAAGAGCAAGCTACTTTACACCAGGAAGCATTTCCCCATCTAGAGAACTATCTGGCTCAGGACTATAATGTACAGGGCTGAGCTCTGTAGTTTTCAGATCCCCCTAGATAAATGGCTTGGTGGCCTTCCATTATCAGGTTACCTTAAGAGATATTAAGGGCTGGTGAGATGGCTCAGTGGGTAAGAGTACTGACTGCTCTTCCGAAGGTCCTGAGTTCAAATCCCAGCAACCACATGGTGGCTCACAACCATCTGTAATGAGATCTGACACCCTCTTCTGGTGCGTCTGAAGTCAGCTACAGTATGTATAATAATAAATAAATTTAAGAGAGTGAGCTGTTTAAAATACAGGCCCTTTTGCCTTGAAACATCCACCAGACCCTTTCATGTTGCATGGCCCCCTCTCTTGGCCCAGTCAGGCTCCTCTGATACAGAGTCTGGGCATTGAAGCAGGTTATGTTCAGGCAATGTTACCAAAATCTAGAGGGGACCCACTGGTTCTAGGGATGCCTCCCAGGGGGCCAAGTCTTGTGACCTCATGCTTTGGGAGCATCTTTCCTTTGGAGTCCCTTGCAATAGACAATGGATACTTCTGTGGTAGCCAGGTGGCTTCTAACAGCGCCAAGATCTCCTTTTTTGTTTTTGATCTTCTTGGTGGAGGTGAGGACTCTTCTTTCTTGGTGCATGTCCCCATGTCCATGGGCTGTGGTAAAGGCATAGTGGGTATCAGTATGTACAGTGGAGGACTTGCCTTTTTCCCCAGTGGAGCACCTGAGTTAGTGTTACAAGCTTGGCTCACTGAGCTGAATGTGCCCAGCAGTCCCATTCTGAGCCACCATCGCAGCCCCAGAGTACCCGACACCACATATAGGTAGAAGGGTCTGATGATGTCAGAGAGAGCCAGGGCTGGGGTGGACACCAGGGCTGTCATTAGGACTTTAAAGGTCTTTTGTCCTTTGTCAAGTCTTGGTTGTTGTAGATTTTTTGAACTATTTTTTACAGCTGGTCACATCCTCAAATCCCTCAAATTTTTTTGAAGTTTGTTGTTGTTGTGTGTTTGTTTCTTTAGTATTGTAAGGTCCATGATTCACTGAAGATTGGTACCTTGGACTCAAATTCATATAAATGTAGAGTGTTTTATTCTGCAGAATTCCAGCATGCTGGGGTCTCCCATTACCAAAATAGAGACAACCAAGTAAGCTTGCAGGCCTGATTTAAAGCACATTACAGAATTCTGGGGTAAGTGACCTCTATGTTAGTCTGTTGGGCCCATCTCTGTGGACCTTCTTCCATTACTGGGGTATAGAGGCTGGAAACTTGCTGGGGAGGTCTGGAAACTGTTGCTGAGGAAGCAGCTGAGGAGGTCTGGAAACTGCTGCTGACCCACTAGCCTTGCTTCAGGCCAGGTGGCTGGGCCATTCCATTACCTGGGCATGAAGGCTGGGCCTGGGTTTTTTCTATTAGTAATTGACAAGCCTGGGTTTGCCTGGGCTTGCCCAGTTTTTAGGCCTAGTCTTGTGTACTGCCAATTTGAAGTCTGTCATGGAATCAGTGGAACCTTCTCAGTATCTCTTTTCAGCAGCTGTCTTTAATCCTTTTTTAAAAGGTCCTAGTGAAAATTGTCCGGTCTCCTTGGTGTTGGACAGAAGGGACAATCTGTCCTATCTGGGCTTGGGGCATCGATCCCTTGGTCCAACCTGGGGATGGCTTTTGTACTCTCATTTTAGGGAATTAGTAGGTTTTGAGTTTTCTAATTATACACATTACTGGCTTAAACAGGAGAGATGGCTCAGCAGTTAAGAATACTTACTGCATGCCGGGTGGTGGTGGCGCACGCCTTTAGTCCCAGCACTCGGGAGGCAGTGGCAGGCGGATTTCTGAGTTTGAGGTCAGCCTGGTCTACAGAGTGAGTTCCAGGACAGCCAGGACTACACAGAGAAACCCTGTCTCAAAAAAACAAAAAACAAACAAACAAAAAACCATACTGCTCACTCAAGAGGACCTGAGTTCAATTCCCAGGACCCTTATCTGGCAGTTCATAACTACCCACAACTACAGTCAAGGGGAATCCAATGCCTCTGGCCATGACAGCTGCCTTTACTCAAGTGCACATACTGACACACAGACACAGGCTGTGTGCCCTTATGTTTGCTTCTTAATCTGGAGAAAATAATATGGATTTACAGTCAGAAAAAAGTAAGCAAGACCAGAGAGAGCCTAAGGCAGAGCAACTGATCCCCATTCTTATTGTTCAGGCTGCTATTTGAGATGGACAGGAATCCTACCCACCTCAGCATGAACATAGGCTACATATTCAGACCTTCTTTGGAAGTTGGGCACCAATCCTCCATTTTTGTTAATAATGGGAACAGTCTTGGGCATAGAGCGCTTTTTAGGGAATTATAGTGTTGTAAGCACCTAACCACACCTGTATTTGTGAGCACGGCAGTGATGCCTTACCGCTCACACAGTGGGATCACGTGTGGAGTCCACAGCTTGTGCGGAGCAAGCAGAGCACGTGAGATTAAAGATGGAAACAATCTTGCTTTTCCCCTCAGGCAATGAGGCACAACCCGGTGCAGAGGAGGAGCCACGGAGAGGAGCAAACCNACCGACCGCAAGCTGCTGCTCTCCTCCTGACACGCAGGACTCTAAGCTGGGCAACTCCCTTGGAAGTCCCACCCCATTGAAGGAGCCCTGGGAGTGACTTAATGTGGGCAGTCTGGTCACTTGTCCCTCCTTTTGACAAAGTATCACTAAATTCAGAGTTACTAAGTCAGCGTCAGACAACAGTCTGCACAGCTACAGCTGCCATTTTTTTTTTTTTTTTTTTTTTTACAAAAGGCTGGACCTAGCCGGGCAGTGGTGGCGCACGCCTTTAATCCCAGCACTTGGGAGGCAGAGGAGAGGCAGGCGGATTTCTGAGTTCGAGGCCAGCCTGGTCTACAGAGTGAGTTCCAGGACAGCCCAGGGCTATACAGAGAAACCCTGTCTCGAAAAACAAAAACAAAAACAAAAACAAAAGGCTGGACCTACAGAGGACAGGCCACAGAAAGCGTCCAGCTATGGTAGTAATAGCAGGTTGCATGATTGGTAAAGAAAATGGTGGCTTCAGAACTTTGAGTCAGCATTCAACTGCTGCCTCTTGGTAAGCAGAAGGCCTCTGGGGGCTTCTGCACCATTCTAGATGCTCTGAAGGAATTCTCTTGCCCATCAATCACCCGCTCATATGTGCAACATTTAATCCTCGATTTTCGGACTAGCCACAAGACACATTCAAATGAAACAGCTGCCCAACACAGAGTCAAACGTTGGAGTTTGTTTTATTGCATGACGTTTGCATAAGAAAAAGTAGTCTTGGAAACCGTAAGGCATCATGCAATCACTGATAAGCAGATTTTAACTGTACACAAGATAGGCAGACAATCTAAACTTGAAAAACTATTTCCAAAAAGTACATAAAAGTTTCACATGATGAGCTTTTAAATATGGTTTATATTTGTAGTTTCACATCGTTAAAAAGTGCTTCAAATGCTCCGATGGGAAGCTGATCTTTATAAACGGTGATGGGTTGATGTAGGGTTAGAAACTGTAAAAACTATCTGTGTGGAATTAGAAAGCTAACATTGTGATATTCAAACTTGAATCAGTTTGCAATTCCCACTCAGGTAGATGTATTAATAATCTAAAAACACCTATTCTGAAACCAACAAAAGTCTATTGAATTCAAGTTATGCATGTTGGGGGATGGATCTCTGAGGGCTGGAAGTGTGTGGGCCGGCTGCTGCTAATCGATGTACTGCGCCATCCAACGGAAGCCTTCCCCATAGCCCTGCCTTTTTAGCACACTGCACATGAACACTTCCAGAGGCCGGGCGTTCAGCTCCTTCAGTGACACGCTGCCCTGGAAGAGAAGATTGCTGTTATGTTGAGGTCTCCTGGAATAAAAGTTCTACTCTCAGCAGACTGCAGATTCTCCTTTGGAACAAAGGGTGTCAATAATAAAGCCACGGTTGCTTGGCATCCCTTAACGTGACGTCTTCCTTACTCTACTATGACAATGTGGCCAGTGAGTAGCAAAGATGTGAGCTTGGGAGGTGCAAAGGAATCAAAATAATCTGATTTGAGTCTCCACCCCCAAGTGCTGGGACACGCCTGTATTTCTTGCACTTGGGAGCCTGAGGTGGGAGGATCTCAAGCTTTAGGCTAGCCTAGGCTAGAAGTAAGACCCAATCTCAAAAACCCCAAACTTTCCTTCCTGGCGTTAAGGAGAACATTCTGCAAGGTGGTGGCACACCCACGTAATCCCAGCACACTGGGGATCAAAGTTCAAGGCCAGCTTAACTATAATGAGACCAGATTTATGACAAGGAAGACACAGAGGGCTAAAATGTCCACAGCGGTAGAGCGCCTGCTTCCCAGCATGGACAGAAGTCCTACCTAGAGTTAAGTCCCTTCCTCTGCTGCAGTTTTCCTTTGCCCTGAAGGAGCATGTACACACTAAGGAGGGTCTGTTTATAAACTATGACATTTGTCCCATGGTTTATCTGGAAATACTTCTTTAATTTGTTTTGTATAGAACAACTATGTAGCACCCAGGGCAGCCTTACACTTGTGACCTTCTTCCTCCTCCTCCTCCTCTTCTTCCTCTTCCTCCTCTGGGTGCCAAGGCTGAGAATCACAGACATGCACTGCCATGTCCTGTGGCTTTCTGCAGCTTTCCTGTACTAGTACCCCCATCCCTGGCTGGGGGCAAAGAGATGGCCAGTGCTTAAGAGCAATTACGCTTTTCTTCTAGAGGATTTAGGCTTAGTTCCCAGCACCCATGTGGAGTTCACAACAGTCTGAACTCCAGTTCCAGGAGGTGCCCTCTTCTGGCCTCCTTGTGCACCAGGTGTATACGCAGTACACGGACAACATGCAGGCAAAACACCCATAACATAAAGTTAAAACTTAAGAGGGGCCGGGCGTGGTGGCGCACACCTTTAATCCCAGCACTCAGGAGGCAGAGGCAGGCGGATTTCTGAGTTCGAGGCCAGCCTGGTCTACAGAGTGAGTTCCAGGACAGTCAGAGCTATACAGAGAAACCCTGTCTTGAAAAACAAAACAAAACAAAACAAAACAAACAAACAAACAAAAAACTTAAGAGGGAGGGGACAGGAGACATGCATATTAGTTAAGAGCACTTGTTCTTGCAGAGGAGCTGGGTTCAATTCCCAGCACCCACAGGGTGCTACTACAGAATTAAACAGGTCAAAGGTAGGCACACTGGTATACGTCTATGATTTCAGTCTTTGTGAGGTAAAATCAGTCAAGAGAGTTCAAGACTAGCCAGGAATATATCATGAGCTCCTGTTTAAAACAAACAAAGAAACAAAAACGGGTGCTGGTGAGATGGCTCAGCAGGTAAGAGCACTGACTGCTTTTCCTAAGGTCCTGAGTTCAAATCCCAGCAACCACATGGTGGCTTACAACTACCCATAATGAGACCTGACACCCTCTTGTGGTGCGTCAGAAGTCAGCTACAGTGTACTTATATATAATAATAAATGCATCTTTGGGCCTGAGCGAGCAGGGTTGACTGGAGCCAGCAGAAGTCCTAAAAAATTCAATTTCCAACAACCACATGAAGGCTCACAACCATCTGTACAGCTACAGTGTACTCACATACATAAAATAAATAAATATTTTTTAAAAAATAAAACAAGGGGCTGTCGAGATGGCTCAGTGGGGAAAAGCACTGACTGCTTTTCCAAAGGTCCTGAGTTCAAGTCCCAGCAACCAAATGGTGGCTCACAACCATCTGTAATGAGATCTGACGCCCTCTTCTGGTACATCTGAAGACAACTACAGTGTAAATAAATCTTTAAAAAAAATTTTAAAAAATAAAAAATAAAAAAATAAAACAAAGCCGGGCGTGGTGGCACATGCCTTTAATCCCAGCACTTGGGAGGCAGAGGCAGGCGGACTTCTAGTTCTAGGCCAGCCTGGTCTACAAAGTGAGTTCCAGGACAGACAGGACTACACAGAGAAACCCTGTCTCGAAGAACCCCCCCACCAAAAAAAAAAAATCAAAACAAAACAAAAAACCAACCCCCCCACCCCCAAACAAATCACTTTTTAAAGTTTACCTTTCTTAAGCTGGGCATGGAGGCCCATATCTCTTATCCCTGCACTTGGGAGGCAGAGGCTGGCAGATCTCTCTGAGTTTGAGTTCAGTCTGTTCTACATAGTGAGTTCCAGGACAACTAGAGCTACATGGTGAGACCTTGTTTCAAAAAACAAATAAAATAAAAACAAAAGGTTTTACCTTTCCTGTTGTCTGACCATATAAACCAAACATCTCTCGTAACCTCTCTTCACTGATGGCTTCAGGTCTGTCGATCTTGTTTCCAAGAATTAGAATAGGCACATTGGCAATGGTTTCATCTGTCATTAGTGACTGAAACAAAGCAAATAACAGGAAAGACAAGCTGATTTAAAGCCATCTAAAAAGCCTATTTTGAAAAGATACCAAATAGCCAAGGACTCAGTCTTCACTGTATCACGAGACCCTGGCCTGCTTACTCACACTCTCCTGGCATCTTGAGTGAGCACTAAAAACCATGTGCTAGATTCTCCTATCCCTCTAAAGCTCTCTGGAGATGCTCACTATGTAAATCACTAAGGGAGCATGGACACCTTGGAGGTGGGACAGCCCAGCTCCACTTCTGGTGCTGCGACTAGATTCCAATCTTGGGCAATTAGCTTCTCAGAAGATGGAGAAGGAGCAGCAGCAACTATTTAGACCCTGGCCTGAGTACTGAGGGAAGCAGTACTGTATGTAGAGAGGTCTGCACACAAGGAGGAGGCGGCAGCTAACAGACCCTATTCCAGACCACAGAGCGTCTCTGAATAAAGGAACAGGCGGCTGACCTGCAGTCAGACCAGGATCTCCTTACTCTGTGAACCCAGACTTAGCTCTGCCTTGCTGGAAACTCCTGTGCCTCTTTACAAAATATCTGACCTGGGGTGGGGGGTGGGCGTGTGCAGAGGGAGTGACCATGCTGCTGAAGGGCTGGAATCCTGCGATGGCGGCAGGACTCGACAGGCATGCACACACATGCAGGGCACACTCTGGAGAGGGTGAGCTCAGTCTTCAGAGGTGCTCCTGTCAGCACTTCCTCACTAGCCACAGCCACTGCACTCTAACAGTCAGCACCAGCTCAAACCATCCCTGACCCAGGCAATCAGGCGCTTCCTCAGGCAAAGCTGAGGGCTGCTCCCCAACAGCTCCATCTGCAACTATCATCAGGCTGCCCAGAGGGACACTGGGTGTAGAGAGGACTGCATTGTGCTTAGTGTAATTATTCAACTTACATCAAGTTCTTCCTTTGATTCTAACAGCCTTTCATGGTCTGCACAATCCACAAGAAATACAATGCCATTGATAGCAGGAAGGTAGTTTTTCCATACTCTTCGGGCTAACAAAAACAATCAGGAGTTAGGATTTATGTGCTGGTCAAATCTAGCGGATGGTTTGATGGAAGAGACCAACAAGGCCTCAAGAGTACTAGTGTTCCCCTTTGGCTGCCATTTTACTGTACAGCCAACTGCCTTTTTTGCCAAAGACTTTAGTACTAAATCTTCCCCAGAATACCAAAACGAATTTCAGACTCTCCGTGATTTGGGGCAATGAAATCCTTTACTCTTCCCCATTAAGAAATAGAATTAGGAGCTGGGCGTGGCGGTGCACGCCTTTAACCCCAACACTCGGGAGGCAGAGGCAGNTTCGAGGCCAGCCTGGTCTACAAAGTGAGTTCCAGGACAGCCAGGGCTATACAGAGAAACCCTGTCTTGGAAAAAAAAACAAAAAAAAGAAATAGAATTAGGAGCAGGAGAAAGGGCTCGGTGCTCAAGAGTGCTTCCTGTTCTCCCAGAGGACCTTAGCTTGGTTCCCAAAACCCACATCAGGTGGATCGCAACTACCTGCAAACACCCTCTTCTGCTTCCACAGGTGCCTGCACACACATGTGTACATTCACTGACTCAGTGACTCTCATTAAGTTCACTAGAAAACCACTATGAACTCTCATCAACCAATTTAAGCAGTAAAAACAGTGTGTGTGTGTGTGTGTGTGTGTGTGTGTATGCGTGCGCGCACACACACACAAGTGCAGTATTAATTTTTTTGACATTTCTCATTTCTGAGGTTTAAGTGATAAGTATGAAATCAACAACAGATTAGTGTTAGTGCCAAGTACAGGCTTGGCAAGTTACAAACTGTTGTATTCAAAACAGAAAGCAAATTTAATTAATGGTCAACACATAGCCTTGTAAGGCCATTCCCCTCAACTCTGAGAGCATTCAGATGGGGGCTGGGGCCGTAGCTCAGGGCTTAAGTTGGCTGCTTCTCCCTCCAGAGGACCAAGGTTCTGTTCCCAGCACCAAGGTTTTCACATCCATCTCTAACTCCAGTGCCAGGGAATCTGATGCCCTCTGCTGACCCCGAGGACACCAGGCACACATGTGGTACACAGACGAGCATGTATGCAAAATGCTCAAGTAAGTAAATTTAAACAAAAAGCATTTTTCTTTCAGTATTAGAGGAACATTTCTCCACTGTCTTCAAGCTTACCTTGTTTCTCATGACAAATGTGCTGCCTCTCTGTTTTGATTTATTATTTATTTTGTGTGTGAGAGTGTGTGGGGAAGCAGTCACACCACAGTACATGTGTGGAAGTCAGAAAACAAATTTTGGGAGTCTGTTCTCGCCTTATACTCTCAGGGTCTTTAGAAATGAACTTGGCAGCAAGCACCCACGTCTACTGAGCCACCTTGCCGGCCTGACGTGCTGCCCCTCTCTCTTAGCTGCGGTGTCTGTGGGCCCCATGTCTTTCTGCTTTCCTCCTCTAGGTGGTCTCCGCTTAGTTAATGGCCGAGCACTTTCATTTCTGGGGCTTTAGTGCTGTTTGCATCTTATTGTGCTTGGTGTTCATCGAGCTCTCTGCACCTGAGAGGTGACAGTTTTCTTGGATTTATTGTACTTCATATGCACAAGTATTTGCCTGCATATATGTCTATGTACCGCATTATGTGCCTGGTAGCCAAGAAGAACAAAAGGAATTGGATTTCCTAAACCTGGAGCTATGGGTGGCTATGAACCACCATGTGGTTGCTAGGACTTGAACCTAGGTCCTCTGCAAGAACAACAAGTGTTCTCAACCACTAAGCCCTAAGCTTCCATTTTCATCAGACTGGAAAAACTGGGATCCGATATTTCACTTTTTGTTTTCTATCCCTTTCCTGGGGAATCCCTAGTACACATACATTTTACTCCAGCTTTTTAAATGCTTTTATTTTATATGTATGAGTTTTGCTGGTATGTATGTGTGTCTGACCACATGCACGCAGTCCCACAGAGGCCAGCAGAGGGCATCAGATCCCCTGGGACTGGAGTTACAGAAGGTTGGGAGGCATCACTTTAAGTGCTGGGAATTAAAGCCGGTCGGTCAGTGCAGTCAGTGCTCTTCACCACGGTGCCCCCTCTCCAGCCATTTCATCAGGTTCTTAAACCGTAGGACAAGAAAAATCTGAAAACAGTCAAAGGGTTCTAAATGTTCAAGAACAAAAACCGAACTAAAAAACTGGAGCACCTTGATTCTGGTGTGTCTCCGGCACTGCTGGCTCACGTGCATCGATGCAGCACTTGGCTTCCCCGCAGTCTTGGTGCAACCACATGAACATGGCACTGGGCACATCACACCACACAGCTCCAAGCAACACTGCTTCAAATGTCTTGGCTTGGATTCCCGACTACCGTGTGAGGAATTGCAGGGTCTTAGCGGTGCAGACAGTTTTCTGCTCCTCTAGAAACATAACTTGGGCTGGAGAGGTGGCTCAGTGGTTTAGAGCACTGGCTGCTCTTCCAGGGGACCTGGATTCACTCAATTCCTAGTACCCACACAGCAGCTCACAACTGTGTGTAATTCCAGTTCCAGGGGATCTGATACCCTCACATAGATATACATGTAGCCAAAATACTAATGCACATGAAATAAATTTATAAAAAAAAAAGAAAAGAAACATATGGTTTAATTTCAGAAAGCAAAGACTTTCATTATTTTCCTACCACCATTCCTCAGTACGTAAGTATCAAATTAATATAGCTCTACATTGTATTGTTTTTGAATGACTTATTTTAAAAACTGTTGCTTAAGTTGCTGATTGTGGTTGCAAAAAAAGAGGGTAAAAATCATTAAATCATTAAACACTCATACGTATAAAAGTAAATAAATCTTTAAAAAGAGAAAGAAAGAGCCAGGCGTGGTTATGTATATTTACTCCCAACACTCAGGAGGCAGAGGCAGGCGGATCTGAGTTCGAGGCCAGCCTGATCTATAAAGTGAGTTCCAGGACAACCAAGGCTACACAGAGAAACATTGTCTCAGAAAAAAAGGGAGTTTGAAAAATGTTAAAGATTCTGTCCTGGTCTACAGAGTGAGTTCCAGGACAGCCAGGGCTATACAGAGAAACCCTGTCTCAAAAACAAAACAAAACAAAACAAAGCAAAACAACAACAAAAAGATTCTGTCTCATAGTAAAAATAATCAGCTAGCATTTAACTCTTTATGTAAAAATAAGCAATATATAGCCATCTTAATAGTTTTAATAAGTGGTAAAATTATATAAGAATTTTTACAAATAAGTCTTTGATTTATTAAAAAATTAACTAAAATCTAAAAAATCATGAAGGTAATTTTTTTGATACAGGGTTTTGGAACAGGGACATCCTTGGCTGTTCTAGAACTTATTCTATAGACCAGGCTGGCCTCTCACCACAGGCTCAATTTTTATTCTTTTTTTTTTAATAGTTTTTTAAATGTATTTATTATTATATCTAAGTACACTGTAGCTCAATTTTTATTCTTGAAAAATAAATTTTATTATTTTATGTGTATGCGTGTATTGCCTGCATGTGTGTGTGTGTACCGTGTATTGCCTGCATGTGTGTATGTGTGTGTACCGTGTATTGCCTGCATGTGTGTGTGTGTGTGTACCGTGTATTGCCTGCATGTGTGTATGTGTGTGTACCGTGTACTGCCTGCATGTGTGTGTGTGTGTGTACCGTGTACTGCCTGCATGTGTGTATGTGTGTGTACCGTGTACTGCCTGCATGTGTGTGTGTGTGTGTGTGCCGTGTGTACCTGGTTCCTGTGGAAGTCAGAAGACACCAGATCCCTTGGGACTGGAGCTAAGGACAGTTGTCAATAGCCATGTGGGTGCTGGGAACTAAACCTGGGCCCTCTGCAAGAATAGTGAGTGCTCTAACTCTCCAGCCTTGGGAAAACAATTTTTAGATTACTCTGATGAGAAATAACTAATGACTTGAGCTTTATGGGCTAGCTGGAAAATATTGTAGAAATGAAATTTCAAGCAAACTCCATTAGATACTATATTTTCTCTATCTATATCATTATTATTAGTATGTGTCTGTGAGTACAAGCGAGTGAGTGGAGAGCAAACTTGTGGAGTTTAGAGGATAGCCTGTGGAGTGTGCTCTCTCCTTTCTCAGTGAATGCTGGGTTGATCTTAGGTTTTCAGGTTTGCAAGGCAAGTACTCTGACCCACCAAGCCATCCTCCCAGGTCTAGAGTCTGATTCTCTAATCTCAGACCCCAGAGATTAACAGATGTGTGTCTCAAATGTGCTTTCACTAGCCACAGTCATTCAAAGTCTTTTCCAAATATATGTCGCATCAGGTTTTAAAAATATCTTATTATTATTATTTTATGGAGCTGGGAATGAAGCCGTGTGAGGTGATATCCCCTTCATACAGCATCAGCACTGTGGGCTGGCACCCCACACTAACACCAGGCTTTAGGGGGCCTTTAGGTCTGGAGCATTTGCTACCTATGCTGTACCATGTGACCCACATGCTAAGAGTTATTGGGGTATAGAAAAACGGACAGGACATCCACAGAAGTTCAGCTCAGGGCTCAGGACAGCCCTCCCACACTTGCTGCAGAAATACACACAGAAGCACTAAGTCCCATAAGGACAGCTGGAGCACTCCTATCTAGGGAGGCGTCACACCTCACAGATGGGATTCATGAGCAGATGCAGAGGGGAGAACAAGAGGTCAGCTCTAATGGGAGAAAGAGAATGGCCAGAGAATTCAGGATTATGACAGCTCTGCGTGTTATGAGAAACAGGTTTGTGGGGTTCAAGAAATGGTTCAGTGGTTAAGAGCACTTGCTGCTCTTCTGAAGGTTCTGAGTTCAATATTCAGCACCCACATAACAGTTCATAACTGTCTAATGCTGTGTACTGGAGTGCAGGTGTACATGTAAGGTACCCATACACATAAAGTACATAAATAAATAAAACAGGTTAGTTACTGGAGCTTTGGGGGTAGGGAGCCCAGTATCATGTATTCATGATATGATTTTGACAACAGGTGAGGTACCCTAAAGCAAAGAGAAATTCGAAGCTAAATTTTCTTCGTACCTCACCTACAAGCAGTTCAGGGACTTCAGCGACTCAGAAGTTCCATGTGTCGAGTGACGGATGACCTTAACCTTTCTCTGCCTTACTTGAAGAACACGCAGTTCCAAGCTCTGAACCATAGTGGCTACACTTACTAAGTTAAGATAAAACAGAGACGAAGAGAAATAGACTCTTACCTTGCACGTGCCCACCCAGATCAAAAGTTGTAAACGTCATGCCAGCAATAGTAAGCTCTTCTGAAGCTAAATAAAAACAAGATTATTTTTACAACATAGTCAGAAATTTGCCAGGCAAGTGGGCTCATGCCTGTAATCCCAACACTTTAAAGTCAGGAAAAGCACAAGTTTAAGACCAGCCTTAGCTACAGAGCAAGTTCAAAGCTAGCCTGGACTACAAAGACCTGTTTGTTATCTTCCATTTATCTCCTCATTGAGTATATGTTTCCCTTTAAATCTGAGGTCACTGATCTTCTTAAATTTAAAAGAAAGAAAAAGAGCCGGGCATGGTGGTGCACGCCTTTAATCCCAGCACTTGGGAGGCAGAGGCAGGCGGATTTCTGAGTTCGAGGCCAGCCTGGTCTACAAAGTGAGT
>NC_034603.1:19907267-19925077 GCF_900095145.1 Mus pahari | reverse complement strand
AAAAAAAAAAAAAAGGATCAGCAAGATAGTTCGCCAGATAAAGGCACTTGCCACCACCAAGCCCAGTGATCTAGACTTGATCCCTAGAACCCCGGGCACAGGAAAGACCCGATGCCCACAACTGTTTGCTCGCCCCCATCTGAGCGCAGCATGTATTGCCTTGGACTAAATCAGTATAATGAAAGAAACAAAGAAGAATATTACAGCCTTAGCTTTTTGAGACGGTTCTTATGCAACCCAGGGTGGTCTTGAACTTGCTGTGAAGCAGATTAGAGGCATGGTCCAGTATGCTCAGTTTATGCAGATTATGCACAGCTTTACAAAGGCTAGGCAGATATTCTACCACCTAGACCACATCCACAGCCCACCACACTGGCTCAATGTCCCTATCAATCAATCCTACCATCCTTGTCACTTCTGAGTCTGTTCCTTCTGATTATGGGTCTCACTTATCTACTTTTTGCATGTCTTACTAATTTTACATTGCAAAATTATAATATATACTAAATTTTACTGTATTTTTAAAAGTTCATTGTAGTGGGATTTTTCTTACTGCAGATGTGGTTCTTTGGGGAGGTCTACTCCATGCAAGCACAAACAAGTACTCTCCATGCTAACTTCGGGAGTGATTTCCTCCCATTCTCTTTCGTCCAGTACTGTGGCTGCAAGTTCTAGCCTCCCATCTCTATTCTCCTTTTCCTCAGCTGACTGCACTGGCTGGCTTTTCTCTCACACCTGAGTTCAAAACCACCTTCTGGCACAAAGCCAGAATATAGAAGAGTCTGTTTCATTCTCTTAGGAAGTGCGGTCTGCGCCAGGACTGCATGATTAGGTTGTCTGAGGTGGGAAGATCCATCCTAAGTACAGGTTGTATTTCATGCTCAGTGCTTGCAAACACCTGTGCATGCATATTTCTGTCTAGTTACTTAGTGTGTAGTAGGAAAGACTTTCAGACCCTGTGGTCTTCCCTCATGGCCTATGGAGAAGTTTGCCATAATCACAACAAAAATTTGCACGTAAAACTACACGGTACCAGAGCACTAATTTTGTTAAGGAACTCTAAGCTGACTGAGGTAGCACACACACATCTCTAGTAGACTGGGAAGCTAGGGAGATGAAGGATGGTGAGTCTGAAATTAACCTGGGCTACACTCAAGACCCTATCTCAAAAACTAAAGGAAGAATTATACACAGTGTTTTAAGTAAATGAAATACTCAACAGGGTCTGTGTTCAAAGTCTCTGCAATAAGGAAAGGGCAGTGCTTGGCTATGCTGCCTACACACTCACATGGTTACATCCTGTACACACTCTATTGAATTAATTTAGGAGACTGCCAGTGTCTCAGACTATCTCCTCTCCCTTGCCCACCAGCCCTCACCTAGACGTCACCTCTAGAAGCAGCTCAAGTCTATCACCACAGACTCTTCCGGCTCATTCTAAAACAATCATGTGACTTCCTGTTGGTCACTCCCTCCTGGAATGTGTCATGACTGAGGTCTATGTCATTCCATATTTTGAGACAGAGTTTTTGTGTCCTGGCTCAAGCCTATGACGACTAGCCTCTGCCTCCCAAGCACTGGCCCACAGGAGTGCGTGCCTGGCTTCCAGTCCTTTCTTGCAGCTCTGGCTGCTTCCCCTCTCTTTCCTGCACAGGGCTTCTGGTAAATACATATTCTCACTTTTCCACATAAACACCTAATAACTGAATTGCCAGATCAAAAGACAGACGGTTGTTACGTTTTCTACATATGCTTTAAATGGAAAAATGTAAGTTAGAGTGAATGTGAGATGCAAGATAGCTGGGACAGCACCTGCTCTGTGCCCTGCAGGTTCCTATGTCTAGATCCAAATATGACATACAACAGGTCATATTCAGCAAGAAATAGTCATGGAACCCCCCCCCCCCAAAAAAAAAAGGAAAAAGAAAAAAAAAGTTGGGTATGGTGGCGCACGCCTTTAGTCCCAGCACTTGGGAGGCAGAGGCAGGTGGATTTCTGAGTTTGAGACCAGCCTGGTCTACAGAGTGAGTTCCAGGACAGCCAGTTCTACACTGAGAAACCCTGTCTTGAAAAAAAAAGAAAAGAAAGGAAAGGAAAAAAGAAAGAAAGAAAAAAGAAATATCTGTGGGATAAGTGAAGGGGTCAGTCCCAGCCAAGAGAAGGAAAACTCCCGATAACCTCTTCTAATTCCGCCATGCTACCCCTCCCTTTTTAAAAGAAGAACCGAGTTCTCATAAAATATTATTTATTTTTATTTTATGTATGTATTAGTGCAGGTGTGTGCATGCCACAGGCACATGTGTACACCAGAAGGGAACATGTTTTCTTTTCTATTTTCTGAGGTGGGATGTGTCACCATGGAGCCCCGGCTGACACAGAAATTTGCTATGAAGTCCAAGGTGCCCTTGAATGCACAGATCCACTGCCTTTCCTTCCAACTCCTGGGGTTAAAGGTGTGTGCCATCACGCACATCCTTCAACTGACTTATTTCTAAGCTGTTATCTGCCTGGTTTATAATCTTTTCACTGTGACATTACATATAAAAATGAACCTTCGGTTTCTCTCTGCTCCCGGCTCTGTCGTGTCTTACTCTATAGCATAGGCTGGGCTCATGGTATAGCTAAGTGCAGGGATAGAAAGGTCTGAGCATTGCTTCTAGATCTTAATTTGTGCTCTGGGAACCAGGTCAGTTACTATTTACCCAGCTATTTTAGGAACAGGATAAATAATCTCATACCTTGGCCATCAAAAGTCCCAAGTCAAAACACTTTGAGGCAGGAGCTATGACTCAGCATCACTCACAGGGAAGAAACACTTACTGGGATGTAGTGTTGGGACATGCTGGCCGAGCCTGTCATCTTTCAGCATGTGTAGCAACGTTGTTTTCCCGGCATTATCCAACCCAAGGAATACCAGTTTACCAGTCTTTTTATACAATCCTGTAGAATAAGAGCTATAGTCAGTCAGAGTGACATCAGACATGGAACATGAAAATTACTTTATATTTGACATGACTTAAAGTTACACATAGTTATTGTTTAGATGCTTGAAATACAACTTGAGAATTCTAGAACTCCTAAGTACCCCTCTTTAATGTCTATGCTTAAATCTATATTAAAACCCGAATAGACCCAACTTTACCACACCAGCAATCCCAAAGGTGAGAGATAAAGGCAGCAGAACCAGAAAGTCAAGGCAATTCTTAGCTCTACAGCAGGTTTAAGGCCAGCCTGGCCTACATGAGACCCTGTCTCAAAAACTAAAAGCCAGGTCAAGTATGGTAGTGCATGCCTGTAATCCCAGCTCTTGGGAGGCTGAGGAAGGCAGTTCCAGGGCAGCCAGAGCTATGTTGAGAGACTGTTTAAAAACAAACAAACAAATACAAACACAAAAACAACAAAATAGGGGCTGGAGAGCTGGCTCAGCAGTTAAGAACACTGGCTACTCTACCACAGGACCCAGGTTCAATCACTTCCCAGCACCCGCATGGCAGCTCACTATTGTCTGTAACTCCAGTTACAGGGGATCCGACACTCTCATACAGATATGCATGCAGGCAAAATACCAATGCATATAAAATAAAAAATAAATTATAAAAATACTAAATGTAAAAAACAAGCAAAACCCATCAATAAACAATACTCAGTTGTAACTCGGCCTCAATAAGTACATTTGCATAAGTAAGCTTGGCTTCCTAGGCCTGGCTTTAAGTTTTCTGATCTTGTCTTTGTTTTTGTTTGGCAGTGCTACTACCCCCAGGTTAGCACAGGCAAGTGCTTTCTATTCTCACTACACCCCAGTCCTCTTTTTGCTTTTTATTGTAAGACAGGATCTCACCAAATTGCCCAATTTGGCTTGGAATCAATTCATTCTGTTGTTAAGTCTAACTTTTAATTTGTGATTCCCCTGCCTCAGTCTCCTGAGTAGTTGGACTGAGTAGTCTGTACTACCAAGTAAGGCCCAGCTTTTATTTTCAGGTTTTATTTTATTGTACTTCATGTGTATGGCTGTTCTGCGTGCAGTGTAGTGCCTGAGGTATCGGCACACATAGGTAACGGGTCCCCTAAAACTGGAGTAACAGGTAGATACATGAGCTGCTGTGTGGGTGCTGGGAGTTGAGCCCAGGTCCTCTGGAAGGGCAGACAGCTGATACCTTTAACCACTGAGCCATCTCCTCATCCCTCATTTTCAGTTTTAAAAGAACAACTTAAAATCTACACATTATCCAAGCATGGCAACATACATCTGTAATCCAGCATTCACTGGTGAGATAGAGGCAGGGACCATGCCAGTTCCAGGCCAGCTGGGCTCCATAGCCATTCCTGTCATCGTATGTACTTAGGAGGCAGAGGCAGGAAGAACATGAGTTCCAAGCCAGCCCGAGAAATTAATTGTGTCCCCATTACAAAACAAGTGTTAAAATAGGGCTGTGGATATAGTTCAGTGGTACTTGCCTTCCATAATGACTCGGCTAGTATATGCAAGGCCTGGGTCATATCCCCAGTGGAATCCAGACACACAGACAAGTGCATCGATGTATCTGTGATCACAAAGGTCCACCTGCCTCTATCTCCCCAGTGCTGGAACTAAAGGTATATACCACTACCTCCTGAGCACTCAAAGTTATTTTTTATATGATTAATTTATTTCTATCTATGGAAAACATAATTTTTTCACTTTTCATGTGGTCTAGTTTCTTGAAGAGACAATGTTGGTTACTGTGTGGTGTCTTTCTAGTGTGGTGTATAGGCATTACCTTCAGTTGAGAAAGGCTTCACCTCTCCATACAGCAGACATGCTGACCAGAACCAAACTTAGTTCCTAATTATTCGAGGTCCCAGATCACAGCTTCAGCCTCGTGAGGGCTGAGGTACAGGTGTGCTCTCCCCACACCTGGCCTAAGAGTACGTGATTTCAAGGGGTGAGTCACTTGGGTGTATTTCATAATCTCAAAGCTCACTTTCTTAACCACAGGCTTATATAAAGGTGCTCTCTACAAACAAGTGCATTAACAGGGTCAAATGCAAAAGCTACAAAGAGCAAAGCCAAAGTTACCTAGAAACTGCAGCACACTGCTGAAACCACTGTAAATCCAGTCAAATATGAAGGACATATCCAGATCTTACAGGGTCTGAAAAACAAGGTTTAGTTAGACTTAACAGTCAGCATGGCCAACATACACAGGATACTGACAGATGTTAAACAAGTCTGCGTAATCTTCTAACATTATGTAAGTGTTAGGAAACTATAATGCAGGGCTGGTGAGAGGGCTCAGTGCACACAGACGCCTGGGGCCAAGCCTGATATGCTCAGTTCAGCCCATGGGACCCACATGGTAAGAGAGGACCAACTCACAGGTTGCCCTCTGACCTCTATACATACACTGTGGTGCACATAAACATATGCATGCGCGCATACCTAAACAACAACAAATCCCTGTTACCCAGGCTGACAGAACCACATCTATGCTTATGCATAAATCTCAAAATGCCACTAAACTTCAGGCAGTGACTATTCTTTGTCCACGGAAGGAACAAAATGAATGACAACAACCAGGGATAGGAAAAAAAAAATTAAGAGCCATGTGTGATGGCCAACAACTCTAATCCCAGGACTCAGGACAGAGGTGGATCACTGCAGTTGAGGCTGGACTGGTGAACATAGCAGTTGTAGGCCAGCCACAGCTATATGGTGAGATCTATCTCTAAAAAGGGTAAAGGGGGGAAAAAGAGTAAAGGAAATAAACTAAGCTGCAGTATAAACTGGCATAAAAACTCAAAACTATGTTAGAGCCAAGCTTGGTGGCACACTGGGAAGCTCAGGCAGGAGGATTATGAATTCAAGGCCAACTTAGACCATCAGGTAAACTGTAAGACTGAATCTCAAAAAAGGAAAATTGGAGGGCTGGAAAGATGGGTCAGTGGTTAAGGGGACCCTGAGTTCAGTTGGCAGTGCCCATGTTGAGTGGCTAAGAACTACTCCAGCTCCAGGGTTTCCAATGATCTCTTCTGCCTCTGAGGGTATTGGCTTCTCTCTCTCTCTCTCTCTCTCTCTCTCTCTCTCTCTCTCTCTCTCTCTCTCTCTCTCTCTCTCTCTCTCTCTCTCTCTCTCTCTCTCTCTCTCTCTCTCTCTTTCTCTCTCTCTCCTTTTCCTCCCTCCCTCTCCTCCCCTCTCACACACAAAATCCTTAAAGATTTAAAAAGACAAATTTTAGAAACAATCTGTGCTAAATATTAGATATGAGCTATTTATCAAATCCTTGTTGTAAGAGCTAGGGATTGGGGAAAAAGAACAGGGAGAAAAGAAAAAAAAAAAAAAAAGATGTTAAGTTTCCATTCCTGATATCTAAGGAGGTTAAAAAGCAGAAGGGTCAAGAATTTACGGTCATCCTTGAATGCACAGTTCAAGGCCAGCCTGGGCTAAGGGTGACTCTGTTTCAATAACAACAAAAAGTAACAATAATCAGTAAGGCCAAGTGTGGTGGTGCAAGCCTTTAATCCCAGGCAGGCAGATCTCTTGAGTTAGGGGCCAGTCTTGTCTGTTTACTGAGTTCCAGACTAGGCAAAGCTATATAATAATTGGAGTTTCCAAACTAGACTTGGTGGTACAAGTCTGTAAGTCCAGGTACTCAGGAGGCTGAGGCAGGATGATCTCCACATTCAAGTCTTGCCTGGACTACACTATATGCTCCAAACCAAGAGCTTGGCATATTTAGCAAGTCAGTGTCTCAAAAAGAAATAAAAAACCTGGGATCAGGGGGCTGGTGAGATGGCTCAGCGGTTAAGAGTATTGACTGCTCTTCCAAAGGTCATGAGTTCAAATCCCAGCATGGTGGCTCACAACCATCTGTAATGGGATCTGATGCCCTCTTCTGGTGTGTCTGAAGACAGCTACAGTGTACTTAGATATAATAATAAATAAATCTTTAAAAACAAAAACAACAACAACAAAAACCTGGGATCAGATGTGATGGCAGTTAGATTGTAGAGGCAGAAGAAGAAGAGTTCAAGGCCAGGCTCAGTGATACAGCGTAGGCTTTCTGAGACCACCTCAACAATAAAAACAAATGAGCCTATCTCATCTCTAATCACCCACCCTGCCCCTGCAAAAAGCTATGTGCCTGGGCTGCTGAGATGGCTAGATGGATAAAGACACCTGCTGTCAAGCCAGACGGTCTGAGTTCAGTTCCTGGACTCCACCCTGAAAACTATCTTCTGACCTCTAAGAGGAGACCATGGCATGTGTGCGTGCACCTCTCCACGGTAAAAAAAAAAAAAAAAGAAAAGAAAGTTAGGACTGGAGAGATGACTCAGTGTTTAAGAACACCGACTGCTCTTCCAGAGGTCCTGAGTTCAATTCCCAGCAACCACATAGCGGTTCACAACCATCTGTAATGGGATCTGATGCCCTCTTCTGGTGTGTCTGAAGACAGCTACAGTGTACTCATAAATAAATTAAAAGAAGAAGAAGAAGAAGAAGAAGAAGAAGAAGAAGAAGAAGAAGAAGAAGAAGAAGAAGAAGAAGAAGAAGAAGCAGCAGAAGCAGCAGAAGCAGCAGCAGCAGCAGCAGCAAGTTGGGTCCTAGCCAGCTGCCTAAACTTAAAAACAAACAAACAAACAAATAAATAAAAGTTAAAAAAAAACTTAGTGTAAAGAGCTTGTCTAACACATGTCAACTTTTTGAGACAGGGCTGGCTTCTGTGTAGCCAAGGAGGGCCTTGGATTTCCAGTCCCCAGCTTCCTTCTCCCCAGAGCTAAGATGCCTGGCATGTGCCTTCATACAGAGCTCCTCTTCACAGGACAGTCAGCTCTAGGTGATACATTTGAGGTATGTTATCTTTCTGAATTTTTCAACATTTAATCATTACCACATGTTAAACAAACCTTTTAAATCATAGTAGAAAACAGAATACAATTCAGTATTTATGTAACATGGCTTGGCAAACTAATGGGGTAAAAGAAATCAAGACAGAAAGTTTCTTGAGAGAAGATCATAGACGCAGAAATGCATTTCACAGGTCAACAAAGTTAACTTTCTGGATGTGAACCCTGGGTCGTGTCCAACTTTGGGAAGGCTGTGCTCTTGGTCATTCTTTAGATAAATCCTGTTTGCTTTTTAATCATCTCTGCAGTAGGCTATCAAATTGACATGAGTGGCTAAAAAGGGTAAGCAGCTAAGTGGCCCTTGTGCCCACCCCACCTTAGAGTGTGAAAAGGGAGCAAACCCACCTGCAGCTTGTATGAGCCCAGCTCTGATTTCTGAGACTCTAAGTCTCGGCAATGGACTCTCCCTTCTCTTCTTCCCTTTCTAGAACTAGTCTGAGAGGGCTTGAGTGGTGGGTGTCAAACCAGGGTCTCATGCTTGCTGGACAATGATCACCCACTGAGCTTCATCCCAAGCTGTTGCAGGATATTGATCACACTGTGGACACCCCCCACCACCAAGTTGTGTTATTTACTAGAAAAACCTGGTTTTAGTTGAGGTGGGGCTCAGCCTTAGCTCACACCTTTAATCCAAGAGCTTTCTGCTTGAATATTGTAAACAGTCAACCATAGGTCAAAAGGCTGAGCAAGCAACCAGTTGCCAGGAAGTGAACACAGGATTATTAAGGGGAAAAGAAAACACAGTGAAAGTAAGAGGAAGTCAGGAGGTCGGCTAGAGAACTGACCAGGAAGTAGAGTTTGTTGGAAGGTTTTGTGAGATGTCATGAGAGAGGGGCACTCCTGGTGGGACATCAGCTGGGAAGGTCATCTGGATTCTTTCTTTCACCCCAGCATATGGCTCTCAAGTTTTCATTGGTAAAATCGAATGATTGAGATTTTGCTAAAAACCCACACCTAACCCTTTAGATTAATTTGGGGCAGGGAGCTGGGTCTCACTAAATTCCTCAAGCTGCTTCCAACTCACAATCCTGCCTCAGCCTCCTGCGTATCTGGTATGTTTTTACCTAGCTCAAAATTTTTCTGTTTTTGTTTTTGTTTTTGTTGTTGCTGTTGGTGGTGGTAGTGGTGTTGGTATGTGTGTGTGTGCACGCATACACGTGCATGTGAGTTTTTTTTTTTTTTTTTTTTTTCTGAGACAAGGTTTCTCTATGTAGTTCTGACTGTCCTGGAACTCACTTTGTAGACCAGGCTATACTTGAAGTCATAGACCTGCCCAACTCTTTCTCCCAAGCCCTGAGTGGGATTAAATTTGCCACCACCACTGGTACTTCCTGGCCAAATTTTGTTTTTATAGCCCAAGAATTCCAATTTGGAATCAAACACATGGAAAATCTATGGGTGTGTCAGTAACAAGAATGAGAGCCTTGAGCAGGATGCTTTTCATGAATTCTAGCACTTGGTGGGGATGAAGCAGGATTTTGAGTTTAATGACAACTAGGCCTGCACAGACTATTCCAGGCCAGCCTGGTTACACAGTGAGACCCTGCTCAAAAATATTCCTTCCCTTCAAAGCTACACATCCTCCTACCATTACTCTCTGGACGACAGGGACAGTGAAATGTGTAAGGGCTGAGGGTGCACAAGGTACACATAGTATGCACAAAGCTCTGGGTTCAAGATCCAGCACCAAAAACCATACCAAAATATGGAGAGAAATTGTTACTTAGTGCAACCTAGCTACACAAATGCAATTCAGACAAAAACTACTAGAACTTTATGTGTTAGAGATTTACTGCTGTGAATAGACAACATGACCAAGGCAACCCTTATAAGGACAACATTTAATTGGGGTTGGCTTATAGGTTCAGAAGTTCAGTCCATCATCATCAAGGTGGGAGCAGGGCAGCATCTAGGCAGGCATGATGCAGACAGAGCTGAGAGTTCTACATCTTCATCTGAGAAGACTCACTTTCAGGCAGTTAGACAGAGGCTCTTAAAGCCCATACCTACATGATATGCTTCTTCCAACAAGGCCACACCTACTCCAACAAGGCCATACCTCCAATAGTGCCACTCCCTGGGCCAAGCACATTCAAACCACCACATTCTAAAACACAGGTTCTCACCTATAATCCCAGCACTTAAGCTAAACAACAGGCTTGGGGAGATGGCTCATCAGTTAAGAGCATTGCTTGCTCTTGCAGAGGATCTCTTTTCAGTTCCCAGCATCCACAGGAAAGCTCACAACCACCCAGAACTCCAGTTCCAAGGTATCTGACCCCAGATCTCTGAGGGCACCAGGCACACATGTGGTACACATGTGCAAAATACTCATCTACATAAAAAATAAACTAAATCTAAAAGAAGGAGGAGGATTGTTGTGAGTTCAAGGCCAGTCTTGGCCACATAGTAAGTAACAGGTCACCCTGGACTCCAGGGGTTTTGTAGCTCATACCTGTACCCTCATAGTTTGGGAAATGGAGGCAGGAGGACCAGAAGTTCAAGATCATTCTTGGTTATATAGCTAATTTAAGGCCAGCCCAGGCTACACAAGATTTGTCTTAAAACAACAACAGATGGTGATAGAGAAAGCACGTGCCTTGCCTCAGCACGGGTCTTGACTCAGCACAGGCATCCAATCAGCCAGAGTCTGCAGAGTGCCAACAAATGCAGTTCAACTTTGCAATGTAAGGTGGACCAATGCATGTATGTTGTTAGCAAAGAATCCTTCATCACATTCTTTCCACGTGTTTGCTTTAGCAGAACGTCCTCTCTCCTGTGCCTGCTTCAGGGAAACGTTCCTTCACGAGTCTGCCTTAGTCTTTCACCTGTGTCCACTTCAGGAAAACACTCCTTCACGTGTTTGCCCCAGGAAAACACCATCCAACACAACTGATTCTCCAAAGAACCGTTAAGTTTCTGCCTCCGGTCTATGGGCAGAAGCCTGTATTCCTAGTTATTTCAGAGGTTGAGGCAAGAGAATCTTAAGTTCAAGGTTTGTCTGAACTGCTGAGTATACAGTTTAAGGGCAGCTTAGGAAATTTAGTGGGACCAGTCTCAAAACCAGCAAAAGGGGGGTTCTGGATATAGCCTAGTGGTGAGGAGCTTAAAAGGCTTAGGGGGGTCCTATGTATAACTCCCAGAATAAAAATAAATAAGTAACCTGGTTATTTTTTATTTTTTTTTAAAGATTTATTTATTGTTATATGTAAGTACACTGTATTTGTCTTCAGACACACCAGAAGAGGGCATCGGATCTCATTGAGGATGGTTGTGAGCCACCATGTGGTTGCTGGGATTTGAACTCAGGACCTTTGGAAGAGCAGTCAGTGCTCTTACTCACTGAGCCATTTCACCAGCCCAAGTAACCTGTTTAAATCATTACCCTTTAGCCTGTAGTGCTTAGGATTGAATCCTAGCCTTAGACACACTAGACAAGCACTCCATCATTGAGCCACATCAGTGATTTTTATTGTTTGTTTAAATCGCAGCTCACATTCAGTTAAGCCACAGTCCTATCCAGGGCTTGCAGTATAGTCTGTCTGCCCCCATAGAAGCCTCCTGGTTAAGAAATTTGTGTTGCTCAGCAGAATGATAGATGCCTGTAGTCCCCCAAATAAAAAGCCACATTCTAAACTACAAAGTATCATTTTAAAATCTGTCCCCACTCCCATATGCTGCCTCTAGAGCAGCTCTGCCAAACTGCTATCTTGGCAGTGACTTGCTGCACAGCCTGAGAACAGCTATTTGCTGGGGACAGTCTCAGCTTTTACCTGTTACTTCAGTATAACAATTGATGTGGCAAACTGCCCATTGATTCTATATACCCTATATGATAGATGAAGACCTTCCACAAGTTTCGAGCTGAGAAATAATTCAACCAAATTCCTGGCCTAGTATTCCAGAACTTTCTATACTTATCTCTTGGCTACCTTTCCAAGATTAGCACATATTACTTCCCTTCTTGTAGTTTTTCCTGGGTCAAAGTACTGGCGACCCACACTTTGTCATCAGAATGTCCCTCTAATGTCTGCTTAAAATCCTCCTGCCTCTGATACCCACCACCATGCTATGAATAAGTCATCCTTGGCATGATCTTTTAGGGAAATCAGAGGTGGACCATGGAATGCAGGAAGGCCAGAAGAACCAGAGGAGTGAGTAGTCAAAAAGGAAAGACCTTAGTGACATCAATGCAGGTGCAGAGGAGCCATGCCGGCTTCAGCTCCACAGAATCAATTACTGACGGCCGGAGAGGCCTTCAATGGAACTGTGTGGTAGGAGGTAAAGCAGAGTCGATACTGGCTCCGATTTAAAGTGTGACTTTGAATGAGATACAAGTTTCTTCTGAAATGCCTGCGGTCATGTGGTAAAGACCAGGTGAGCTAAAATGTGCACACACAAACACAAAACCCACCAGGGAGAAGGCTCAACAGGTAAAAGAGCTGGCCACTAAAGCCTCACATCCAAGTGTGCTCCCCAACACCTGCCAAAAGCCAGATGGTGGCACATATCTGTAATCACAGTAATCCTCTAGCGAGATAGGAGACAGAGACAGGAAATTTCCTAGAAGTTTGGGGGGAGAGGGCAGGTATCCTGGAGTGGAGTACACAGCACAGCAGCAGAAACAAGAAAGACCCTGCTTCAACAAGGTGGAAGGTGACTTGCCAAATGCATTCTCTGACCTTCATGCAAACCAAGCCTACCTATCTGCATACAGTGCTAAGCTGGATGCTATTATTATTGAGCCATGAATGTAGAACAGAGGCTAAAGGATAGAGGGACAGTGAGATCCTCTTCCCCTTTCCAAAGGTTTGAACCCAGGCTGGGATTGGCTCAGTGGTTAAAGTGGCTGTGCTCTTGCAGAGGACCCAGCTTTGATTCCCAATACCCACATAGTGGCTCACACTCATCTGCAACTGCAGTCCCAGGGGAGCTGATGCCCTCTTCTTAAATCTACAGGCACATGGTACATATAACATAAATATAGGCAAAACAGTGGTATATATAAAATAAATTTAAAGGTTTAAAAGTAAAATAGATATTTTTTCAAAGATTTATTTTAATATATATATGAGTACACTACAGCTATCTTTTTAAAAATTTATTTATTTATTTTATGTATGTGAGTACATTGTTGTTGTCTTCAGACACAGCAGAAGAGGGCATTGGATCCCATTACAGATGGTTATGAGCCACCATGTGGTTGCTGGGAATTGAACTCAGGACCTCTGGAAGAGTAGTCAGTGCTCTTAACTGTTGAGCCATCTCCAGCCCCCAAATAGATTTAAAAAAAAAAAAAAAAGTTTGAAATGGATGTGGTAGAATACTTCTATAAGTCCCAGCACTGAGGAGTCTGAGGTAGAGGTCCTAGGCCAGCCTGAGCTAGACAGTAGAAGTCTAAATATATAAATACATTTGAAATGGAATGAGAAAAATAAGAATTTCTTCTTCAGGAAGAGTGAGGGTTGGGTATAATAATAAACTGAAAGGTGGGCATGGGATACACACCTTTACTCCCAGCCTAGGGAGGTAGAGGCAGGTGGATCTCTGGGAGATGAAGGCCAGCTTGGTCTACAGAGTAAGGTCCAGGACAGAGAGCTACATAATAGAGAGAAAGAGGGGGAAACGAATCTGATTAGGAGCTTGCACTGAGCGCACCCCTTCCTGTATGAGTCAGAGGAGGGAGGCCAGAGACTCTGACTCCCAAAGATGGAGCCCGTTGGCACACACCTGAAACCCCAGAGTTTAGAAAGCTAAGTTTAGAGACCGACTTTAAGGCCAGCTTGGGCTACACATATATTGAAACCTGTCTCAAAAATAGTGGGAGTGAGGAAATTTTGAAATATATAGGACAGGTATTGTAAAGGTGGATCAAGTTAAATGATTGTTCTAAAGGCTGGGGATGGACCTCGTGGGTACCATGCTTACCAAGACCATGAAAGGAACAGGGTTTGAGCCGTAGCACTGAGTTTATTTATTCATTATTTTTAGTTTTCAAGACTGGGTTTCTCTGTGCAGCCCTGGCTGTCCTGAAACTCACTCTGTAGATCAGGCTGGCCTCAAACTCAGAGATCCACCTGCCTCTTGCTCCCTCGTGGTGAGATTAAAGGTATTTGATATGACCACCAGGCCAGCACTGAGTTTAACAGAAAAAAAAAAAGTTGGAGATCTAACAAATATTTTTCAGCAGTGCCAATCAGCACTAATGTGTTTCCCCTTAACACCCCCACATCACACCCCCACCTTCTGTGATGTTGGGCTTTAGAACATTCAGACTTCCAGGACAGAGAAAAAAGGGCCAACAGGAGAGGGCTCTGAGTGTGACCCTGAAGCTGAGAGAAGCAAAGAGAACACGATGAGAGGCCCTGCAGGGTACGGTGAGAGGCCCTGGTGAGCTGACCCAGTGCAGGCTGAGCAGACAAAGGATCCGTGTAAGAACAGAACTGACCAAAGGCAGGCTTCCACAGAACAGAGCCAACAGAGTCGAGGGAGGGTCTGGGGGAGAGGGTGAAGCTGGCCAGGGTGCATCAGAATAGGAAGAGCAGGGTTCAAAGAAGTTCTGGTCTGGGTGGTGGCAGCACTAAGGTCAGGCATGGAAAGATAAAGAGACATTGGGGTGAAAGGTGCAGGAAGCCAGGGTAGGAGGTGCCGCGTACACAGTGACAGGTCTTAGACTCATCTAAAAGATCAGAGGGCATTACTACACAAAGCAGCACTGAGTCAAGAGACAAAGTCTTCACCGGGATGATGGTGTGTCAGGGTAGCTACAAAAAATGGTGGAGAGTAGAACAGGAAAAGGATTTACCTGCACAAGGGTGCTACCAGTCTATGGTTATAAAATCTAACTCAGAGAAATTACCTACTTACACAGAGAAACACTACTGGAGAAGATATTCATAGTTCTATAAAATTACAATTTACTAAACCCTCAAAACAAGCCAGAAATTACTAAAATAATAATATCTCTTTGTTTCTGTTTTGTTCAAATTGAAGCAAAAATAAAAACATCCAACTAAGAATAAAGCCACTTAGCTACAAACAGACACCTGAGCCCTGGGAACAGGTTACACAACCCAGGAACATATCACAGGGACGTGAAGAGCAAAGGTCACTGACAAGGAAACATCCCACGTCAGCAGATTTATTTATTGCATGAACACCAAACAGGAAAAGACTGTGCAGTCTACTCAGGTAACATGAAAATCAGCGCAGTGAACAGAACTCAGGTTACAAATCACTGCTTAAAACTCTGTCTCGTGGAACTTGCATGGCTAACTCTCCACGTGAAATGCCCATGCAGGCAGATCTTGGGAGCAAGCGGATTAGTGCTGTCAGAGCGGGAGAGGAGTCTGGGCAACTGCTAATGGGAACTGGGCTGCTTTCAGAGGTGAGGAAAAATGTTCTAGAATTAGTGGTGAAGGTTGTGTAACACTGTCTATACTGGGAACACGCTGCATACTATAAAACGGAGAATATTATGGTATGTCAAGTCTAGTTCAACAAAGCTATCATTTGACATAAAAGCAAATTTAAAAACCTTAAATGAACATTTTATGTTTACAAATCATTTATGAGGAAACAGAATCTTTATTCTTGAGGTTTTTTTTTTTCCTTAGACAAGTTACCGTGTAGCTCAGACTTCATTTCCCAAGTGCTAGAGTTATAAGCATGTCACCATGCCCAACTTAATAACTTTTAATATGAAATAAATAAATAGCTTTCTCTGTGGTGGCGCATGCCTTTAATCCCAGCACTCGGGAGGCAGAGGCAGGAGGATTTCTGAGTTTGAGGCCAGCCTGGTCTACAGAGTGAGTTCCAGGACAGCCAGGGCTATACAGAGAAACCCTGTTTCGAAAAAACAAAAACAAAACAACAACAACAAAAAAATAGCATTCTCATTTTAAAATCTACTGACTAATTAGTGTGTGTGTAGGGGGTAGGGGCTCATGTATCATGGCACTGTGTGGAGGTCAGAGGACAGCTTTGTAGGTACTGGGGCTTGAATTCAGGCTACCAGACTCGTGCAGCAAGCACTTTAACCTTGCCAGCCCCGTTTCCATGGTGCATATGAATATATTGTCACTGAGTATCACCAAAACAAGAATTAGGCTAGTATCCTGCAAACACAGGCACAGAAATTTCACTACAAACCAAAAAGTGTGGCACTCACCTGATCACAGCTCTAGGCTAAGGCTGAAGGATTCCTGGTTTGAGACTACCGTGGACTACATCATGATTCTTTTTTTATTTTTATGGAGTCAAGATCTTACTGAGTGGCCTTGGTTGGGCTGGAATTCACTGTGTAGATCAGGCTGCCTTTGAACTCAGAGATCTGCTTTCCCAGTGCTGGAATTAAATGTGTATACCACTACTCTTGGAGTATGGTGTGCTTGTAAGTCCAGCATTTGTTGACATGACAGATCATAGTGAATTAAGACCAGCTTGGACTAATGAGATTCTATCTCCAACAGACAACAATGATGACCAAAAACAGCACAGCAAACATGAGCAAGATACATGAGGATGAAAATGTTAAAATAGGGGCTGGGGAGGCAGTTCAAACGGTAAGACCTCTTGTTCTTGCTGACCCAGGCTCAGTTCCTGTGGCTCTGTGTGGAGGTCAGAGAACAGCTTTGTAGGTACTGGGGCTTGAACTCATCTGTAACTCTAATCCAGGGGATCTGATGGTCAGTTCTGGTCCACAGGCATCAGGCATGCATGCAGTACAAATGCATATATGTAAGCAAAAGACCCATATACATAAATACATACAGGCAAAATACCCATAAAATAGAGCTTTAAAAAAGTCACAATAAAACTCATTATTTTGCATGCTAACTTTAAAAAGAAAAAAGAGGACTGGCAAGATAGCAAGAGCACTGACTGCTCTTCCAAAGGTCCTGAGTTCAATTCCCAGAAACCACAAGGTGGCTCACAACCACCTGTAATGAGATCTGATGCCCTCTTCTGGTGTGTCTGAAGACAGCTACAGTGTACTTATCTATAATAATAAATAAATATTTGGGCCAGAGCAAGCAGGGTTGACCAGAGGGAGCAGAGGTCCTAAAGATTCAATTCCCAACAACCACATGAAGGCTCACAACCATCTGTTCAGCTATAGTGTACCCATATACATAAAATAAAATAAACCTTTTAAAAAAAGAAAAAAAGAAAAAGAAAAAGAAGGACCAGCAAAATGGCAGTGGGTATAGCAACCGTTGACAGACTAGCAGACCGGAGTTTAATCCCTAGGACCCACATAGTCAAAGGACACCACTGACTTCCCCAGGTTGTACTCTGATGTCTACATGGCCAGCATGGCACACACGATCCCTCCCCCACATACAAGACAGAGAGATAGCGTGCTATCTGTAATCTAATTTACCACTAGAAATACAAAGGCCAGGCTGGAGACATAGCTCAGTTAGTAGAGTGCTTGCTTAGCTTGCAGTGCGACAGCACATAAACCAGGCATGGGATAGCACACAGGCCTGTAATCTCAGCACTTGGGAGGTAGACAGGAGATCCAAAGTTCAAGGCCAGCCTGTGCTACCAGGTAAAACTATGCTTGACCAAACTCTGTTGTTGTTGTTTGTTTGTTGACAGGGTCTCACTACGTAGCTGGCCTGGAACTTTCTATGAGCCCCAGCGCAGTCCCTGCCTGAGGGCTGGCACTAAAGGGACACACAATCCCATCTGCTTTGACTATGCGCTGCACACTAAATTTCAGAAGTGTTCTGCTTCACACATTTTACCTAAAACAGCTTATTGGGCAATAATTTACTCCAGCTCAATCCCTAGTACAAATCAATTGTGTGAATTAAACTTTTTTTAAAAGATTTATTTCAGAGACAGGGTTTCTCTGTGTAGCCCTGGCTGTCCTGGAACTCACTCTGTAGACCAGGCTGGCCTCGGACTCAGAAATC
>NC_034603.1:19904140-19907192 GCF_900095145.1 Mus pahari | reverse complement strand
CGCCTGCCTCTGCCTCCCGAGTGCTGGGATTAAAGGCGTTGCGCCACCACTGCCCGACTGAATTAAACGTTTTAATTCATTTAATTTTTTAAAAAGTGGGTACTTGTTTCCTCTGGAGAAAAGTGACACCCACTTAAAAGAAGGTTAAAACCACAAGAAATACAGCTTTAAGAGTGAATCAAGAGAAGAAGAAAAAAACCTCCTGTCAAAAGGATAGTAGAAAAAGGGAGGAAGGGAGAGAGGGGGAAAGAGGAAGAGGGAACACTTGAGAGGCTGATGGGGGAGGATCTCAAAGAGGCCAGCCTGGGCTACAAAGCAAGACCTAGTCTTAACAACTAGAAGAATGCTGTGAGACTGAGGAGTGAGTGAACCTGGACTTGCCTCTAGTGGACTAAGGCGATTCAAACTGGTATATCTGATAATAAATTCCATCCTCAAAACACCAATAGAAGACTATCCAGATGGCTCATTAGGTAAAGGTGCTGTCACCAAGCCCGATGACCTGAGTTTAATTTCAGAAACCCACACCTTGGCATGGATTCCCTGATATGATCTTTAACACAGACACAGTCATATAAGTAATGAAATGTTACCAATGTTAATAAAACAATAACCAAAGTTTTTCTAAAAAGTACATACAATGTACTTTTCATGTTTTGCAAAAAAAGTAATTTCCGTGAGTTCCAGCCAAGTTTGTACTTGAGAGAGGTGGAGGTGAGGTGAATCACTACTCTGGCACTCTGGCTTGTAAGTTTCGAATGAGGTGGCAGTGATTTCCACATCTGACAGATTACTCCTTTGTGACAAGTCCTGCTTACATTTCGACTCCAATAGCACAAGGCAAAGGCAGGCTAGAGTGCACCGTATTCAAACTGCAAAACTTCACAGCCACAGAATCGCTTCTCTAACATCTTGACAAGGACACTTTCCTTTTCTGTAAACTCAGAAATGCCTGGGGAACAGCTTAACGAGGAGAACAATTTTGTTTTCTTGAGATAAGATCTTTGCAGGCAGGCTCGGCTCAAATGATGCCCCTGCCCTCTTGATTGGGTGGAATTATAGGGTCTGGGTGCCTGCCTATGTTCAAAAAAAAAAATTTTTTTAAAGGTCAAAATATTGTGGTCACAAACACAAATGTACCGAAAGGTGCAATGGCAGGCATGCACTGCCCTGTTTTACTGATGACACTCATCATTGGCAAATTGTAAAGTCACCCTTATTGGTCACCTGTAAAATAATTAACAGGAATGTCATCCTCAGCAGACTGCGGTGCTATACAGGTGGCACCTTCTTTTTCACTGCAACTACTCTGACCAATATTTAAACATTCAGGGTAAGAGGTCACCCACACAGAGCTTGATTTAAGAATGTTCAAATGCGTGACAGTAAGTTCAATTTTCTTCATCCCAATACGTTAAACTCCTGATAATTTTTTTTTTTCCTCCAGTTAACAAGGCTACACTTGAACGTTTCAAAATAAATTTTATCTTGTCGGAAAATCTTGACATTTCCCCCATTAGTAGCTTTCCCCTTCACTCAGCAGGGCTTGAGCTATACGGTAAGTGCGGAGAATGAGGAGGCCCAGTGACCGCCACACTTACTGGGACAACACAGAGCCGTCCCAGCCTCTCCAGCTGTCTATGACCCCCAATTCCCTCATCCTACCAAATGGGGAAACTGAGGACCAGGGGGAAGGTAGAGGCTCGCGTGCGGTACTGTCACTCTTTCCTGAAATACTTGCCCTGTGGCAACCACTGTTTTACCCCGAGAGCCACTAGAGCGGTTCCCGCAGGTAGGGATCGGCGTTGTCCCTCATACTGCGGGGGGTGGGGGAGCCCCAAAACCCCAAAACCAAACCAACAGGCTTCCTATTGGCGAAGGACCCGAGAGGAGCTCTGGGCGAGTGTACAGCCTAAACAGTGGCCTTCCGGAGGGCCACAGCTGTCGCCCGTTCTCTTGCCCGACGAGGGCACTGCCACTCACCTGCGACTCCAGAGAACGCAACCCTGCTCCGCTCCCGTCCTACACGCTCCAAGCTGGCTGTGCAAAGCGCTATGGCTGCCAGGGCCCCAGCTCTCCTCAGCTCCTTCCGGGTCGGCGGGTGCCTCGCTAGTGACAGTCCGCAGTTCCTGGGCCCTGCTCGCCCTCAGTTCCGCCTCCTTGCGGTCTCGCCACCAATCCCTGTGCTCCGGACCACTTCACGCCAACCCCAAGAGGCATATGAGAATTTTTTTTTTTTTTCTTTTTGGTTTTTCGTTTCTGTGTGTAGTCCTGGCTGTCCTTGAACTCACTCCGTAGACCGGGCTGCCTCAAATTTAGAGATCGCCTGCCTCTGCCTCTGGAGTGCTGGGATTGAAGATGTGGGTAACCACCACCACCAGGCTGTTTCTTTTTCCCCCTCTCAGTAACTGGGAGTTGCAGTCCACCACCGAAGTGCATCTGCCACCCTTTAATTGTTTTTATTTTGAAACAGGATCTCACAAAGTTGCTCAGGCAAGTGAATGTATCATCTTCTGCCCTTGCTTCTGAGAAACTAGGATTGCAACATTGTAGCACCAGGTCCAACTAGACGTCTCTTTCCTAAAACTACATCTTTTGAGTGGCCCCTGAGTTTATGCTAAGATATATTTTACTTCCTGCAATTCTTTGGAAAGCCCACACCCCTGCTTTGGATGTGTCTCATTTTTCCTCTGAGCATCCCTTTCTCTTAACCCTCATGCTCAAGCCTATTTTAAAATGTCTTTATTAATTTCCACCTAAATACACCTTTTATAGGGGGGCTGGCTGGAAATAGAGATCAATGGTAAAATGGCTGTCTTAGTTTTTAAAATTCCCTGGGCTCAGGGGCTGGAGAGATTCACAACCATCCATAACGAGATCTGACTCTCTCTTCTCGAGTGTACTTACATATAATAAATAAATCTAGAGCCGGGCGTGGTGGCACACGCCTTTAATCCCAGCACTTCCAGCACTTGGGAGGGAGAGGCAGGCAGATTTCTGAGTTCAAGGCCAGCCTGGTCTACAAAGTGAGTTCCAGAACAGCCAAGGCTAC
>NC_034603.1:19891266-19900825 GCF_900095145.1 Mus pahari | reverse complement strand
AGGGAGTCAGATCTTGTTACGGATGGTTGTGAGCCACCATGTTGTTGCTGGGATTTGAACTCCGGACCTTCGGAAGACCAGTCGGGTGCTCTTACCCACTGAGCCATCTCACCAGCCCTCAATGAGTCATCTTATCTTGGTGGTTCTCAACCTGGAGGTTGTCTAACAACCCCCTTCACAGACCTTCAGAAAACATGGACATTTACATTGTGACTCATAACAGTAGCAAAATTATAGTTATGAAGTAGCAGCGAACATGAGTTTGTGGTTGGGGTCATCACAACATGAGGAGCTGTGTTGAAGGGATTCAGCATTAGGAAGAAGGCTGAGAACCACTGCCTTAGCTGTCTGTGAAGGCAGAGGCAGCACAACTGGGTCCTGAGGGGCTTTTTGAGTGTGGGCATGGCTTCTGATTTTATGCAGCAGAAGATGAGATAAATTATAAGTTGACTGAGCAGGCAGGAGGAACGGCAATACATTTTGGAGAGCCAGAAGTACCTGTACAGAAGTGTCTGTGCCTGGGAACTAACAGGATGGACTAAGGAGAAAGAATCCAGAAGAAACACCCCAGGAGTTCTTGTGCAGGGTGCTACAATCTCAACACGCTGGGTAAGGAGAACAGGGGGGCTATAAAGGAGCCCCTCATGCACAAGGAAGCACCCCGGCCTGCTGTGTAATGGTCGTACCTGTGATGTGCTTCACAACAGCTGATGTCACATACAAGCAGGTGTCCTGGCACAGGCAAATGAGGGCAAAGGAACTGTTCCTAAATTGGAGCAAGGAAGTTTCAGAGAATGAAACTGTTGTTCAAATATCTATAACTGAATTGTTTTGTTTGAACCACAAGCAGAGTGACTTTTTGTTGTTGGAGACAGAGGCTCTCTACATAGCCCTGGCTGTCCCGGATATGTAGACCAGGCTGGTCCCAAACTCATAGAGATCTACCTGCCTCTCACTCCCAAGTGCTGGTTATAGGTATGCACTACCATGCCTGGCCTCGCCTCAGGATCTTAAAGTTGACTAATTAGAACGTAAAACATTCAGAAACTTAACCATAGTTTGGGTGTTAATAATAGCAACAAAGAAATTTAGGAGTGGAACAAAACAGTTTACTTATTAGCCAACTATTTATAGTTATTTAACTGATTTAACCAATCAGGTTATTTACTTTTAAAAATCTGAGCACAGAGATATTGCTTAAATGGGACAAAGTTCAAAGAAAGATTGATTTAACTAAATCAAACCACTGTGCCAAAGTCAACAAACCAAGATAATTCCAAAGGAGTTGAATAAAAAGAGAAGATTAAACCAAGGGAAGTTGGAAACCATGCCTTAAGCTTTTACCTCTTTGAAGAGAGACCACTTTTTTCCTGATCCCACAAAGCTTTGGCAGTTTCTGAGTTCTATTTTCTCTTTAAAGCAAGGTTTACATTCTTGGTTTGTTGTTGTTGTTGTTGTTGTTTTTGTTTTTTGTTTGTTTTTTGTTTTTAAAGGTTTATTTTATGTATGTGAGTACACTGTAGCTGTCTTCAGACACACCAGAAGAGGGTATTGGATCCCATTAAAGATGGTTGTGAGCCACCATGTGGTTGCTAGGAATTGAATTCAGAACCTCTGGAAGAGCAGTCAGTGCTCTCAATCACTGAGCCATCTCTCCAGCCCCTGGTTCTCGTTGATACTGCTTTGTTTTACTGCTTTTAGGTTTGTGTTTGAGATTTTATCATAGATGTTCTTAAGTGCAAGTCTGATTAAAAGTATCATCTTAAGCCAGGAGTAGTGGCATGTGCCTTTAATCCTAGCACTCAGGAGGCAGAGGCAGGTAGATCTCTATGAGTTCGAGGCCAACCTGGTCTACAAGGCAGTACCAAGAGCTACACTGAGAAACTGTCTCTAAAACACAAAGCAAAACAAACCCAACAGTTTCATCTTCATCCTAAAGAAACCTACCTGAATCTTGTAATAAGCTGTGGGGGAGTGGAGAGAAGGCCAGCAGTGAAGAGCACGGGCTGTGTTCCCACAGAGGACCAGGGAGATGGCCAGCAGTGAAGAGCGAGGGCTGTGCTCCCACAGAGGACCGGGGAGATGGCCAGCAGTGAAGAGCGAGGGCTGTGCTCCCACAGAGGACCGGGGAGATGGCCAGCAGTGAAGAGCGAGGGCTGTGCTCCCACAGAGGACCGGGGAGATGGCCAGCAGTGAAGAGCGCCGGCCGTGCTCCTAGCTCCTACAGAGGACTGGGCTCCTTTTCTATCACCCACATCATGGTGGTCACAACTGTCAACTCCAATGCTGGGGGATGCAGGGCCCTCTTCTGGTCGCTCTGGGCACTGCATACACATGGTATAAATACTTCTATGTAGGTACCCATACATTCAGAAAACAAACTTTAAAACAATCTTTTTTTTTTTTTTTTTTTTTTTTTTTGAGATTGTTGAATTCCACTCAGAGCAAATATATTTTAGTATGGTTTTGAGGTAACTACTAATGAAATCAAGGTTAGGATAAATTTGTATATGTAGTTGCCGCTTGCTTCTTGGGTCTGACAGTAGTCTTAGACTGTGCGCTTTTTCTGTAATACATCATTAGATAGTAAATGAGTTAGGTAAGACGTACTTTCGCCCAAGGTTGTGAAACTCATGGCATATTACGTTTCAATCAGCAGCACACATCTGCGAAGGACTTTGTCATCTGCTTGGAGCAGGAAAAACCAAAGTAGAATGAAGATCACACTGATATCACTAAGTATGTTGCATAACCAACCAGTTTCTACTTCTCTTTGGCCTTGAAAGTCAGAAAGTCTGTTTGGGGGTAAAAATAAAAGCAACCCACAAACTACTTGCCCAGAAAGGACATTTGAACTACCCGCCTTAATGTGAACTCCCGTAATGTAAACTGCCTTTAATTTTTTTGAACTCAGGGCTTCTTCCTACAAGGTTAGGGAAACTCTTTACGAGTACCCTACATATCTAACCCCCTTTAAAGAAGCTGAGTCGTGGTAAATTTTGCAGGCTGGTCTTGAATTCAAGATCTTCTCGCCTCACTTTCCAGTATCCAGAACTACAGGAGAACACTACCAATAAAATTACCATTTTATACATAAGTACACTGTAGCTGTCTTGAGACACTCCAGAAGAGGGAGTCAGATCTTGTTACGGATGGTTATGAGCCACCATGGGGTTGCTGGGATTTGAACTCCGGACCTTTGGAAGAGCAGTCGGGTGCTCCTACCCACTGAGCCATCTCACCAGCCCCCCAAAATTACCATTTTAAATATGTTATTCAGTCCGGAGCCTCAGTATTAACTAAATACTTGTTATTAGAAGTTGCGTAGCTCAGTGGTAAACTAAGGGCTTCCCAAGACATTGGATTCCATCGTCAACACTGGGATAGGAGAGAGAGGAAAGTCGGGGTGACCATGGTACGGACAGGCTAACGACAAAATTAATCTTAATCCTCCCGTTGAAAAGAAGAAGGCTTCCTTCCTCCTTAGCATCATCAGACATTTTAACCTTGACCCAGGATCTTCACTCCAGCCCTGGCTGACCCGACTAGGCCGCCTTCGAACTTAGAACAACACTTCTGCCTCGACCTGACTGCCGCCACGTCCCACTTTGTCATACACACGTAATTCAACACCTCTTTTTAAAATTCTCTTGCACTCTACACCTAGCACATCGCCTCGGCTGAGCCGAGGACATCGGTCGTCTCAGGTAATCCTCCGAGAATCCGGGTCTCTCCTGTCCCACCCAATCCACTGTAAAAAGTCCGCACCCCCCTCAGATCCCCCGGGCTGTCAGGAAGGTGACGTTCTCCACGCCGGGGATTTTCGCAGCGGTGACACAGGCTACTTCCGGCGTGCGGCGGGAGTCCGTGACGTGGCGGGCGAGTCCCTGCACGGTCCTCCGGGCCGGGACACGGGACTGTCAGGTGCCCTCGGGGCAGCTCCCCGGGGACAGAGAGCACCGCCGCGGCCTCCAGCCGGAACCGGAAGTGCCACGTGTCCCCACTGTGCCTGCGCGGCCGGCGGCTCCGCCCAGGGCCTCCCTCCTCTCCGGGTTCGGCTGGCGCCTCCGAGCCCGGCGTTCCCAGCCCCGCCGGCCTGACTCCGGAGCCTCTCCGCGCCCCGGCCGGGTCTTGGCCACCGGCGGGCAGAAGACACCGACACGCCATGCCTCGCCTTTGACGCGCCACCCCCGCGTGTTCCGCTCCTCCGGCCTCCAGGTCCCTGTCCTCGGTTTTCCTGGTGGAGCTCTTAGGCTCGGCGCTGCGGTCCACCCCGACGGCTCCGTCCTGCCCTGAGATCCCCGGGCGCCATGGCCCAGCCCCGGATCCCCGCTGCCCGCGGCGCCGCAGCTAGCCTCCAGGCCCAGAACGGAGCCGCCTCAGCCTCGGGGTCTCCCTACACCAACGGTGAGTGCCTCACGGGGGCGGGGAGGACGGCACGGCTCGAGCCGGGGACAAGTCCCAGCCAGGTCTGCCGCGGGGAGTGGCGGATGACGGCCTGGCCCCGGGAGCCGCGGTGGATGGACATGCACCTGCAGATCCACGCTGGTGGCACTGTTTCATGTGTATTTATAGGTTCAGCCTGCAAACAGTAAGCACCTGCAGTATGCAACGTCTGACATAAACAAGAGGTGAAAAAGAATCGTAGACGAAATCAGTTCCCAGAACTGCCTTATGGAGGTCATAGTGTCTGGGTGTCATCACGCTCTGCGCCACCTCAGTCCTGTGTCCTGGAGGGCAGGGTTCACCTCGGGTCTGCAGGCTCGAGGTGCAGGGTGGGTGGCGGGTCGTGCTTATTAATACGAGTTTGCAGAGATGAATGAATGGCTCCGCCTTTGGCAGATCCCTTTAGGACTTGCTCATCTCTGCAGGAATCTTTCTTCAAGGATCTTCCTACGGCTGTCCTTGGGCCTCCTGTTTAGTTTTTCAGTTGTGGAAGAACAAAATAGATGGGTGGCTAGGGCTTCGTTTCTGGGTGGCTTCCTCTTCATTTAGAACGTAAGTTAGTCACAACTCTCTGAACCCTAGAGAGCAGACATCTGGCACTATAATTTATCATTTGGCGGGAGAATATCTTATAATTGGATATCTCTTCTAGGATTTCTGAAGCCTTCCTACAGCGTGATTTGCTAAGCTTATTTTAATTGATATAATAAAGACTCATTTTCTGCCTACTTACAAATTAGCCTACAAATCTTTGCTTTATGGGAAGAAGACAGGGAGAATAATGCTAAAGGACTTACTGTGCCCATTTGAAGTTGGAGAAAATAGCCAGTGACTAAAATTGCTGGTTACAATGCATTTAGAGAAGACTACTGTTTTCTTTACAAAGAGGGTTCTTTGTAAGACTTAAAAATGTCTGTGGGTAGGCAGCTATGTGGGCAGGGCAAGAGAAGCTGAGAATCACTGACAGGTTTTTAACTCGAGTTGTTCCTTAAGTTTATAGTAAGAGATTATGTAAACTACATTTTCTTCTGTGTGGCACTGACATTTGCCCAGAAGATGCAATCATTCACTTTAAGGTGAAAACAACTGAAGATGTCTCCTGTGTGGGTTTCGCTTACGAATTGCACTTAAATGACAAATTCTCTAAATGTGCCACTAAGCTTACGGGCAAGCAGAGCTGTGAGGATTTTGAAATGTTTTTGCAGGATGTTAGGCTCTGTTGGAGATTGTCCATTGCTAGCTATTGATTGATTGATTGATTGACTGATTGTCAATGTCTTGCTCTTATCTCCAGTTGACTTGAAACTTATGGCAATACTCCTGTCTCAGCTGCTCTAGTGCTTGCATTGCAGAGCTAGAATTTCCATAGCCCACTTACTTTGTTAATTTGGTCAAAACCAAACATGGACCTGTTGCACATCTATGTTCTGACCTTGGGCATAAGAGTGCACTCGTGTCTGGGTTGTTTAGAGCCATTTGGGAATTCAAATATAGAATTATGGTTCAGGATGGTAGCAGCTGCAAAAACTTCATCCAACAGACGGAGTAGAGAGACAAGACTGTAAGAATAGGGGCTGGATGAACGGCTCCGTGGTTAAGAGCACTGACTGCTCTTCTGAATGGTCCTGAGTTCAAATCCCAGCAACCACATGATGGCTCACAACCATCCGTAATGAGATCTGACGCCCTCTTCTGGTGCATCTGAAGACATCTACAGTGTACTTACATATAATAAATAAGTAAATCTTTTTAAAAATTATTTAAAAATAAATAAATAAATAAATCTTTTTAAAAAAAGACTGTAAGAATAAACTGCTTGAGTTGCCACTTTTACCTTTTTTATTTTTGTTGTTCTTGGTTGTTAGGGTGATTTTTTTTTTTTAATTTTATTTTTTTACTTTTGAGGTTATCATATAACTGCATAATTTATGCCTTCCCTTTCCTCCTCGGTCTTTTATAATAACCTTCTTTACTTATTTTTGTTTTATTGAAGCAGAGTTTCTCTGTGTAACAGCCTTGGCTGTCCCTGTAGACCAGGCTGGCCTGGAACTCACCTGCCTCTGCCTCCCAAGTGATGAGATTAAAGGTGTATGCCACCACTGCTTGGCTATAATAACCATTTTTAAAGGTTTTTTTGTGGGTTTGTTTTGAATTAAGGTCTTACTTTATAGCCCTGGCTGGCCTGGAACTTCCTATGTAGACCAGGCTGGCCTGAACTCAGATTCACCTGCCTCTGCTTTCCAAGTGCTGGCATTAGAGACTTGTGCCATCAGAAGAAGCTCATCTCAATAGCTTTTCGTGTGTGTGTGTGTGTGTGTGTGTGTGTGTGTGTGACAGGCTCTCACTATGTCTTCATGGCTGGCCTGGAACTCACTATGTAGGCCAAGCTGGCCTCAGATGCTCAGAGAGTTTCCTCCCTCTATCTGCTGAGTACTGGGATTAAAGGCGTGCCCAGCCTATAGTGCCCATTTTTGAAGTGTGTTTTTAGTGGAAGTGTTGTCAGTCAGTGACTGATCTCCTGTGTTAGGAGGTTGTTTATTCATCTTTAATTTTGAGAAAAGGGTTGTGGTACTGAAAGTAGGCTCAGGAGGAGAAATGGAGAACAGTCGCATGCTGCAATCTATGCTTGCTAAGCTCATGCAAGTCAGTAATTGCTGCTTACACATTCTGTTTGGGTTTTGTTCTGTTTGAGACAGGGTTTCTGTGTAGCCCTAGCTGTTTCCTGGAACTGGCTTTGTAGACCAGGCTAGCCTTGAACTCAGAGCATGCCTGGTAGTTATATTTGAAAAAAATCTTAAGATGATGGTTTAATGTACATGTTAACATGTTACAGTAGTTACATTTTTTATTTATTTATTTATTTATTTATTGTTTTTCGAGACAGGGTTTCTCTGTATAGCCCTGGCTGTCCTGGAACTCACTTTGTAGACCAGGCTGGCCTCGAACTCAGAAATCGCCTGCCTCTGCCTCCCAAGTGCTGGGATTAAAGGCGTGCGCCACCACGCCTGGCTTCATNTTTTTTTTTTTTTTTAAGGATATATTCATTTATTATATATATATAAGTACACTGTAGCTGTCTTTAGACACACCAGAAGAGGGCATCAGATCTCATTACAGATGGTTGTGAGCCACCATGTGGTTGCTGGGATTTGAACTCAGGACCTTCAGAAGAACAGTCATTGCTCTTACCCGCTGAGCCATCTCGCCAGCCCCAGTAGTTACATCTTAAGATATCTTTTAGTTTTAACCAAAACACAGCAAGAATGGCTATTTTTATTTTCTGTAAATTGCTTTTTTTGCTGTAATTCTGACACTAAACCATTTTGCTCTGTGATAGGTTATTATGTTGTATTATAATCTTGATTATCTAGAAAGGTTTTTTTTAATAATGATTTGTTTATACATATTTCCATTGCAAAATATTGATAGTGAGGCTTCAAGCCAACTATCTCATCCTGACTGCCATGGTCAGGGTAAAGGAGATAAGGGCTCTGTCTTGTGTACATCCTTTGCTGGCTGTTTGAACCAACTTGCCAAGACAGTTAGAGACTGAAGCTTTGTTAACATGATTTCTTTGTAATATTTATGTAATAGTTACCTTTTACATATAGAACTAAAGCTGAGAGAGGTCGTATCCTTTCCCTTCCCCCGATAGACTTTTTTTTGTTTTGTTTTGTTTTTTGTTTTGTTTTTGTTTTTGTTTTTCGAGACAGGGTTTCTCTGTGTAGCNCTGGCTGTCCTGGAACTCACTNTGTAGACCAGGCTGGCCTCGAACTCAGAAATCCACCTGCCTCTGCCTCCCAAGTGCTGGGATTAAAGGCGTGCGCCACCATGCCCGGCACTGTTTATTTCAATGAATATGTATTGATTTATTCATAGTAGGATTAGAGCACATTTTCAACTTATAGATAGTTCAATTTATTTATTTTAAATCTTGTGTGCATGTGCGTGGTGTGTGCGCTGTGTATGTGTGTATGGTGTGTGTGGGGGTGCCTATATAAGCCAAAGGTGTTGGATCCTATAGAACTGGAGTTGAGGCGGTTGTGAACCATCTAACATGGGCTCTGGAAATTTAAGTTGGGTCCCCCCTGGAAGAGCAATACCTGCTCTTAACTTCTGAGCCATTTCTCTAGCCCACATTTTCAACTTAAAAAATATTTATTTGTGTGTGTTCATACATTCATACTTCTTTGTGTGTGTGTGGTGATATATACATATCTACATACACATACACACACACACACACACACACACATGCCACAAATGTGAAGGTGCCCTCAGAAAGTAAAAAGGGGCATTAGATCCCCTGGAGCTGGAGTTACAGGCAGTTGGCAGTTGTGAGCCACTTGATATGGGTGCTTGCCACTGAATTTGGGTCATCTGGAAGAGCCGCAAGTTCTCTTAATGGCTGAGCCATTGGTCCAGCTGCTTGTATAGGAAGTCTTTAGTCATGAAACAGGCTGTGACTAAAGGAGATGTCTAGTCTCTTCCACTGGTTATTGTGACCAAGCTCCATTGTTTTCAGAATGGGCAGTAACTCGGCTCCCAAAGTCATCTCTGTACCTCTATAAGCACTTATCACATTGTAGGCCAGAGATAACACTCAGAGTAAAGCACCTCTTTAGCAAGTACAAGACTTTAGGTTCAGTGCCCTGGACTGCAGAAGCCACAAGAGGGTAACACTGTTGCATGTAGTAACCATTGAACTGCTTCTTCTGTGTCTGCTGATAGAGGGAGGGCTCTGGAGAGACTTAGTAACAGGAACTAGAGCTCACCGTTCTGTTACAGTGTTGTCAGGCACTAGACAGTGGCACTGTGACTATCATCTAATTACTTACCTACTCTTCTTCTTGATCCCAGGACCCAGATCCTTGAACTAGTATGAGAATGGGGATCAGGGCCTTATATTTGGTTCCTTTATAAACAACATAAAGTTGCTGACAATTTTTAAGTCTGCTTCTTGCTTTATTTCCCTGTTTTTTCTCCCTGATCTGAGTTTTTGGTTTTTTGGTTTTTTTGGTTTTTCGAGACAGGGTTTCTCTGTGTAGCCCTGGCTGTCCTGGAACTCCCTCTGTAGACCAGGCTGGCCTCGAACTCAGAAATCCGCATGCCT
>NC_034603.1:19888335-19891006 GCF_900095145.1 Mus pahari | reverse complement strand
CCTTCCTCCCTTCCTCCCTTCCTCCCTTCCTCCCTCCCTCTCTCTCTCTCTCTCTCTCTCTCTCTCTCTCTCTCTCTCTTTCTCTCATTCTTTCTCTCTCTCTCTCTCTTTCTTATCCTCTCTCTTTCCCCCTCCCTCTTTCTTTCTTTCTTTCTTTCTTTCTTTCTTTCTTTCTTTCTTTCTTTCTTTCGTTCTTTCGTTCTTTCGTTCATTCATTTGTTCGTTAGTATTCTGTTCCTATTCCAGATGGACTTTCCTTTTGTCATTATTCTCTGTCAGTCTCATAGTCCTCTCTTTCCTCTTGTGTGTGTGCACACAATCTAACAGGCACTTTTGCTTGTGAGGCAACCACTCCGCCTCTGAGCCAAGCCAACTGTTGATAGCTGTCCTGGAGCTCCCTAGTCCTCCGCCCTGAGGCTGATGTGCTCTCCTCCTTTGTTGATGTTTTTGGTTTGTGGTGTTGAGGAGCAAACCTGAGCTCAACAACTACAACACAGTCTGTCCTATTCAGTTGTGACCCCATCCATCCAGAGATACCCCAGATTCTTCAGGTCGTGTAAGGATTCCGTCCCATAAGTTGCCAGTACCAAGTCAAGGTTTCTGACTTGTGCTTCTGATTGGCTATATCAGTGAATCCCATGACCCTCCTGCTTGGATGCAGAAATTTGGTAGACAGCTCACAGAACTTGAGGAAACATTTATAATGAACATTAGAAAGTGTATATGAGGGCTGGTGAGATGGCTCAGCGGGTAAGAGCACCTGACTGCTCTTCCAAAGGTGCAGAGTTCAAATCCCAGCAACCACATGGTGGCTTACAACCATCCTTAACAAGATCTGACGCCCTCTTCTGGAGTGTCTGAAGATAGTTACAGTGTACTTACATATAATAAATAAGTAAGTCTTTTAAAAAAAAAAAAAAAAGAAAGTGTATATGAGCAGCCAGATTCATAAGAGCAAGCAAGTGTGGGGAAGGGCAACCCCTCTTAGACCACCTGTGTCTTCAGCAACCTGGAAGGTCATCACATATACAGGATGGGATAGTTTTATGACAGTGACCAGGTGTGTAGTATGGGGTCCCCCACACCTCCTTTTTTTGAGACAGGGTCTCTGCCACCCAGGCTGGCCTCATACTCTGGTCATAGAGATCTTTCTGCCTCCTTCTTTAGAATTCTGAGATTATGGGCATGAGCTACCACACCTGGCATTGGCATGCAGACTTAAAGAAAACAACAGTTCTTCCTTCCTTTCTTTTTCTTTTTTAAAAAATATTTATTTATTTATTTATTTATTTATTTATTTATTATGTGAATATATGGTCACTCTCTTCAGACACACCAGAAGAGGACATCAGATTCCATTACAGATGGTTGTGAGCCACCATGTGGTTGCTGGGAATTGAACTCAGGACCTCTGGAAGAGCAGTCAGTGGTCTTAACTGCTGAGCCATCTCTCCAGCCCCTTTTCTTTCTTCCTTTCCTTTCCTTTCCTTTCCTTTCCTTTCCTTTCCTTTCCTTTCCTTTCCTTTCCTTTCCTTTCCTTTCCTTTTTTCTTTCTTTCTTTCTCTCTGTCTCTCTCTGTCTCTCTCTCTCGGTCTCTTTCTTTCTTTCTTTCGCGTGTGTAAGGTGTTGGGTGACTTGTACAGCTGCTGTGGTGCACAGATGTGGGGGTCAGAGGATATCTTTGGTGAGTTGGCTCTCTTCTAAGCTTGCATGGCAAATGCTTTTACCCAATGAGCCATCTCATTAGCCCAAATTTCAGAATATTACTACTTCCAAAGACAAGGCAAACCCTTTAGCAGTCACTATAGTGCCCCAACCATTGAATCAGCCTTTGGGTTTGGGTTTGGGTTTTCTTATCCTGACATTGCATATAGGTTAATTATACAATGCATGTATAATTAGAGCCTCCTGTGTCTGGCTTTTCTCTCTGTGTGTGTTGGGGGTGGTGGTGGTGGTGGGAAGTGAACTCAGTGCCTCGTACACAGTAGACAGATGTGCTCCAGTCCCAACATGCAGTCATACTTTTAAGGCTTATGGCATTTATAACGTTAGCTGCACTTATTTTTAATGACCAAATCATATCCCATTGTATAGATAGATATATCCTACTGAGTTGTCCTTCGTCTGTTAATAGGGTGATTGTCTCCATTTTGGAGATATTAGTCACTGTTCTATTGCTGTAAAGAGACACCACAACCAAGGCAACTCTTTAAAAGGGAAGCATTTAATTGGGGGCTTGCTTAGTTTCAGAGGCCTAGTCATTACCATGGTAAGCAGCATGGTGACACACATGGCACTGGGACAGTATCTGAGAGCTACATCCTGATCTTCAGGCCACCGGAAGAGAGAAAGCTGGGTTGGCGTGGGCTTTTGAAATCTCAAAGCCCATCCCCAGGGACAGACTCCCTCCAGCAAGGCCACACCTACTCTAACAAGGCCACACCTCTAAACCCTTCTAAGATAGTGCCACTCCCTAATTACTAAGCATTCATATATGAACATATGGGGACATTCTTATTCAAACTACCACATTCCACTCCCTGCCCCCATACGTTTATAGCCATATTATAATGCAAAATGCATTAGTACAACTTCAGAAGTCCCTATGTGCTCTGCTTCCAGAGTTTTAAAAGAGCCAGGTGTGGTGGCACAGACCTTTAATCCCAGCACT
>NC_034603.1:19873335-19883335 GCF_900095145.1 Mus pahari | reverse complement strand
CTGCAGCCGCTAGGACCTTCAGTCAGTCTCTAGAACTGCCCACCTTACCCCCATAAAAATTACTTTTAGCACCTAACCAGCTACATGCTTGCTGGAAAATAATCTGATTATAGTTAAGGGAATATGAATAAAAGAAGATAACTATTGATACTAGCTCTTCATTTGGAAATTGTTACTGGTTCATTTTCTCTGAGTATGTGCTAGGAATAAACCTGAAAACCTCAGGTTGACAGGCAGCTCAGTGGACAGACACGCTGATCCAAGCTTGATGAGCTGAGTGTAATTGCCAGAAGAGTCAGCAGTTGAAAAGTTAACTCCAGAAAGTTGTCTCTGACCTCCATGCAGGTGCAGCATGCGACCCTGTGCCCCCTCACATTATATATACACATGCACACAATAATAAAGAAAGTGTTCTGAGTGTTGTGGCACATGGCTGTAACCCCAGCTCATGGGAAACAAGCCTTGGTGATAAGGACACATGATCAATAACATAAAATTTCCTTGGCTCTAAGATAGAACACTTTGACTCCAGCATAGATGTGGTTATAAAAACATTAAAAAAAAGTCCTTAAACTTTGAACATTCCTATGTAAAAGAAGGGGTTGGGAATGTAGGTACGGTAGCATAAGCCTTAATCCCAGCTCATGTAGACAGAAGCAGGAGAATCATAGTTCAAGACTAGCCTGCTAAGATTATATCTCTAAAGAGAGAAAGAAAGAGATTGTGGGCAAACTATGTAAACTATGAAATGAAACTAAAATAAATGTCTGGTTCCCAAACAATCCCAGCTTTCATTTCTGTGCCCTCTGCTTGTACTTGAGAGCCTGAAACTAAAACTCTATCAGGCTGGGTGTGGCAGCTCATACTTGTAATACTGGTAACTTGAAGATAAGCCAGGAGATTGCCCTGAGTTTAAAACCAACCTAGGGTACAGAATGAGGTCCTGTCTCAAACACGCACACACATGTGCATGTGTGCACTGAAGAGATGGCTCGATGGATTAAGAAGCACTGCCTACCAATGCTAGTAACTTAAGTTCTCTCTCCAGTAAGAGACACAGAAAATAACTCATTAATTTTTTTTAAATGGCTAGAAGTGGTGTTGAACCCTTTTAATACCAGAGGCAGGCTAATCTCTGAGTTTGAAGCTAGCTTTGCCTATACAGTGAGCTTCAGTCCAGCCTGAGTTACCCAGTGAGACCCCATCTCTAAATACAAACACACAAATAAAAAGGAAGGGAAAGGGACTCGGGTTGTCAGGCCTGTTGTCAAGCACCTTTACCTAATGAGCCATCTCACTGGCCCACGTTTCCACAGGACAGAACTAACTGGACTAGAGTGATTGCTCGGCAGTCAGGGCCACTTGCTGCTCTTCCATCCAGAGAACTGAGTTTGCTTTCCAGCACCCTTCTTAGATGGTTCACACCACTGGGAGCTCTAGCTCCAGAAGATCCCTCTTTTGAATTCTGTAGACATATGCACACACTTGTCTCACACACATATATCTAAGTTAAAAACATAAAAATAAATGTAAAAGAAACCATACACAAGAAAGCCTGTATTTTTTTAAAGATTTATTTATTTATTATCATTATATGTAAGTACACTGCAGCGGTCTTCAGACACCCTAGAAGAGGGCATCAGATCTCATTACGGATGGTTGTGAGCCATCATATGGTTGCTGGGATTTGAACTCACGACCTTCAGAAGAGCAGTCGGCACTCTTAACCACTGAGCCATCTCTCCAGCCCCCAGAAAGCCTGTATTTAAGTTACATCTGTTTCTAGTCCTCACATTCTATATGTTCGGGTTTTTTTCTGCCTTTCTTCACCCACACTTTAGTTAGCTTTAGGGATCTGAAATGGCCAAGTGCAGAACTCTGATGCTTGGTATTCTAAGTAGGTGCTGATAGACTTCACTTGCCTGGCATGTGCCAGGCTCTGAAACAATCTCCAGCAATGAAGAAACAGGCTTTACTCAGTCTCTTTTATGACCTGGGTTGGTGGTGCACACTTTTTATTTCATTTATTTAACTATTTTATACATATGATGAGTACACTGTAGCTGTCTTCAGACACACCAGAAGAGGGCATCAGATCCCATTACAGATAGTTCTGAGCCACCATGTGGTTGCAGGGATTTGAATTCAGGACCGGAAGAGCAGTCAGTGCTCTTACCCGCTGAGCCACCTCTCCAGTCGGGGTGCACACTTTTCGTCGCAGTGCTTTTGAGGCAGAGGCAGGTGCATCTCTTGAGAATTCCAGCACAGCCAGCCAGTTTTGAAAAACTTTTTTTTTCAAATCTCTTTTATGAAATATAACATATTCTGAATTCAGAAATGTTCTAAAAGATTTGAAAAGCAACTGTAAGCTAACTTGTGGGGTTTTTTTATTTCTTGTTTTGTTTTCCAGACAGGGTTTCTCTGTGTAACCCAGACTGTTCTGCAACTCACTCTGTAGACCGCTGGCTTTGAACTCAGAGATCCACCTGCCTCTGCCTCTCAAGTGCTGGGGTTAAAGGTGTAAGCCACTACCACCTGCACTACCACCGCTTTAAATACAAGTTGGTTTTTGTTCTAACTTATGTTTTGTTAAACATTAAGTCATTGAAACTTTGTGGTTAGATATATTTTGGTGTCAGACGTTCTTTTTAATGCTGAGTTGGGAGTGCACCTTGCCCTGTGTTCCTTTGAATTGTGTGATTGTCATAGATGTGTGGGTGTTTTCTTGCTAAAGGAGGTACAGGCAGCAGTCTTATCTTTACTTGCCTAGTTCTATACTGAGTAATCCTGGCTAAGACCAATGGTGTTTATTAATAACAAAGGGTTTCCATTAGCTCTGGAGAATTTAACAGTAGTAAGATGACTTTTTCAAATTTTTCATATTTGGCTACATTTGTTCCTTTGGTTTTATAAAATATAGGTGTACTATAAGTAAAATGAATTAAATGTGTCAGTAATAAGTATAAAAACAATGAGGTTTTTGTTTTGTTTTGCTTTTGGTTTTGGTTTTGAAGTCTTGGAACCAGATGTGGGGGGTGATCCATGCCTGACAACCCCAGCACGGGAGGCTCAGAGCTGCTCAGCAGCCAGAGCATTGGTTGCCCTTACAGAGGCCCTGGGCTGGCTCCTGAGACACATCAGGTAGCTCACAACCACCGTTCCAGCTCCAAGAGATCTGATGCCCTTTCTAGTCTCTGGGCACTGCATGTGTGTGCTTCACAAACACACATACAGGCAAAACACCCATGGACATAAAATAAAATACATAAATCTTAAAAAAAAAAAAAAAAAAAAAAAAAGACAACCCAGTCCTCAGGAGGCTGAGGTAGACTTTGTCTCAAGAGACTGGAGAAAGAGGGCTGGGAGTGGAGCTCAGCTGGCAGTCTGTACCTCCAGTTCCCCAGAACCATAAACCAGGTGTGACAGCTAGCACTCAGGAGCTAGAGGCAAGAGAATCAGACTTCAAGGTCATTGTCAGCCAGTTATGTGAGTTCTCTGTGCTATATGAGGCCCTGTTTCAGACAGACAGACAGACAGACTGATTGACTGACTAAAGAGCTGCAGTAATGAATCCATGGCTAAGAGTGTACTGCTCTTACAAAGGACCTGAGTTCAAGTCCCAGCACCCACATAGCTCTCAAAACTGCTGTAACTCTAGCTTCAGGGAATCCAATGTCTTCTGGTCTCTATCATTGCCACATATATATGGTGAACATACATGCACTCATAGGCACACACACATTCACATAAGTAAATAAATAAATCTTAAAATTTAGATTGTTGTGCATGAGCGTTTTACCTGCATCTATTTAAGTGCACTATATGCATGCCTTGTGCCATGCCAAAAGTCAGAAGAGAGCATTGTGTTCCTGAAACAGAAGTTATAGACAGTTGTAAAACCTAGCATGTGTTCTGGAAATCAAACACTGTCATCTGCAAGATTGTATTTGTTCAGTGTGTGAGTGAACGAGTGCCATGGTGCACATGTGAAGGTCTGAGGATAATCTATAGAAGTTGGCTTGCTCATTATGTTTGGTTGGTTGGTTGGTTGGTTGGTTGGTTGAAACAGGTTTTCTCTGTGTAGCCCTGGCTATCCTAGAATTCACTCTGTAGACCAGGCTGGCCTCAAACTCAAGAGATTTACTGTCTCTGCCTCTCAGATGTTGGTATTAAAGTTGTGAACCACCATGCCCCAGTCAGTCAGAGAGTCATTCAGTCAGTCTCTCTGTCTGCCTGCCTTTTTTTGTAACCCTGGCTATTCTTGAACTCAGAAATCTGCTTGTCTCTGACTCCTGAGTGCTGGGATTTAAGGCATGTGCCACCACTGCATAATCTCATTTTTTAAGCAGAGTGAGTGTGGATTTATTAGAGAAAAGTGAGAAGGGATTCCCTTAATTTCATGAGAGAGTCACCAAGAGAGGAATGCCTTATAATCTATCGTTTGGTTTTTTTGTTTGTTTGCTTTTTGGGTTCTTGTTTGTTTTTGTTTTTTTTTTCCGAGACAGGGTTTCTCTGTGTAGCTTTGGCTGTCCTGGAACTCACTCTGTAGACCAGGCTGGCCTCAAACTAAGAAATCTGCCTGCCTCTGCCTCCCAAGTGCTGGAATTAAAGGCATGGGCCACCACTGCCCGGCCTATAATCTCATTTTAACAGGTCATACCAGGCAAAACAAAACAAATAAAATAAGACTTGGAGAATTAGTCTAATACTCTATTTTTAGAAAGTAAATAAAATGTGTGAGACATGGTCGCACAAACTGGTGATCCCAGTGTGCGGAGACTGAGGCAAAGGGATTCCATCATGTTTGAGGCCACCCTGTACTATATCGTGAGACCCTGTATTTTTTTTTTTAATGCAAATTTAAATTGGCAAATTTTATTCATTTTAATGTATTCTTATTATTTCTTATGGCCTCTTACATTTTTTTATGATCAGTTAATGAAAAAGATCATCAGAATATTCTATTACCCTAGAAGTGGTTTGATGCTAATATGTGTATGTTGTATGTTCTCTGGGAATAAGGTCTTAGTATATAGCCCAGGCTGGCTTCTGGCTTGCTGACTGATCCTCTTGTCTCAACCCCCTGAATGCTGAGATTGTGGGTGGCTGGTTTATTTTCATTGCATTAAGAACTGACAGATATGAAGAAAGAGTTAGGAAATGTAGACTCTGTACCTAGAGTTACAAATTCAAGAAGTTGGTGTATCTCTATTAATTTATTGATGGCTGTTTTTATTGAAATGTTGATTTAGAATTCTACTTGGTTTTAGTAAAGATTGTTTGGAACCTTTGTCTCAAGTTCTTATGTGACGAGAAAAACCCATGTTTCCATAGGTTCTGCACTTCCCTTACAGAATCCACCTCTGCCTCCCACTTTTCAGCCAGGAGCTCCTCCTGGGCCCCCTCCAGCTGGAGGCCCACCTCCCAGCCGGGGCCCCATGCCCCAGAAAACACCTCCTCGGGCTGCACTCCCACCTTCATTTAACTCAGCAGTCAATCAGGAAGGTAAGTGACTGAAAGGCAAAGCTGCTGCTCAGAGTCTCAGCTTAGGGCAGAAAGAATGAGAACGTGGTCTGCATCCCATACCTCAGAATTATGTTTCTAGAATGCATTAGTGTAAAAATATTTTAGGATCCTTCTTCAATCTGTAGGGGAAAAAAGATTCCTTCCAAGGCCCATGTTTCTTTTCCATAAAGCTATAGCTACATCTGAGTGATTTGAAAGATTTGTGTGTTTGGTGGCACACACCTACCTGTAATCCCAGCGACTAAGAGTCTGACGTAGAGGCTAGCATGAGGTGCATGATGACATCACATCTCAAAATAAAATAGGCAAAAAATAAAAGGCTTGCATTTTACTTTTTTTTTTAAAGATTTATTTATTTATTATATGTAAGTACACTGTAGCTGTCTTCAGATACCCCGGAAGAGGGCACCAGATCTCATTACAGATGGTTGTGAGCCACCATGTGGTTGCTGGGATTTGAACTCAGGACCTTCCTAAGAGCAGTCAATGCTTTTTGTTGTTGTTGTTGTTGTTTTTGTTTTTGTTTTGTTTTTTTCAAGACAGGGTTTCTCTATATAGCCCCGGTTGTCCTGGAACTCACTTTGTAGACCAGGCTGGCCTCGAACTCAGAAATCTGCCTGCCTCTGCCTCCCAAGTGCTGGGATTAAAAGCGTGCGCTACCACGCCTGGCCGCAGTCAATGCTCTTAACCACTGAGCCATCTTTCCAGCCCTTGCACTTTATTTTTTATTTATTTTATTTGTTTTTGTTTGTTGTTTTACAGTGCTGAGCAGCAAATCCAGGATCTTGTGTGTGCTGTGTGTTAGGCCTTTAAACACACACACACACACACACACACACACACACACACACACACCCCTACCTTCTATCATTCTCTGTGTTTGTATATGTGTACTCGCATGTTTGCCTGCACCACATGCTGTTTGGTGCCCAGGTAGGCTAGAAGCCCTTTGAGTTCTTTACAGCTGGAGTTATAGGCAGGTTTGAGCTGCTAAGTGGGTGCTGGGAACTGAGCCCAGGGCTTGAATTGAGGCAGTTGGATACTTTTCTGTAATAGTTTACTGTTTTACATTCCCAATAGCAGTGTGGAAGAGCTCTGCTTTCCCACATCTTTGTCAGCATTCGCTTGTTTGCGATTTGCTCTTTGCAGGCATCTTTCTGCCTCTTTTGAGATGGGTTCTCATGTAGCCCTTGCGAGCTAAACTGTGTAGCCAAGGGTGACCTTAAACTCTTGATCTTCCTGTCTCCACCTCCCAAGTGCTAGTACTATAGATCTGTTCACTAGACTTTTATTACAGTCGTGTGTGTGTGTGTGTGTGTGTGTGTGTGTGTGTGTGTGAAGTACAGCTTGAAGGAGCTGGTTCCTTCTGTCCAGCATGTGTCCTAGTAGTGAACTCAGTTCATCAGTCAGGCTTGAACTGAACCATCAGACACTGGACAGATTTACTTTTATTATTTCTCATATGTGTCTATGTATGGGTATGTGTACAGTGCCCTTGGACACAAGAAAAGAGTACCAGATTCCCCCCTGGAGTTGGAGTCACAAGCATTTGTGACAAGGTTCTGGGAACCCAATTCAAGTCCTCGAGAAGTGCTCTTAACCACTGAGCAGTCTCTAACTAGATTCTGTTGTGCTTGTATTGGTTTTGTTTTTGAGATAGGGTTTTGCAATGTACCCTTGGCTGTCCTGGAACTCACTCTGTAGACCAGGCTGGCCTCAAACTCACAGGTCAGCCTGCTTCTGCCTTTCCAGTGCTAGGATGAAAGGCATGTACTAAAGGCACTGTGCCACAGTACTTTGTAACATTTGACATTTTTGATAGGCTGCGATTTAAATTTTTTTCAAAGGTTATCTAAGTTTTTAGATAGTAATTCATTTCTTGAAGAAACTATAGCATTCATTTTTTTTTTTTTTTTTTTTTTTGGTTTTTTGAGACAGGGTTTCTNTTTTTTGGTTTTTTGAGACAGGGTTTCTCTGTATAGCCCTGGCTGTCCTGGAACTCACTCTGTAGACCAGGCTGGCCTCGAACTCAGAAATTCGCCTGCCTCTGCCTCCCAAGTGCTGGGATTAAAGGAGTGCGCCACCATGCCTGGCTTATAGCATTCATTCTTATTTCAGTCTTATTGATGAATTTCCTTTTAGGTATTACGTCAAATGCCAATAATGGATCTACGGTGGCTCATAATACTTACGATGAGATTGAAGGAGGTGGCTTTTTGGGTGAGATGCCATGAGTGTTTCTCTTCTCTCATTATAGAAGTAATGTGTGTTCACTGTAGGAAACTAAGAGAAGGAAGTTTGTGCTATGTACATGTAAACACTGCCGATAGAGTTTTACTTCCAGACAGTTAGGCTTTATGTGCTGCACTTTAATCTGTTATACATATTTAAATTCATGAACCTAGCTCCCTAAGTGTAATTTAGGGTGTATTCAGAAGTTTTTTAAATGAAAATTTAGTCTGAATATAAATTTATTATATAATATAGAAGTAAATTAACCGTGCTAAACTTGTCTGTATGTTTATGACTGTAGTCTACATTAACTAGATTGAGGTCTACTTTTACTTGTTACTAATGATTGTTTCTCTTTAAGTTGGTAAATGAAACTATAACTCAAAAATTGACGTTATAATTCTCATAATTTAATAGATCTTTACCGTGATTTTTAAGTATTTGGAATATAAGCTAGAACTTAAAAGTTCCCTTGTTTCTAGCAACACCACAGCTTGTTAATCAGAACCCCAAAGCAAGCCGAAGTGTGGGCTATGCCTACCCCTCCCTGCCACCAGGCTACCAGACCAGCGCACCACCTGTGGCTGGAATGCCACCGCCCTCCCTCAGTTACCCAAGTGGCCCCCAGGCCTTTACTCAGGTAAAGTTGTTGGCTTTTTTTTTTTTAAATATATTTTTTACCTTTTTGCTCAAGATATAAGCATGAAGAAAGTTTTAAAAGGTATTTTGAATATTTTATGACCATTTAGAATAATAATGAATATTTCATAATGCTGCTGTGTTTGCATATTTCTCTAGACTGTCGCCGAGTCCTACATACATACAAGTTACTCACTTTGAAACTGTCTGTAGACTCCCTTAGGTGCTAATCATTTAACTGCAAGCATGAGTGGATTAAGTCTGCATCCAGAGGGTCTAAGAGTTGTCAATCTTCTTCAAGAAAGGAACATGCTGCCTTCGACACCATTGCAGCCTCCAGTCCCAAATTTGCTTGAAGACATCCAGAAACTCAACTGTAACCCAGAGTAAGGCGTCAAATACTGTTTTTTATAAACATGGCAGTATCCGTGTTCTTAGATCGTCTGGTGTACTTTTTAGGTGTTGTGGATAAGCTGTCCAAGTAGACTGTGTAACATAAGACTCTGTTGCTGCTTACCTGAAATTTGCATCATTAAATTAAAGAAATGGAGCTGGCTGTCTCTTACAGAGTGCAGCCATGCGGCTTCCTCAGTCTGCCCATTTTCTGAGTTGCCGTGTTCTTAGCCCGCTTTCCCTAACACTCTGCATTTCCTTACTGTTCTCTGAAGCTTTCCCCCAGCCATAAGATTCTTGTCCACCCTGTGTCGCCTCTAAGCCAGCTAATAGCATGGCAGCTTGTATATGAGTTGCAGCTTGCCTGGCCTGGTGTTCTCCTTTGACTGGAACTTAAAGAGAAAATGAGGAGGGTGGAAGAGAGTCGGTTTATGTCCCTTGAATTGCTTGTTGCTTTTATTAGCTCTAATAAGACTTTTATATTTATGATCATCAGTGTAGCTATATTCCAGAAAGCAGGGATTAGGTCTGTTTGTTTTGAGAGAGGGTTCTGTGTGTAGCCTTGCTGTCCTGAAACTCTATAGACCAGGCTAGCCTCGAACTCACAGAGATCTGACTGCCTCTGCCTCCCAAGTGCTGGATTAAAGAGATGTACCACCAACACCCAGCCTGGCTTCAAACTTTATTTGCCTTGACTTAGTCTCCCAGATTTGAAGACATTATACACAACACTTTATTCCATAAATAATTTAAATGTATGTTGTAAAGACTTAAAAACTGTACAACTTGTAATTTTGAAATAATATTTTTAAAAGCTTTAGTAAGACTGCTCTTCAGTAAACTTTGACTTGGTGCAGTGGTCAAAGCATCCCTGTAGTCCTAGCTGTTTGGTAGAGAATCACTTGACCCAGAAGTTCAAGACCAGTCTAGGTAGCATATCAAAGCCTATCTAAGAAACAATAAATATGTTAAGTAATTGATTAATTTTAAAAGGTGTTTGTTTGAGGACTGAATCATCACCTACTGATTCCAAGGTGAGATTAATCACTAGTCCAGGCTGCTTTACCAGGATGAACCTATTCTTCTTGTTTCTTTGTTTTTTGAGGTTTCTGTGTAACATCCCTGGAACTCAAAGAGATCTGCCTTCTGCCCCTCTGCCCCTCTGCCCTCTGTCTCTCTGCCCCTCTGCCCTCTGCCCCTCTGCCCTCTG
>NC_034603.1:19862842-19873004 GCF_900095145.1 Mus pahari | reverse complement strand
CCCCTCTGCCCCTCTGCCCCCTCTGCCCCTCTGCCCTCTGGCTCCTGGGTGCTGGGATTAAAGGCATGAGACACTGCTGGAGCCTATGGTTAGTTTCTTGAGACATAGTCTCACTGTGGTGGCTGTTGGATTCATAGTTATGTGTGGTCACACATGGCAATTTAAATATTTTAATAAAACATTTTAAAAGGGTCTATATTCATTTGTAATCTGATCTAATCACAAGAGTATTAAGATAGGCACCGTTTATCTTGATTTCTTTAGTCGTGAGCGCAGTGGCAGCTGACATGTGCTGTTTTCTCCCCCAGGTTATTCCGATGCACGCTGACTAATGTCCCTCAGACTCAGGCCTTACTGAATAAAGCCAAGCTTCCTCTGGGGCTGCTGCTCCACCCTTTCAAGGACCTAGTGGTATGCTTCTTTGTATGTGTGCTTTTGTTTTTTGAGACAGGGTTTCTCTGTGTAACAGCCCTGGATGTCTTGAAGCCCTCTTTGTAGGCCAGGCTAACCTGGAACTCACTGAGATCCGGCTGCCTCTGCTTCTGCCTCCCGAGTCCCGGGATTAATGGATTAATGGGACTGTAGGTGTGTGCCACCGCAGCCAGCCCAGTGCTATGCCTCTTTAGAGTAGATGTGGAAATTATCTAAGTGGCAAAGTATTTTTGCAACAATGTAAGAATGAATATAAAGTCTGTTATGTGACAGGGTTCTTTTCTTTTTTAAATTTCTAATTCAATCAACATTTTTATTACAAATTAAAACAAGGTAAGCGAAGTATTAGTGAGAAATCCAAGGGATGCTATGTACATGGGCAGAACTGAAAAGATGGATGCAGGCTTGTGGTAAACACTTGGGATTCCAACACTCGGGACTGACCGACATGGGTTGATTTTGAGTATTTATCTAAGTTGTAAATTACCATTAAAATAGTTTCCCCTAGCTTCCTGACTCTGCTGCTCATGGAGTGCAGTCAACTGCTCTAAGAAGTTGCTGCCCACACATTTATAAATAAAATAAAATAAAATAAAATAAAAGTTGTTCCATAATCTAAACAAATGAAGATCAAGTAGGTCCTAATTATCCAGAACCTAAACATGTGATCACATGCCCTTGAGTGTCAGTGTGTGGGTGGTAGGACTCTATTGTTTGATTGGTTGGTTTCAGTTGTGATATTGGGGATTATAATGAGGGTCTCATGCATGCTAGACCGGTGCTGCACGCCTGAGTTAGACTACCCAACCCCTTTATTGACTTTCATTTGTTTGCTTGAAAATGCTGTTTTGCCACGTAATAGCCCTGACTGGCCTGCTGCTTGTTATATAGCTCAGACTGGCCTTGAACTTTTAAGAATACTCCTGCCTCAGCCTTCCAAGTACTAGAATTACAGGTATGGGCAACAGTGCTCAGCTTCCCTTATTGAAGTATTTTAATATGAAGAGTGAAAATTTTATTTTTTTCTTTTCCTTTTCTTTTAAAGATTTATTGATTTTTATGTATGTGAGTAAATTGTCACTGTCTTTAGACACTCCAGAAGAGGACTTCGAATCCCATTATAAATGGTTGTAACCCACCATGTAGGTGCTGGGAACTGAACTCAGGACCTCCAGAAGACCAGTCAGTGTTCTTAACTGCTGGACCATCTCTCCAACTCCATTTTTTATTTTTCTATTATTTCCTTTATGTATGCTTTAGCTATATGAGTTGAAATGCATGCAGATGGAGGTAAGAACAGCTTTTGTGAGTCACTTCTCACCTTCCAACCTTACTGAGGCAGGGTCGCTCTTGGTTCTGCTAAGCTGTGAACTCTGGGCTAGCCGGCCTAAGAATTTCCCGGTGAGTCACCTGTGTTTCCCTCTTACACACACACACACACACACACACACACACACACACACACACACACACCCATAGGATTGGTGAGGTAATAGATGCTGCCACACCATCCAGTTTTTGACACGGGCTCTAGGAGTCAAACACAGGCTGTCAGGCTCTTACTGCAAAGTGCTTTTACCCACTGAGCCAGATCCCTGACCCAGACCTGTTAATATAGATGATAGCCCTTAAAAACTTTTTAAAAATGGTTTTTCAGACAAGATTTCTCTGTTTAGACCTGGCTATCCTGGAATTCACACTGCCTACCAGGCTGGCCTGGAAGTCACAAAAGTTCTGCCTCTTCCCAAGTACTGGGATTAAAGGTGTGGGCCACCACCACCCAGCTAGTTAAGTAGGCCGCTTAATTTAAAGGTAAAATTTTGTAAGAGTTTCATTTTTCATTGTTTTAGAATGTACTTTCTTTCCTTGGAACTGAGACAGGAGGATTATGTGAGTTCAGGAGTTGGAAACTAGCCTGGGCAACATGGTGGGACCTGTATAATCAAAAGAGAATGGTGTCCCTGAAAACGCATTGTACCATGTACCCCCTTGATTCTACAGTGAGAATGTTTAATGAAAAGAGGAGTAGTTTTCAAATAGATACGTTTTCTTGTGGCTACTACCCACATATGGTGTTGGGAGATTAGTTCTTGCTCTGTAGCCCAGGCTGGCCTCAGACTTACCACTGTCCTCCTGTGTCTTCCTCTAGCATAGAGACCCTAAGTGTGAGCCTCAATGCTCACACATTTCTGCTAGGTTTTACTTCGAAGGTAAAGTCTCACTTGTCCTTTGGAAGGGATGGATTAACCCCTTAGCTCTGTTTTTTTGGTTTTGTTTTTTTCAGCAGTTGCCTGTGGTCACCTCCAGCACAATTGTGAGATGCCGTTCATGCAGGACTTACATCAACCCTTTCGTCAACTTCCTTGATCAAAGAAGGTGGAAATGTAACTTATGTTATCGAGTCAATGATGGTACGATTCTTTAAAACATTTAACATTTGAAGCAAAAAAAACATATTTTTGTTTGGGTGGTACACACCTTTAATCCCAGCATTTGGGAGGCAGAGACAGGTGGATTTCTGAGTTTGAGGACAGCCAGGGCTCTACAGAGAAACTCTGTCTTGAGAAAAACCAAAGGGGAAAAAAACTAAGCCTATGTTTGTATCATGTGTTGGTGTGTAGGTATGTGTCTCTGTGAATGCCCTTGGAGACCAGGGGCATCAGAGTTCTCTGCAGTTGGACTTACAGTGGTTGTGAGTTGCCTAGCATGGGGAATGGAGAGCAAAATGGCGTCCTCTGAAGAGCAGGACACACTTAACGGATAAGCTGCCTTTCCAGCCCCTTAAAACATTTTCTAATTTTTATTTGCAATGTAGAGAAAACAAATAATAAAAATATGAAATGAAGCTGTCTCCTGAGAGGCTCTGCCAGTGCCTGACAAATACAGAAGTGTATGTTCACAGCCATCCATTGGACAGAGCACAGGGTCCCCAATGGAGGAGTTAGAGAAAGGATCCAAGGAGCTGAAGGGGTTTGAAGCTCCATAGGAGGAGCAACAATATGAACTAACCAGTACCCTGGGACTAAACCGCCAACCAGAGTACATATGGAGTGACTCATGGCTCCAGCTGCATATGTAGCAGAGGATGGCCTAGTCAGTGAGAGGAGAGGCCATTGGTCCTGTGAAGGTTCTATGCCCCAGTGCAGGGGAATCCCAAGGCCAGGAAGCGGGAATGGGTGGGTTGGTGAGCAGAGCAAGTGGGGAAGGGATAGGGGATTTTCAGAGGGGAAGCTAGGAAAGGGGATAACATTTGAAATGTAAATAAAGAAAATATCTAATAAAAAAAAGCCATCTAGCTGCCTGTGTGTATATATGTATATGTATGTATGTGTATGTATATGTGTGTGTGTGTGTGTGTGTGAAATGACAAGAGAGCCATGCATGGTGGTTCACCATTTTAATCTCTGTACTCGTAAGGTAGAGGCATGTAGATCTCTGAGTGAGAGACTGGCCTGGTCTACAGAGACACCCTGTCTTAAGGAAGCCTGTAATCCTAACCACTAACAAGTCTGATAGTAATGATGAAGCCTGTTTCAAAGAAAAGCGGCCCTTTTATTTACTTGATATACAGATAATCAGGTCTTTAGGTCAGATAGCTAACACTAACTTTTTTTTTTACACCTTTATACTTAGAAATACATATATACTTTATACTTAGAAATACATATATACTTTATACTTAGAAATACATATATAGTTTGAGGCAGAAATAGGATAATTATCATTTTGAGACGATATTTTACATTTATTACATTGAACATATAAATGGGATAGTTCACAGTATGGTTTAAGATTTTTGTTTTGTTTTTTATTTTGAGCTAGTCTCAAGCCACTGTGCAATTAAGGATGCCCTGAACTTCTGAAACCTCTTTCCTCTACCTACCGAGTGCTGGTGTTATAGGTATATGCTGCTGATCCTAGTTCTTTCCCCTGCCTACCGAGTGCTGGTGTTACAGGTATATGCTGCTGATCCTAGTTCTTTCCTCTACCTACCAAGTGCTGGTGTTATAGGTATATGCTGCTGATCCTAGTTTATGAGATGCTGGAGATTGAGCCCAGGACTTCCTCTGTGTTAGGCCAGCACTCTGCCAGCTAAACTATCTCCAGCCAGAAATACTTTTATTTTGAAATTATTTTGTGTGATTTTTTTTTTCCTCCTAGGATAAAAGAGAACAAGCCCATAGAGTAGTGGCTGCTTTTTTCACTCACTCCTGTTGAGTAGAGTAGTACTCGATTAGTTGAATACGGTGTAATCCGTAACTGAAGTGTGCTCTCTCTCAGTAGCTACTTTATAATTTATATTTTAAGATATCATATAACCAACAGCACTGTGAATTCTTAGCCCTTGGGAGGCAGAGACAGAGGTCTTCCTGAGTATTATACAGAGAATTGAAGGCCAACCTAGGCTGCCTCCATAAGACCTTGACTCAAAAAGACAGAGAGAAGGGAAATGTTTAAATGTCTTTCTGGAAGAAATTTCAGTTAGAGTTGAAGAGTGGTATCACATGCCTGTAATCGGAGCCCTTGTGGAGGCCAAGGCCAGCCTGGGCTACAAAACAAAACCAAGTAGATTTCCTACTTTATAAAAAAATCAGGAAAAAATATAGTGTTAAGTTCACCTTTAAAATCTGAAGTGTATGTGCTGTAATGCACAAATGGAGTTATGATAAAGGTTGTAGCCTCCTGTGTATACTGCTGAGCTACTTAATGAACTATAGTTTTACCCTTTAAGTACATAACCATTTTAGGTTGATTGTGGTTGTTGTGATTTGTTTGCTATTTTCTTCATTGTGTGTGTTTGTTGTGGGGTGGGGTGTGTATGCCACAATATGCACATGGAGGTAAGAGGACAAGTTGGTAGGAATCAGTTCTCTCCGTCCACAGTGTGAGTGCCAGGGATCAAACTCAGGTTAAGCTTGACAGGAAGTACCCTTACCTGTTGAGCTATTTGCTGGACCTTTGCTTGGTCTTTGAGACAAAGACTCCCACTATACTCCAGGTTGGCCTGATATTTGTTGCTCTGTAGCCTAGTCTGGCATCTAACTTGGTGGTGATCCCCTGACCCAGTCTTTGACGTGCTGCAATTACAGGCATGCACCACCTCATGGATTTATTTGGTTGTTTGGTTTTTTGTTTTTTGTTTTTTAACTCCCCCAGCCAAGGGATTTTAATCTTTAAACAATTACTGGGAAGCTAGGTTCAGTGACAGCTAATCCCTAACATACTCTGAGCATAGTGAATTACAAGTTCAATTCACTGAGGCACGTGGTGGTGTGCAAAAGCAGTTGGTGCTGATAAAGCTTGCTCATCCCTCATGGCTTTACCCTGAAACAGTGCGCCTTCACTGTCTGGGAGCAGCCTTCTGGGTCAAAGGTCAATGTCTGTTGGGAGATTTCTGGAAAACAACTGGCATTTGATGAGTTTTTAATCATCTTTTCAAGCTTATTTGGAAACAAGCCGTAAGCCAGAACATTGGGGGCGGGGAACATCACAGTGATTGCAGTTGTCTGCGAAGCCTCTTGCTGCCATATATTGTAGGAGGAGTTTAAATAGAACCCTTTTAAAAATTCAATTTGTTCCTTTATTTTTAACTAGGATTAAATTAATTACAACACCTAAATTAATAAAAATCAAAATGCAAGTTATTGAATTAATCCTTTTATTAATAATCTTTTTGTGTTGCACAGTTCCTGAAGAATTCATGTACAACCCTTTAACCAGAGTTTATGGAGAGCCTCACAAAAGACCTGAAGTCCAGAATGCTACTATTGAGTTTATGGCTCCTTCAGAATACATGGTAAACTCCCTTTTTCTTTCTTTTTAGAGCAGGGTGTGTTGGTTGTTTTGTTTGTTTGTTTTTGATGTACTATGTAGCTGTGGTTCATCTGGTATTTGCTGGTTAGCTGCAGCTAGCTTCAAAGTTCCTATAATTCTGTTTTAGAATTCCAAATAATGTGATTACTGTTGCAAGCCATACCCCCAGCCATCATACTGCATTTTAAGTAAAATAATATAATATCTTTTAACAAAGTTCTCTTTCTTAGCTGAGAAAGTATTTGTTCACAAAGTAGAAGTGCTTGCTGTTGCAAGCCTGATGACCTGAGTCTCCTCCCCAGAACCCACACAAAGCTGCAGGGGAAACACCTGGTCCTGGTAACCGCCCTTGCGCACATCATACGCATATGTCACGCACATACACACATGTAGCTAGATTACAATGTTCAGAGAGTAAAGGTGTGGGGGAAGTTCTACTTCAGTGTCTTATCTATATCAAGAAATTTGCAGCATAATATTGGGATCATATTTATATCTGTTAAATCAGACTTCTGTGTTTTATAAATAATTCTATGTAGTCTCAGCATTCAGGAGGTAGAGGCAGGAGGATTAGTTCAAGCCTGAATTACTGGAGTTAGGCCAGTGTGGACTATATAAAATCATCTTCAAAAACAAATAAAAAATGGGCTGGAGATATGTTAGGGGTTAAGAGCTTTGGGGCCGGAAGGATGACTTAGCAGTTCAAGAGCCCTGGCTGCTCTTCCAGAGGATGCAGGTTCAATTCCAGCATCCACAAGCAGCTCACAACTCCCTGTAACTTTATTTCCTGGGGATCTGACACCTTATACATTCATACATACAGGCAAAACACTAATGCACATAAAACAAAAAAAGTCATTAACAAAGAGGATAGGGTTAAGAGCTCTGACTGCTCTTGCAGGGGACCTAAGTTCAGTTCCCAGCACTCATGTGGCAGCTCACAGTGTCCTGTAACTGTGGTTTTAGGGGATCTGAGGCCCTAGTCTGGCTTCTTTGTGCACTGCATACAAGCAGTGCATGTATGTACATGCAGACACTCACATATATACATAAAGTAAAAAAACCAAAAAGCCCAGGTCTCTTGACTTAAATACTCTTTCAGTTACTGAGCCTTAATTGTATTTAAGCAAAAAAGGAATATGAAAATGATGCTAACATGTAACACCAGCTTGACTTGTCTAATGAGTCTTTCTTCGTGTGTGTGTGTGTGTGTGTGTGTGAGTGTGTGTGTGTGTGTGTGTGTACGCGCATGTAAGCCAAAGATCAGCCCCTGTATCATGCCTCAGGTTCTATCCATCATATTAGTAGCTTTTCGTTTGAATAAGGTCTCACTATGTAGTTCTGACCTGTCCTGGAACACTTGAGACTGGACTGGCCTTGAACTCAGAGATCCACCTGCCTCTGCCTCCTGAGAGAAGCTAGGATTTAATGCATATATCACTAAGCCACCCACCTTGGTTTTTTGAGACAGGATCTCTCATTGACCTGGGAGTCATTGATTAGGCTAGACTCACTGCTTAGAAAGCCCAAGGGTTCCTCCTTTCTCTGCTTCCTTAGCCCTGGCTACAAACTCATGCCACCAACCCAGGCTTTTCACATGGGTTCTGGAGATTAAACTTGGATCCTCATGCTTCTCTGGCAGCACTTCAAGTGAGCTGTTTCCCTGCGTAGGGATATATAAATATATATATTTGTTTTGTTTTAACCTGTATGTGAGATTTATTCTCTTTTACTATGTAATTTATAAGGGGTCAGTCTTTTTAATTGAGTCACTGAAGTTATTAGTAATAGTTCTCTGTCAAATTAAATGTAAAGAACCCAAGCATCTGCTGGGTGTGGTGTTACACAGCTACACAACTTTAATCCCAGCATTTAAGAGGCATGAGCAGGCAAATCTCTGAGTTCAGAGCTAGCCTGTTCTACATAGTAAGTTCTAGGACAGCCAGGGCTACACAGAGATCCTGTCTTGAAAAGCATTAAAGAAGAGGAGGAGGAGAAGAGGAGAAAAAGAAGAAAATATGCTTAGTAGACAAACCATACATAAATGTATACGTTATCAAATAATTATGAAGTAAACCAGTTGTGTTAGAACTATCTAGATCAAGGCTATAACATTAGTTGCTGCAGAGGTAGCTCAGGGGTTAAAAGCCCTGGTAGACTTCCAGAGGATCTAGATTTGATTCTCAGCACCCACATGAGAGCTGACAACCATCTTGTAACTCCAGTTCTAGGGACTCCAGCATCCCCTTCTGCCTTCCAGGCTGTGTGCACATGGTGCACAACAAAATACCCTGCACATTAAGAGTTTTGCCAACACTGCCAGAAGCCTCGTGGTGGCATGTGTTCTTCCCTGCCTAGAGAACCCTCTTCTGAGCTCTGCCAGACATTTCTTTTTCTTTAAGTTTGAAACGGATAGTATCTTCAAATGAGCAGTTCGTTTTTCAGAGGTATGTAGGTATGTTCTAAAGGACTGCTTTCATAGGTTAGCTTAGGTCTCACTTAGCCCCTGTGTAAGTGTGAAGTGCATCTGTACTCAGGGAAGTGCTTCCATCTGCTGCCTCCACTTTATAATCTATGTAGTAATTTTGTTGTATGTGACCCCATCATGTAAATATAAATTTAATACTGTTGGATATATTTAATTGAACTCTTTTTCCTTCTAGTTACGACCACCACAACCTCCAGTGTACCTCTTTGTGTTTGACGTATCTCACAACGCGATAGAAACTGGATACTTGAATTCAGTTTGCCAGAGTTTGTTAGACAATCTGGATCTGTAAGTGTCTTAACTCAGCTTAAATCGAAACAACTAGTGTCTTCAAAATGAACAGTTAGGTTTTTGGGATTTCATTTCTTTGTTTGTTGAGACAGGGTTTCTCTGTGTGGCCCTGGGTAACTGAGAACTTGATCTGTAGAGTAGACCGGCCTCAAACTCAGAGATCTACCTGCCTCTGTCTTCCAAGTGCTGGGCTTAAAGGTGTAGGAGACCCGGTGGTTTTGTTAAAGGTCCTTACATAATTATTTTCTGAAGGATCACGTAGATGGGTTGGCTTAGGCCTTCCCTGACCCTGTGTAAATGTGAAGAGGACTGAGGCGCCTCTGTGCTGTCACCCTCACCAGGCTGCTGGGCTGCTCCGTGTAACCCTCCTTCCCACCCCTTCAGGGTTTCTCTGTAACAGCCCTGGCTGTCCTGGAACTCGCTTTGTAGATCAGTGGACCCGACTGGCCTCGAACTCACTGAGATCCTCCTGCCTCTGCCTCCCTACTGCTAGGACTAAAAGTGTGCATTATCACACCCAGGACCATTTGATTATTCAGGCAAATCTCTCTCGGCCATCGTATCATTTTGCCTTTAAAGTGTAGGATATTACTCTATAATCAAGGCAGGCCTCAGTCAGTCTGGCCTTACACTTTTATCAATCTTCCTGCCTCAGATTCCTGAGTGCTGGGATTATAGACATGAGCTCTATGCTAGCCATGGTATGATTTTTAACACCTGGCCTGGTTCATTTTTTTTTTTTTTTATTCTCACTTGTCTCAACCATCATAAGCTTGCTAGAGTAAAAGTTCAAGTAGTATACATGTATTCCATTTATTATCATAGTTTATCTCTTAAAAGAGCTATGTTTTAAATGTTATATGCACAGGATATATATCATGTATAAAAATTAGTGTGACCTTTGAGTATAAGAAAGGATAGGCTGGATTTCCCCACAAACTGAGTAACTTCCTCACATTGGCCAAGGGCATGCTTGCTCCTCTGTGTGTGTGTGTGTGTCACAATCTAAGCTATACATGGGAACCAAGTATGAAAAAGGCTGGAGGGGCTGGTGAGATGGCTCAGTGGGTAAGAGCACCCGACTGCTCTTCCGAAGGTCCGGAGTTCAAATCCCAGCAACCACATGGTGGCTCATAA
>NC_034603.1:19824584-19862702 GCF_900095145.1 Mus pahari | reverse complement strand
AAAAAAAGAAAAAGGCTGGAAGCTTGTTTCTTTCCACTAAGAAATCTTGTTCTGTATGTTGGGTCCTTTAAAAGATACTTCTGATCCTCTTTGTTCTTAAAGGCATTAAATAATAGAACAGGTTTGTGTAATTGTTTTAAATAGAGGTAGTAGCTAAATTTACATTGTATTTAATTTTCTTTCTTTCTTTTTTTTTTTTTTTAATAAGTGTTTTGCCTGCATGTTTGTATGTGCACCACATGTGTGCCTGGTAGCAGAGAAGGTCAGAAGAGAACATTCAGTCCTCTAGAACTGGAATTACAGACAGTTGTAAGCTATCATGTGGGTTCTGGGACTCGAACTGGGTCCTCTGCAAGAGCAGCCAGTGTTCTTAACTACTGAGCTATCTCACTAGCCCCTGCAATGCAGTTTAAAATGCTATATCACAATTTTTTTTTGAAGCATTCTTTTTCCTGTGATGTTGGAGACTGAGCCCAGAGTCTTATACCTGTCTGCTAAGTTCTCTACCACTGAGCTAAATTCCCAGCCCCAAGTATTCTTTATAAAATAACTTGAATTTGGGCCCAGTTTTGTACATATTTTCAAGGTTTTTAAAAGACTCACATATACTAAAAAAAATATTTGCACATTTATTATAGAAGTAGCTGATTTTAAACAGCTACAGTTTTTCTGCTTTTTATTGGCTCTTTGCTTTCACTTGAAGAGGGTGTTTTCATAGCAGGTAAACCTTGGCTGCTGTAAGCACCTGTGTATGCTGGGCCACTCTCTGTACTATTACAGTGCGTGCTTACATGTGACACCAAGAGAGAGAATGTGTGTGTGTGTGTTTGTGAGTGTGTGTGTGTGTGTGTGTGTGTGTGTGTGTGAACAATGATTAAAACTTTTTTGTGAATTTGTTTCTAGGCTTCCTGGCAACACTAGGACAAAAATCGGTTTCATAACATTTGATAGCACTATCCATTTCTACAGTCTTCAGGAAGGTCTCTCCCAGCCTCAGATGCTAATAGTTTCAGATATTGACGGTATGTGTTATACTCAAACTCACTCAACTTCCTGAAGAGTTGTCCCTTTCAGAAATGTTTCCTGAGGTCTTTGATGTGTCAGGAATGTGTGGCATGACTCTAGTATAATAAAGAGAAATCGTTTTGTTTTGTTTTGTTTTGTTTTGTTTTGTTTTGTTTTCAGAGCTAAACCCACTGAATAGCCCAGGCTGGCCTTAAACTTGTGTGCACCACAGGGCCAGGCTGAGAAGTCCTGAGTAGAAAGTTATTAGACTGTTGGGGTTATGGGAGTCTTTAAGTCCAGTCTCATTTTATCAGGGACCAGTAGGCTGACAGAGGAGAAATGATTGCTGAGCAAGGAAATAATGTCAGCTTGATGTTAGAACTCGGGGGAGATGTATCTGTGTCTTCCCCTTTGAAGTACCTGAGGGCTGTGGGTGTCACTGTGTGGGAGAGCTCCTGCCTGTGCCACATAGATAGCAAAGGACGTTCATCACTGACATGGGATGAAAGATAGACGATGAAGCTCAAATGCAGACCCTGGGAAACAGTCAATAATTTATTATGTCAAGGCTAATTGGTGAGGGAAAACTGACATGAAAAAGAGTGAGCTTAGACTGTTTGAAGAAAATGAAGTAAGCCAAATATGGTGGTAGCACATGCTTGTAATCCCCACACTGGGAAGAGACAGGAAACCCACTACAGCCTAAGGCCAACCTCACGTCCATTCTGAGTGCCAGGGCAGCCAGGGATAAATAGTGAGCTCCTGCCTCAAAAAACAAAACAAAACAAAACAACAACAACAACAACAACAACAAAAAAAAACAAAAAAAAAAGAAAGTAAATTTAAGAGTTAAAAATATGCCAGGCAATGGTGACAAGCACCTTTAACTCCACCACCAGGGAGACAGAGGCAGTTCTCTGATGACTTCCTACAAGTCACACCCAAGATACAGGCAGTTAGAGGGAAAAGCAAAACCACAGCATTGGTTTTTATCAATACTAAAAGTTTTCACTGGGCTGGCAGGTTGGCTCACTAGGTAAAGCAGGCTCCTGACCTGAGCCTGACCCCGGAACCCACATAAGCAGATGGAGAAAATGGCCTCCTGCAAGCTGTGTTCCGACCTCCAGATGCATGCTGTGCCTCTCCCCCTGTTGCACACAGACAGACACAAGTAACCTATCTGAGAGGCTGCAGAGGCTCAGTAGTGAGTGCTTATCAGACATTCATAAAGCCATGCATGGTAACTGTGGCGGTCAGTGATAGTACCTGTAAATCCCAGCACTCGGAAGGCTGACACAGCAGGATCACTGAGTTCAAGGCCAGCCCCGCTTGCTCTACACAGCAAGTTCCAGGCCAGCTGGGCCTACATAGTAAAGCCCTGTTTTTTATTTTTTATTTTGATTTTTTGTTTGGTTTTTTGATTTTTGTTTTTAAAGGCAGAAGGATCAAAGTTCAAGTTCATCCTCAGCTACATAGAAAGTTCAGTGACAGCTTGGAATATGTGAGACCCTGTCTCAAAAACAAAAGTAAACTTTTAATGAGTATGGTAGCATATACCTGTAATACAAGCCTTTGGGAGCTATCGTAGAAATTTGAAGTACATAGTAAAGCCCTGTCTTAAAAGGCGAGGTGGCTGGGATCTCATTAGGAAATAGAATGCTCCTTTCACATATGCAGGGCCCTGGGTTTAGTCCCTAAAACTGGAAAAAAAGAAAAAAAAAAAATACCAGTTTACCAGGGAATAGTCTATGTAGAAAGGAAAACAGCCCATAGTGTGGGGAAAATACTTGTAATTATGTATCTGATAATGAATTTTTTAAAAGGTGTATTCATTTTATTTACATGACTACACTGTAGCTGTCTTCAGACACACCAGAAGAGGACATTAGATCCCGTTACAGATGGTTGGGTTGCTGGGAATTGAATCCAGGACCTCTGGAAGTGCTCTTAACTTCTGAGGTATCTCTCTAGCCCCTGATAATAAGTTTTGTTGTTTTTTTTTTTAATTTATTTATTTTATCCATGAATGTGTCTCTGTCTGCTAATGTCAGACCAAAAGTATCGAGTCACTGGATCCCCTAAAACTGGAGTTACAGGCAGTTGTAAGCTCCTGACATGGGTGCTAGGATTTGAATTAGCATCTTCTGGAAGAACAAATGTTCTTAACCTACTGGGATGTAACTCCAACCCTAATAATAAATTTAATATGGAGAATAAATTCAAATATATTTTTCTTAGGAATTAAATTCCTTTTCTCTGATGAAATCAAACTAGGAAGAGGGTATGTGTGCATGAAGAATTATAAGGAATTTACATGTTCATTCTCTCACTTAGCAAAAAGTAAGGAATTTTATGAAGGTCCTAAAAATTAATAAAACATTTTTGTTTTCAGACAAGATCTCATGCACACTAGGTTGGCCTTGAGCAGGAGTTATTCTTTTCCTTTTACCAGTGTTTTGTAAGCTGGACATTGTAGTATATCCTTGTGTTCTCAGCACTAGGGAGACGACAGAAGCAGGAAGATGATCAGGCCAGTTTGGGCTACCTAGTAAGAACCTGTCTCAGAGCCAAATGAGGGGCTAAGGAGCTAGTTCTGTCAGGAAAGTGCTTCCTTGCAAGCCTATGCACCTGTTCCCACCTCCAGAATCCACACAAACTCACATAAAAAACATCAGAAGTGGTGGTGTACTTGGAATCCCAGGTTTGAAAGGCAGGCAGGCAGATCCCTGGGCTTTGCTGGCCAGGCAGTCTAGCCTAATTGGTCAGCTCCAGGCCAATGAAAGATCTTGATTCAAAGGAAGTGGATGGTATTTCTGAAGATGCTACTCTAAACTATCTTTTACAGCCCACCCCACCCCCCATGCACAGCATACACAGCATGTGGGCATTAAAAAATTGAACAAACAAACAACAACAAAAACCACTACCTAACAAGAAAATGAAAGAGTGGCTATTCTAAGAGGCTCACCTGAGGTGATGGCGTGCCTTCACCGCTTCTGCGGTACCATTAGTAGGGGCACTGCTGTGCAGTTTCCTTTAGGGAGAAGCCTTGCCTACACGACAAAAACATTAGTAAATTATCACTTCAGATAAAAATAAAGCTTCGCTGTATGATCTGTTAAATGCCTTCAGAGTTATGCCAGAACGTACTGTTGGATGCCCTGGAACTGGAATTACAGATAGCTGTGAGCCACGTGGGTGCTGGCAACTGAACCTGGGTCCTCTAGGAGAACAGCTAGTGATCGTAACTGTTGACCCATCTCTCCAACCCCACAGCTGTCTTTGTCATACTCAGAATGTATCTTTGGCCAGGCATAATAACCACACAGCTTTAATCTTAGCACTTGGGAGGCAGAGGCAGGTGGATCTCTGTGAGTTTTAGGGCAGACTGGTCTACTTTAAGAGTTTCAGGGCTACACAGTAAAATCCTGTCTTAAAAAAAAAATCAAGGGGCTGGTGAGATGGCTCAGTGGGTAAGAGCACCCGACTGCTCTTCTGAAGGTCCAGAGTTCAAATCCCAGCAACCACATGGTGGCTCACAACCATTCGTAACAAGATCTGACGCCCTCTTCTGGAGTGTCTGAAGACAGCTACAGTGTACTTACATATAGTAAATAAATAAATCTTTAAAAAAAGAAAAAAAATCAAAAGGAAAGATAAATAATAAAATGAATGCTTCTTTACTCTTTCAGATGTTTTTATACCTATGCCAGAGAACTTACTAGTAAACTTAAATGAAAGTAAAGAGGTAAGGCGTGCTTTCCTACCTGCCATGTTTTACTGTAACACTGAATGCATATTTCTGAAATGGACTTTAAGTTTTGCTTTCCTTTGATGATTTTAGGCTATGTAGCACTTTATATCTACTCTTAATTTACGTTCATTAGCTGGACAGTTCATGAGGTCAGCCTTGTACTGGTTGTTTTTACTCTAAGGCAGCAGGTTCTCTGTGGTGGAGCAGAAGTCGAGTCTCTTCCCAAGGGAAGAGCGCCCGGAGGAGGCCTGTCCTGCAGGCCAGGCCGTGTGGGGAGAGGGAGGGTTGCTGAAAGAACACTGCTGGTCACTGCGGAAGCACATAGCCAGGCTACTCTCAGTGCTTTTGCTTTTCTGATTCACAGAGTGTCATTGGGTCAGTTCAGAAGAAACTCTTATTACCTGCCTGGAAATTGCCATGACATAATACAGTGAGAGGTGAACAGAATGTGTCTGAAGGGGGGATGTTGTCTACCCTGTACCTGCATATATGCCGTAGGGTAACATTTAACTAGCAAGTCTGTGCTCTCCACTGCTGGCAGTGGAGACTGCTGGAACACCAAGTATTTTTCCCCATTAATTCTCTTATCTGTACAACCTAACTTAAATAGGCAGTTGGTTTTGACTTTGTTTTTCTTTTGTAGTAATACTACTAGTTGGCATCGTTACTGGATATCTTAGATTTTGCAACAGGAAAAAGTTAAACTCACTTTGGAACTTAAAAGAATAAAGTTTGTAAAGGTGATAGAGAAAGCCATGTATCATGGCATTAAAATAGATAATTTTCTAAATTGTGATGGTTCTTTTGCATACATTCTGGACTTACAATCTTGCTAGACTATTGCATGTGCAAGAACTGTAAGGCCCCAATTTTGATGTCTTGCTTGCCAATTTATAATGTTTATTTAAAATGGCTTTCTTGTCATTGACCAACTTCATTGTTTATTGTACTGTCCATAGATTCTCAGACCATCATCATGATTCAGTGTCCTGTCTATTATATTAAATAATGATATATTGTGGAAAAAATTTTATTGTAACATTCTTGAGTCTTCTTGCTTATTTCACAAGCTTGTCCAAGATTTACTGAAAGCGCTGCCACAGATGTTTACTAAGACGCTGGAGACGCACAGTGCCCTGGGCCCTGCACTTCAGGCTGCATTTAAGCTGATGTCACCAACTGGTGGTCGAATGTCTGTCTTCCAAACACAGCTCCCAACGCTTGGTGTAGGAGCCCTGAAACCACGAGAGGAACCCAACCAAAGGTCATCTGCTAAGGTTAGACCACCAGGAGCATGGCCTGGGCTGGGCTGGAGCTGTCCCTTTAACCAGAGAACTTGTTTCCATTTGAGTTATTTTTCAGCTGTGAGGTGGAGGGACTGTTAGTAATGAGTAAAGGGTTTCACTTGTATTTCCATATAACTGTTCTATTATTTTCTATACCTGCCTGACACATCTGTGCTTTATCATCTTTAATATTTTAGGCTGTTAGAAATTCAACCTGGCTTTGATGAGAGAGTCTGGAAGACTAAGAGAATTTACTAGGGGCAAAGTGGAACCAAAATGACCATGAGAAATGGTCATAATTTGGAGCTGGGAGGTAGTGGTGCACACCTTTAATCCCAGTACTTGGGAGGCAGAGGCAGGAGGATATCTATGAGTTTGATGCCAACCTGGTCTACAGAGTAAATTATTCTAGGACAGCCAGGTATACACAGAAAAAATCTGTTTCAAAAAAACCAAATAAAAATAAAAAAGAAAGAAAATGGTCATAATTTGATAGTCTAACGGCCTGATAGTCAGGGATTGCTTCTGAGCTCCTTTCGTGTAAGAGGTTAGGAATTTGCGTTTCCTAAAAGCTAAGAGAAAAGCAGGCCCACCATATAACATAGTTCCCATGCCATTCCTGGCCAGACAGCTTAAGTCCTAATGCTTATGAATAGAGAGGGTGCACTTGAGTTACTGATGCCTTAGCTCCTGTTTCTCTGTAGATGGAGAAACTAAACACCCGCCATGTGGCATCAGTAGCGTGTCCTCATCAGATGGAGAATGTATTAGGCTAAAGTGTAAATAATGGTTTCCTTTGTCTTTTCATATAATTATTATGGCAAAATTAATAATTATTATAAGAAATGGAGGTTTTCTTTTTTTTATTTAAGTATTTCTTCTTAATAGTAAACAGAATAAACATAAGCCTTCAATAAGTACTTTAGCACTAAAGTATTAGCCTAACTATATATTTATTTTTTTGATGAATTTAAAATTTTCTCTTTATATTCTACAATTAATAGGAAATACATCTGACACCATCCACTGACTTCTATAAGAAATTAGCCTTGGACTGTTCTGGGCAGCAGGCAGCTGTTGACTTATTCCTTCTCAGTGGACAGTATTCCGATTTGGCTTCTCTAGGTACGTTCTTGCCTCCTTCCTTCTTCCCTCCCTCCCTCCCTCCCTCCCTCCCTCCCTCCCTTCCTGTTGTTGTTGTTGTTGTTGTTGTTGTTGTTGTTGTTGTTTTGAGACAAAGTCTCAGGTAGCCCGTGCTGACCTTGAACTCCTCTGGGTCCCTCCTGTCCCTCCTGTCCTGATTCTCCTGCTCCCTTTTCTCATGTGCCGCAGTTACAGACTTGTGCAGTCATACCCAGCAGTGACTTCTATTTAATGTTTTGTTTGTTTGTTTGAATTTTTATTGAGTAGATATCAGAATGATGTTGTAACAGTGTTCTAAGTAGAAAAGCAGGTGAAGATAAGCTTTATTCTCTGGGAATGTTAGTCTTATTCATCGTTGTCACTGTTGTTTTAGCTTTCTTTCTTGTTTTAAATTAATTTTTATATTAATTTATTTATGTATATATGTGGGCACATGTGGAGGTCCTACAGGAGTTGAGTCTCCTTGTACCACTTAGGTCCAGGCTTAGACTCAGGATGTCTGGCTTGGTGGAAGGCACCTTTACCCACTGGCCCAGTTACCATGCTGGCCCAGTTTTCTGTTTATGAAATGGAGTCTTAGTGTTACCCAAATCTTGGCCTCAGCAATCATTCCCGCCCTCCACCATAACACACCTTAGCCTCTCAAGTAACTGAAACCATATGCATGTGCCGCCATGTTTGGTCACCTGCTGACCAGTCACTTTATCAGACACTTTAGTCTATTAAACCTGTACTTTTTTTAATCTCACATGCACAAACCCACTCACAGGCATGCACTTGTACATAATTTAAAATAATAATAGTCTTTTAAAATAGGGAATATTATGAATGTATTTAAACTAGTGAACTGTGTACATTAAAACTCTTGTCCTTTTTTTTTTTCCTTAGTGGTTTTTCGAGACTGTTTCCCTTTGTAGCCCTGGCTATCCTGGAGCTCACTCCATGCCCAACTTTTTTTTTTAAATGAGACAGTGTTTCTTTACATAGCCCTGGCTATCCCAGAACTCACTATATAGACCAGGCCAGCCCCAAAAATCATAGAGGTCTTCTTACTCTTGCTCCCAAGTGCTGGGAGTAAAATTATACAGCACTACACATGACATTGTACTCTTAATTTAGTGTAAGGAAAATAAAGAAGTTGCTTGCTGTAGCACTATTATGAAGGAGTAGAATATTCTTTTTGGTGGTACTTTGAGACATTAGAGAAGAATGTGTACAGTTACTTAGATGTGAAGTATTAGTAGTTACTATTTTAGAGGAGTGTATTGAGAGGCTGGGGTGTGTGTGTGTGTGTGTGTGTGTGTGTGTGTGTGTGTGTGTGTACAATATAACCCGAATTACGTTGCCCACATTATGGCTCCCAGCCGCCTGTAAGTCCAGCTCCAGAGAACTTGATGCCTCTGGCCTCTGTAGGTACTCATGCGTACAGACCCAGCATACCCGTGCATCTAATTTAAAATAAAATTGAAAGTAAATGTATAATGGAGTCCCATGCACAAGTAAATAAAGGGGTGTCTAAAAGGAGTGTGTTCTCTTCCAGGCTGCATCTCTCGGTACTCAGCAGGTAGTGTGTATTACTATCCCTCATACCATCACCAGCACAACCCAGTGCAAGTACAGAAACTACAGAAGGAACTACACAGGTACCTCACTCGGAAGATTGGATTTGAGGCAGTCATGAGGATCCGGTGCACCAAAGGTGGGAACACTTTTTTTCCCTTATAGAGGGTACATGATAAAAAATATTTATCTTACAGGATTTACCCTGCAGAGATACATTGAATTTTAGAATGTGAAATTATGGGCTGGAGAGATGGCTCAGAGGTTAAGAGCAGTTCAATTCCCAGCAACCACACGGTGGCTCACAACCATCTGTAATGGGATCTGACGCCCTCTTCTGGTGTGTCTGAAGACAGCTACAGTGTACTCATATAAATGAAATAAGTAAATATATTTTTTTTAAAAAGTGAAATTATACACTATGCAATTAAAGGGGAAAAAACTATTGAAATAGGAACTATTAGGGCTAGAGAAATGGCTCAGCAGTCCAGAGCACAGACTGCACTTACAGATGATCTAAGTTATGTTCCCAGCATCCACACTGTGGCTCACAACCACCCTGTAACCCCCGCTCCAGGGCATCGATGCCTGTGCCCTCTGTAGGTTCCTGCACTCACATGCACAAACCCACACACAGGCACGTGCTTGTACAGAATTTAAAATAATAACAATCTTTAAAAATAGGGAATATTATGAATATACTTAAAACTACTGAACTGTGTACATTAAAATGGTACATTTTATGTTATGTTGGTTATTTCAGCTTTTTAAAAAAGGGGCCAAATCTCCAAAGAAAATGCCCGGGTGTGCCATGCGTATGTGTGTGTACTAAATATGAAATCAAGATGCTGATCTCAGAGAGACCGCTCAGCCGGCAAAGGACTAGCTGCCATGCCTGATAACCTGAGTTCAGCCCCTGGGACCCACATGGCAGGAGAGAACAGACCCCCGTACATTGTCCTCTGACTTCCACATGTGTGTGCGGTGTGCACAGGTGTCCCTCTCCCCTCAAATTAAGTGAATATATGTAACAATGATAAGCTTTTAAAGATAAAATAAAGTGCTGGTATATACTGCCAGTATCCTCCAAAAAGGGTTTTTTTTTTTTTTTTTTTTTTTTTGGTTTTTCGAGACAGGGTTTCTCTGTATAGCCCTGGCTGTCCTGGAACTCACTTTGTAGACCAGGCTGGCCTCGAACTCAGAAATTCGCCTGCCTCTGCCTCCCAAGTGCTGGGATTAAGGCGTGCGCCACCATGCCTGGCTTCCAAAAAGATTTCTAAAAATGTTTCTCACTATTATTTAAGGAGATGCCTGCTGCCCCTCAGCGTCACTGAGTGCTCCGTCTTCTTTAAGCTGTTTACTCTCTGATAAAGGAGGAGGATGAAATAGCATAAGTAAGCACATAACAATCAGGGTGGTAATTTTTTATTCTAGGTCTTTCCATTCATACCTTCCATGGGAACTTCTTCGTTCGTTCTACAGACTTATTGTCTCTTCCCAATGTAAACCCAGATGCTGGGTACGCAGTACAGATGTCAGTAGAAGAAAGTCTCACTGACACTCAGCTGGTTTCTTTCCAGTCAGCACTCTTATATACATCAAGTAAAGGTAAGTTTTGTTTGCATTTATTATCACAAAAAACATGATACCTACCCTCTAGATTTTTTTTTTTTTTTTTTTTTAAATACAGAATTTCTATGCTCTGCTCTGGCTGGCCTGGAACTAACTGTATAGACCAGGCTAGCTTCAGACCCATAGAAATTCACCTGCCTGTGCTTCCCAAGTCCTGAGATTAAAGGCATATTCCACTACATCCAGCGGAGACCTAGCTTCTCAACAGATGTGTAGCCCTGGTACTGAAACTCCACCTACCTCTCTCCTGCCCAGCTATGGGCTGTAGTGTAGGCATCTTTACTCCGATTGGGGCTAACTTGGAGGGATAAGGTGACGCAGCATCACTTGGGTCTACATGAGAATTTCCTCAGCCCTGGGTACAACGAGGACTAGTATTTAGCATTACAATGCATAGCAACATTCCTTACCTCAAAAGTTCTCCTTTTTTGCCTAAATAAAAAGGTTCTCTTTTAATAATAATAAACAACATACAGTAGGAACAATTATGAAAGGTATTAAGTAAGAGTTACATTCAAAATTCCAGTTTGTTTGTATTCAGCAACTCAGGAGAAAGTATTTTATTATCTATCCTATCCTGGTGAGTTCAGAGTTCTGAATTTAAATCAATTTTTATCATAATTTGTATTGTTAACTTAAAAAATCTTAAACTTAAAACATTTCTTTAAACGTTAAGCAACTTAAGTTTAATTGTGAGACTAATTGTCTAGTCTTCAACCCCATTAGAGACCTGAGAAGGAATAAGTATTACATGAGCATACAGGAAGCACAGGACTGACTGCAGCTTCCAAAACTATAGACATGACAGAGCTGAGCTGACTGCCTGGACCGTCCCCAATACTCTTAATTGAAATTTTAGCTTTGAAAATGCTAATGATGAATGCAAAAGGGTTCCAAGACCATTAAGAGCAAAATCCGCACCTCTTTATGAATGGACATAGAAGCAAATGCTAACAATCCAGTCGTGCTGAGAAACAGTTACAGGAGATAAAGGAAAACAAGATACCTATAGCTGTGGCTATCAAAGATCCAGTCATTCCCTAAGTGTCTGCAACCAAACCCAAAGGCTTTCATGTTGCTTTTTTTACCCATAGATTGCTCTTATGATTACCAAAGTAAAAGTAGTAAGATACTAATTTAAAAAAAAATTCCTCTATTAGAAAATATAAGCCAGGCATGGTGGCACGCACAACCTTCAAACCCACCACTTGGGAGGCAGGCAGATCTCTATGAGTATGACCCAGTCTAGTCTATGTAACGAGTTCCAGGAAAGCTAGAGCTACCTAGTGAGACCCTACCTCTAAACAAAGCAAAGACCAATCAAATAAAAATATATATATATAAAATTGAGGGCTGGAGAGATAGCTCAGCAGTTTAAAGTACTTGCTGCTCTTGTAGAAGACCCTAGTTTGGTTCAGTTCCCAATACCCACACAGCAGTCCACAACCACCCATAACTCCCATTTCTAAGAGATCCATTGCCCTCTTCTGATCTCTGAGGACACTAGGCACATACATGGTGCACATACATACATGCAGGTAAAATATTCATACACAAAAAAGAAATAAGTCTAAAAATATTTTTTAATATATATAAAACTGGGGCTGGAGCTGGACGTGGTGGCGCACGCCTTTGACCCCAGCACTCGGGAGGCAGAGGCAGGCGGATTTCTGAGTTCAAGGCCAGCCTGGTCTACAGAGTGAGTTCCAGGACAGCCAGGGCTAATCAGAGAAACCCTGTCTCAAAAAAACAACAAACAAACAAACAAACAAAACTGATGCTGGAGAGGTAGCTCAGCACTTAAGGGAATTTGATTCTTCAAACTCTGACTGGCACACTAAGAGGCCCCAGGTTTGTTTCCTAGCTCCCACAAGGCAGCTCACAGCCATCTCTAACTCTAGTTCCAAGGTATCCCATCTCTCCAGCACCAAGCACAAACATGGTACATAGACATACATGCAGGCAAAATACTCAAAATAAAAATAAATGCATCTTTTTTTCTAGGGTGGTGTAGAGTTTTGAAACAGGGTTTCTCTGTGTAATAGTCCTGACTGGCCTGGACTCTTTGTAGACCAGGGTCACCTCGAGATCTGCCTACCTCTGCCTCCTGAGTTTCAGATTAAAGGCATGCATCTCCACACCTGACCTAAAATCTTTTTTAAAAGGCAGATTAGTTAGGCCTAGACATAGTTGTGTGGTTCTCTGCTCTTAGCACTCTGGTAGCTGAGGGAGTAGGAGTATGAGTTGAAGGCCTGCTTGGGCTCTATATTGATCCTTTTCAGGAGGGAGAGAAGAAAAACTAGCACCTTATCAGCTGTCAACTACAATTTCTCCTGTCTATTAAAAATAACTTGAAGAAGAAGAGTTTCATAGTTAAAATATAAAACTTGAAACTTTTTTCTGATACTCTTGGGTATTTGCTTCCTATATGACCTTCTTGGTTCTCAGTTAAGAAAGCAGTGGTTTGGGGCTGGAGAGGTGGCTCAGCGGGTTAGAGCACTGACTGCTCTTCCAGAGGTCCCGAGTTCAATCCCCAGCAACCACATGGTGGCACACAACCACTCATAATGAGATCTGATGCCCTCTTCTGGTGTGTCTGAAGACAGCTACAGTGTACTCATATAAATNAGGGCTGGAGAGATGGCTCAGCGGTTAAGAGCACTGACTGCTCTTCTGAAGGTCCTGAGTTCAAATCCCAGCAACCACATGGTGGCTCACAACCATCCGAAATGAGATCTGGTGCCCTCTTCTGGAGTGTCTGAAAACAGCTACAGTGTACTTACATATAATAAATAAATAAATAAAACATTTAATAAATAAATAAATAAATAAATAAATTTAAAAAAATAAAAAAATAAATAAAAAAGAAAGAAAGAAAGAAAGCACTGGTTTTCAGGGCTGGCAGGGTGTTCAGCAGGTAAAGGTGCCTGTCACCAAGCCTGGGCTCAAAATGCAATCCCTGGAATGCACATGGCGAGAGAGCCAACTCTGGAGACATTATCCTCTGATCTCTGTGCACAAATAGCAAATCTATAAGCAAAGTGATTGTCTGATGAATATTTTTTTAAAGGAAAAGAAAAAAGAAGTGACTTTAACATAACCTCTTTTAAAAAGTAGCTATTATGTTTACCCCCTAAAGGTGAAAGAAGAATTCGTGTCCATACTTTGTGTTTGCCGGTAGTTTCTACCCTGAATGAAGTCTTTCTTGGAGCTGATGTGCAAGCAATTTCAGGGTTATTAGCCAATATGGGTAAGACTTGTTACTGCTTTAAATGTTTTCCACATCATCCCACCTAACACATACATATATTTTTGCTCTACCTGAAGTTGGTACCTTAAAGGTTTTGACGTAAGAATGCTTTTGTCTGTTTCAACAGAAAGGTCCGCTGAGCTCATGTGCCTGTGTTACTTGAGCTTTATGGAGGCATAATCATGTATTAGAGGGATTTCACCCTTTTTAATTGTATAATTCTATCATTTTTATAAGTTTACAGGGCTGTACAGCCATCATCACAGTCTAATTTTAGAACATTTTTATCACCCCAAAGAATGTCATGTCCAGTTAGTGCTTCCTTCCACCCTCACTGACTAAGCCACCATTAAGTGATTTCCTGTTTATTTGTCTACATTGGACTTAAATAACCATCTTTTTTAAATATCCAATATTTTCTTCTGAAAGTTCTTTTTAAAGATTATAAATATAAAAGAATAAAAATGCATTTTAAAGTTATTTCTATTTTATGTTTCTGGGTGTTTTGCCTATATGTGTATCTGTGCATATTTGTGTGCCTGGTGCCCAAGGAGGCCAGAAGAGGACATGGAACCTAGAACTACAGTTAAGGATGGCTGCACGCTGCCATGTCCATGTTGGGAACTAAACCCAAGTCCTTTGCAACAGCAACAGTTAGTGCTCCTAACTGCGATGCCACGTCTCAGCCCCTCACATAACCAACTCATATACTGTGTAGTGCGAGCACTTGCTGGAGATGTTGCTAATGCTTTTCGGGCTCTGACGTGGATAACAACATGTGAAAGACGGCTTCCTAAACAGCCGCATCTTAACAACTGACCCTCTGCACCCAAAAGTATTTTATGCAGCCCAAGTGTACAGGTATACAAATCAAACAGTTATTGATAATGAATCATAAAGAAACTTTATGACTTGGTATATTCATAGTTTCTCCATTTAGTAAATACAAAAGCAAATTATATATTAATGAGATCACTGTGCTTATTTTATTTTTACATAAAAATTCGTGGCTGAGGGCTGGAGAGATGGCTCAGTGGGTAAGAGCACTGACGGCTCTTCCAAAGGTCCTGAGTTCAAATCCCAGCAACCACATGGTGGCTCACAACCATCCATATGAGATCTGACACCCTCTTCTGGGGTGTCTGAAGATAGCTACAGTATACTTACATATAATAAGTAAATAAATCTTTAAAAAAAAAATTCGTGGCTGAACTGCTTGATATCAAGGTTGTGGGTTATTTTCATCATTTCTTGGGGTTGATCTATTATATCTTCATTATCACCCATGCTGAAAAAACTGCCTCGTATAAATATATAGCACAAAAGCCAGGACACGGTCAGGGCCGTTATTCCGTCCTGATCTCAAGATCAGCTATGGAACAGTTTTTTAGGAACAGATGTGTTCATTCATAACCTTGCTTAAGGCTGCTCTGAAAAACAGTTCACTGGGCCTCTGGATGTCTGGGCACCTCGGGGACAGAGGCAGGCAGATCTCTGTGAATTTGATGCCAGCCTAATTCTGGACAGACAGAGCTGTTACTCAGAGAAACCCTATCTCAAAAAATAAATAAATAAATAAATAAATAAATAAATTTTTTTTTCTTAATTGGGCCAGCAAGATAGCTTTACAGGTAAAGGTGTTACTTGCCAACATGCTGACTACCTGAGTTCAACCCCTGAATTTACATAATGAGAACCAGTTCCTGCAAGCTATCCTCGTGCGAGCGAGCGTGCGTGCGTGCGTGCGTGCGTGCGTGAATGAATGATCTCTTCTGTTCTTCCTAGACGAATCACCAAGCCTGTGTCCTGTCTCTCTTTTTGTCCTGCCCTCATCTCACTAGCTGTTGACAGGTCCGTGACTGCCAGCCTGAGTGATGCCCGGGATGCTCTGGTAAACGCTGTCATTGACTCTCTGTCAGCTTACCGCTCTTCAGTCCTGAGTGGCCAGCAGCCAGGCCTCATGGTTCCTTTCTCCTTGAGGCTTTTCCCACTTTTTGTGTTGGCTCTCCTAAAACAGGTAAGAAAACTCAGACTGCCACACTAAGAATGTTGAAAAGCTTTTTATTGAACTCTTAAATATTGTATAAGTAGCTTTAGACCAGCAAAATATTCTGAGAATGGGAACCCTGTCTCTTACAGGAGCATTGGAGGGATTTATAGCCAAAGACATTTATGAATAACTAGTTTAATGTAAGTGCCTCACTCACCAACAGTTCAGTGATATGGCCACAAATTTAAATGAACCAAAGAAAGAACTGGAAGTTGTAGTGTTGGTCTAAGAAGCCACGCATGTGCTGCATGTTTTCATTCACACTGGAAGCTTAAAAGTGAGCACACAGACTCATAGCCAAGTGACGGCCCTTAGACACTGGGAGTGTGAGGGATGGAGAGGTACTGCTCAGGGCACAGTGGGACCACTTCGACAAGATGAATCCTACATGTACAGTGTGTGTGGAGAGTGGTGTGTACGTGCCACAGCATACGTATGGTGTCACAGATGCCTCTTTCTGCTGAGTCATCTTGCCAGCCCAGTTCTAACTTCTTTACTCAAGTCACAGAAATTACCAAAGTATTCAAGTTTTAACATTTAGCAATCCAAGATCTTCTCTTGGAAGCCTTTTTTAATGGCCTGCCATCCTTGATATCTCCCCTCCCTCACACACACACACACACACACACACACACACACACACACACACACGCTGTAAGACATACAGCACTGTCATCCCTTCCCATCATGCAGCACTGTGACACTGTTGTTCCTCTTGCCTCCTACATCTTTTCTATGTCAGTTATCACTGACCACAGTTTGTTGATCTATTATTTTTCCTTTTTTTGTTGTTGAGACAAGGTCTTACTGTGTAGCCCTCATTGTCTTTGAACTCACTTTGTAGACTAGGCTGGCCTTGAACTCACAAAGATCCACCTACCTCTACATCTTGAATATATTTTCCCATTCTCCTTTATTTCTCCTTTTTTAGGAAATAAACCATGAATACAAAGGTTTTTGTCTTTTTTATTCATTATTTAATCACAGCACCTAGTATGTAATAACAGTAAATGAAAAAGATGTAAGTGCATTATTTCACCTATAAGATACAGTAATTGCCGGGCAGTGGTGGCGCACGCCTTTAATCTCAGCACTTGGGAGCCAGAGGCAGGTGGATTTTTGAGTTCAAGACCAGCCTGGTCTACAGAGTGAGTTCCAGGACAGCCAGAGCTACACAGAGAAACCCTGTCTCGGGAAAAAAAAGAAAAAAAAGCAGTGATTATTTGTTTTATACTTTGTTTTAAATTTATTTTACTTTATGTGTCTGGGTGTTTTGCTTGCAAGCGTGCCTAGTGCTTGTGGAGGCCAGAAGACATCAGATCTTCTGGGACTGGAGTTACAGATGGTTGTGAGCCACTCTGTGGGCATTGGGAACTGAATCTGAATTCTCTACAAGACCAACCAGTGCTCTTGACCACTGAGCCATCTCTCCAGGCCCTATTTATTTAATACTAACAGGTGAAATAATTCACTAACATTTTTCTCGTGGCATGCCAAAAAAGCCTCTGTGATGAACGAGGCCACCGGCTTTCAACACATCTGAGTGCTTACAGTGTGCTGCATGCTGTAGGGGGATGGGAGAGACATCACTGAACACAATTGCCCAGACTCGTTCCAGGGCAGCCTGTTCTAGGGCAGCCCCATGAGTGCAGTGTCCTGGGCATAAAAGCTAGTCTGGGTTCTTTGGGAAAGTCACCATAGGGGAGCACCCGACACAGAGCATCAGTGAGTGACATGTGACAGACTGAAGCTCTGCTGTTATTAAACACTCTTGCTTCCTGCGGGTGCCTCAGTTCACCTGAACCTGCCTGTGGAAGGCACTCTAGTCACACTCAGTCTGTGAATATTCATTGTTCTCTGCCTCTTGTATTCCTCTCCACCAACTGGGACACTAACCCTCACTCAGAGCTTCGCCAGCCTGAGTGCAGCTACTACAGCAGTAAAACTGTCCCAGCCTCAGCTCTGCTGTGCCGCTGTCCTCGTGTGGTACCACCCTGCTTCAGAGGCTGTGGGATCTGCTGTATTGTCTGAGTTTTAATGTCTCTCGTTGTGGAAGAAACAATTACCATCCAGCAGACATGGCACACTTGCTGGGGTCTTTTTGCTATGTCATGTATACCTTTATCTTGTCGCCAAGGTCCCATCCTTCCCAGGCTTCTCAGCTCCATCACAGTCACTGCAGTTAGTCCTGGCCTAGCAGTGAGGAAACAGACACCAGGAAGATCGATGACTTAGCAGTGGTCAAGTATTGTCTAGTTGAGACTTCCAATGAGGCTACAGGGTAATGACTTCTTCGAAGATAAAATAATTAATGATAAATTTACTAATTTTGTCTAATGATAATCTTTTAGCAATTGACATTTACAAAACTCTGTCTTTTTCTAATGTTGGGGGGGGGGGGGTTGTTTTATTATAGAAATCTTTCCAGACTGGGACAAGTGTACGTCTAGATGAACGAATTTTTGCCATGTGTCAAGTGAAAAACCAGCCATTGGTTCACCTCATGCTCACAACACATCCCAGTTTGTATAGAGTTGACAACCTCTCAGATGAGGTAAGACCAGCTCCCTGTTCTGTGGCTTCTTCTGAAAAATGTTAAGCCTCATTATATTCAGTACAGAAATGAGAGTTTGTTACCTAATCCCTTGTTTGTTTGTTTTTTCTAGGTAAATGTACAGAAATTTTGATTTTTAGGGATATTGCTAAAAATATTAACTTTAGGTTTTCTAAGACATACTATCTCTTTTTCTAATTTGAAATTTAAAGATACAGATATACTATACAAGGTGTCTCAGCGTGTCTATTGCTGTGATAGAACACCATGACCAAAGACAACTTTGAGGAAAGGGTTTCTTTTAGCATATAGTTCATAGTTCATCATCAAAGAAGTTAGGGCAGGAATGCAAGGAAGCAACTGATGGAAAAGCCATGGAGGGTGCTGTATACAGGTTTCTTTATGGCTTGCCCAGTCAGGCTTCTTACACACGCCAAGACAGGGGGACACTGTTGTGGAAAATATTTAAAAAGAACCACCAAGTTCCTGCGCTTCATCCATCTACTCTCTTCCCACCAACTCTCCAGCAGGGCCAGAGCTCCTGAGTTCCCTTCCCTTTGCTGCCATGACAGCCACAGGCAACGCAATGACCATCCACCCAGCAGTCAGCCACCTCAACACCCAGCAACCCAGTAGAAACAAAACTCTAGAAGCTTATACCTAACAAGTCAGAGTTAGAAGGCTGGAGAGGTGGCTAACTCAGAGGTTAAGAGCACTGATTGCTCTTCCGAAGGTCCCCAGTTCAAGTCCCAGCTGCCACATGGTGGCTCACAACCATCTGTAATGAAATCTGATGCCCTCTTCTGGGGTGTCTGAAGACAGCTACAGTGTACTTATATATAACAAAGAAAGAAATCTTTGGGCCAGAGCAAGCAGGGCTGGAGAGAGAAGAAAAAGTATCTGAAGACAGCTACAGTGTACTTACATAAATCTGACTTTTTAAAAAAGATTTATGTATATCAATAAATTCTCAATTCACAAGATGCCCACACAATAATTTCAGGGCCAAATGATAATGATACAAGCTGCCCACCTAGATCAGACAAGTTATCTCAATTATTCTATCCCTATGTGTCTTAGTCAGGGTTTCTATTCCTGCACAAACATCATGACCAAGAACAAGTTGGGGAGGAAAGGGTTTATTTGGCTTACATTTCCATACTGCTTTTGATCACCAAAGGATGCAGGACTGGAACTCAAGCAAGTCAGAAAGCAGGAGCTGATGCAGAAGCCATGGAGGGATGTTCTTTACTGGCTTGCTTCCCCTGGCTTGCTCAGCTTGCTCTCTTATAGAACCCAAGACTACCAGTCCAGGGATGGTCCCACCCACAAGGGGCCCTTCCCCCTTGATCACTAATTGAGAAAATGCCCCGCAGTTGGATCTCATGGAGGCATTTCCCCAACTGAAGCTCCTTTCTCTGTGATAACTCCAGCTGTGTCAAGTTGACACAAAATTAGCCAGTACACTATGTGATATTTATAACCACCTGTGGCTATTTAAACCCACGTGGGATCAGGATCTTCCTGTTCATCTGCTCTCTGTCCCTGCAACTCTTCGTTCTGCCTCCCTTTTCCCTGTCCAATCACAGGCTTCCTGCTGCACTAATATTTTAATGTAATTGGACAGGAAAGATCCTGCCCCAGGGCACTGCCCACAACATGCTATTCTCACATCACTCACTAATTGAGGGAAATGCCAATCTGGTGGGGGCATTTTCTCAGTTAAGGTTTTCTCTTCTCAAATGACTCTAGCTTGTGCCAAGTGGACATAAGATAGCCAGCACAGAAGGCTCTTACCAATCGTTCCTAATGTTTGTTTAACTTTTTAGTTTACTGGACTATACCTAAATGGCTTATTCCTATAGTTCAAAAAACTTTGACTAAAACAAGAGGATCACTTGAGCTCATGAGTTTGAAATTAGTCCATGCCTCAGAAACAAAATTCAAAAACTCTAAGAATAAATACAAAACCACACTATATTTGTAAAATCCAAGAAAACAAAATTGCTGGAGTAGTTCACACATTTAATCCTAACACTTGGGAGGCAGAAGCAGGCAGATCTCTATAAGTTCATGCCAGTTTGGTCTACATGGCAAGATCTAGGACAGCCAGGGCTACATACATAGGCGGAAAGAAAAAAAAGAGAAAGACTTGATTAATCCATTATTAGTTGTATTTCATTAATGTCACTTATCTGTTCACTTTATATTATATTTTTCAATTTAATTTTTAAAACCAAAGTCAAGCTTGGTGGCACCGATAATCCTAGCGCTTGCAAGGTGGGTCAAGAGTTCAAGGCCAGCCCCAGCTATAAAGAGAGTTCCAGGCCTGTCTGGCTAACAGGAGACCCTTTCTTTAAAGGATATAACAGCCCAGTTGGTAGAATGCTCGCTTAGCATGCATGAAGCCTGGGTTCACTCTTCACCCTGGCATTCACCTAGCATGGTGGTTCACACCTACATTGTCAACTCTTGGAATATGGAGGCAGGAGGATCAGAAAAGAAATTCAAAGTTCTCTTTAGCTACATAGGGAGCTGGCAACCAGCCTGTACTTAAAGATCTGGTCTCAAAAAACTAAAGATGGGAATGGGCTGGAAAGATGATTTGTGGGTAAAGTGCTTTGCTGCACAAGCATGAGGACCTGAGTTAGTTCCCCAGAATATGACACCATGAATCTGCACTGGGGAAGCAGGGGCAGGAGGATCCCAGGGACCTGCTGGCCAGCAAGCTCCAGGTTCATTGAGAGCTTGTCTCAAAGAATAAGGTGGCAAGTGATAGACAACACCTGCCATTAACTTCTAGCTATACAACTAAGAAATAAATAGGATCAGAGTTTAATTTCAATTATTAGAGTCACAGTGGCTTTGTTTAATACACATATTTTTCCGTGTTTATTATGCAACTTACTTGCCTATTTAAGATCCAAACTCTTTTTTTTTAAGATTTATTTATTTATTATATGTAAGTACACTGTAGCTGTCTTCAGACACTCCAGAAGAGGGCGTCAGATCTTGTTACAGATGGTTATGAGCCACCATGTGATTGCTGGGATTTGAAAATCCAGACCTTTTGAAGAGCAGTTGGGTGCTCTTACCCACTGAGCCATCTCACCAGCCCGATCCAAACTCTTATAAGTCAATTCATTTAATTGTATTAGTTACTTAACCCTGGCTCTAGAGAGCTGAGCGTGGTACCCCATGCCAGTAATTTCAGCAGTTAGAGGAGGGGGCAGAACAATCTGGAGTTCAAGATCATCTTCAGCTACATAAAAAGTTTGAGGGCAGCCTGAGCTATAGCAGACCCTTTTTCCAAAAAAGTACTGAGGCTAAGGATAAAATGTTTATTGTGGAAGCATGAGGACCAGAGTTCAGAACCCACATGAAAAACAAGGCAGGCATGGCCCACCTGTCATTCTATCACTCAAAATTCGAGGCAGCAGATCCCTGGGATGACTTGCCTAACTAGACTCTGCGTGTGTGTGTGTCTCTTATGTGTCTGTGTCTGTGTCTTGTCTGCATGTTAACCTGCATCTAAACACTTCATTCTTTGCCTCCTTCAGGGAGCTCTCAACATCAATGACAGAACCATACCTCAGCCCCCCATTCTTCAGCTCTCAGTGGAGAAGTTGAGCAGAGATGGCGCGTTCCTCATGGATGCAGGCTCAGTGAGTGAATTGACTCAGCCTTATGAGCTCAGAGGGCTGCTGAGCCTCCTTAACGGTTGGCTTCAGCACTGACCATTCTCCCTGCTATCTCCCGTTTCCCAGTGTTTTGTAGTTCTCTGTACAGTCTCACTAGGCATGCTCATCCTTTGACTTTCTAAAGCATAAGCAATGATAAGAGTATCAGACTCACTATAGGCTGTCTCTCAAAACAGCGTATTTCCGTTTGCAGGTGCTGATGCTTTGGGTTGGAAGAAATTGTTCACAGAATTTTCTCAGCCAAGTTCTGGGAGTTCAAAACTATGCATCAATTCCACAGACAATGGTAAGCTTTTATGTTAGTGGTCATAAACGATTTAAAGGACATTTCAAATATGATGCAAACAGGAACCCTATTTTCAGATCAGGAATTAATACTCCAAATTTCTCCCAGAGTAAATATCCTTATAGATAGTATCTCTACCAACTGTAAGTGCGCATTTTATGGTTTAGTTTGGGTGTGTTTACAGACAGGCTCTTGCTATGTTGCTCAGGTTTGTCTGTGAAGAACGCAGAGGGTTCCTTGTGCCTCAGAGTAAGAAAAAAGAAAGGGTCTCACCACGTAGTTCTGGCTGGCCTAGAACTCACTACGGAGACCAGGTTGGCCTCAAACTGATAAAGATCTGCTTGTCTCTGCCTCTTAAGCCACTATACCTGGCTCATTTTGCCTTCAAATGGTATTTTTGGTTAGCCTCGGTTATTTTTGCTTTATTTTATGTGTATGGATGTTTTGCTTGCATGTAGATATGTGTATCACATGCATTCCTGGTTCCTGTGAAGTTTAGAACAGGGTGTGGATCCATGGAATTGGACTTATAGATGTTTGTGAGCACCATGTGGGTGATAGGGGAGCCCAGATCCTCTGTAAGGGGTGTACATACCCCTAACGCTGAGCCTTCTGCAGCCTCTTCGAGGTTTTGTGTTTGTGTCATCTGGTCTGGGTTGGTTTTGAGACAGTATCACCAGACTGTCCCTGACCTGCCAGCTCCTGAGTAATGACACAGATTTATTGTTTATTAAGCTTAGGCTTAGCTGGCCACCTCCCAGCTAGCTCATCTAACTTAAATTATCCCGACTATTCTATTCCACGTCTGCCACGTGGCCCCTTACCTCTCAGACAGTCAGTCAGTCTGGCACTTGCTCCTTCCCCCTCTGTGTCACGATGACAAATCTCTCACCTCTGAATTTTTTCAAAATTTGGTAGGAACCATAGTTCCTCCCTCTACTGAGAAGTCCTGCCTTTCCTCTCCTGTCTCAGCTATTGGCTATGAGCTCTTTAATAAATCCATTAGAAGGTGATGGAGGTGGAGGTGGAGGTAGTTAGTCCATGAAAATGATGCCAAAGTCCATCCAGTACACAACTTTCTGCTGGTACAGAAATCTATATTTGATTTTTTTTTTTTTTCGAGACAGGGTTTCTCTGTGTAGCTCTGGCTGTCCTGGAACTCACTTTGTAGACCAGGCTGGCCTCGAACTCAGAAATCCACCTGCCTCTGCCTCCCGAGTGCTGGGATTAAAGGCGTGTGCCACCATGCCCGGCAGAAATCTATATTTGAAAAACAACCTTTACACAGTGCACAAAAAGGTTCCCCAAGATAGGTCTTACTCTGTAATCCGTGTTGACCCCCAAAATTATGGCATTTTTTCAAGAAATCTTTTTTTTTTTTTTTTAAGATTTATTTATTATATGTAAGTACACTGTAGCTGACTTCAGACACTCCAGAAGAGGGCATCAGATCTTGTTACAGATGGTTGTGAGTCACCATATGGTTGCTGGGATTTGAACTCGGGACCTTTGGAAGAGCAGTCAGTGCTCTTATCCACTGAGCCATCTCACCAGCCTGGCTAGTCTCAATCTTACAGCATTTCTTTTACCTCAGCCTCCAAAGTGCTGAGGTTACAGACATGAATCAGTGTCTTTTAGAGTTTTGTTGCTGTAAAGAGACACCATGACCATGGCAACTCTTTTAAAGGAAAACATGAGTTGGGTTTGGCTTATACTTTCAGAGGTTTAGTCCTTTATCATGGCAGGGAGAATGGTGGCACACAGGCAAACATGGTGCTGGAGAAGGAGCTGAGAGTTCTACATCTTGCTCTGCAGGCAGCAAGGACTATCTTCTGAAGGTAGGAAGGAGGAGGCCGTCTTTCCATGATGGGCAGAACTTGACCTGGGAGACCTCAAACCCCCTCCCCCTGCCCTGCTCCCAACACACACAGTGACACACACAGTGACACCCTTTCTTCCACAAAGCTATACTTCCTAACAGTACCATCCCTATGGGCCAGGCACTCAAACACATGAGTGTATGGGGCCAAACCTAGTCAAACCACCTTAACCACCTTTTTAAAGTGTTTAAAATGGTAATTCTTGCCGCCGGGTGTGGTGGCACACGCCTTTAGTCCCAGCATTTGGGAGGCAGAGGCAGGCGGATTTCTGAGTTCGAGGCCAGCCTGGTCTACAGAGTGAGTTCCAGGACAGCCAGAGCTACACAGAGAAACCCTGTCTCGAAAAAAAACCAAAAAAAAAAAAAAAAGGTAATTCTCAGCTGTACATGGTAGCCCTCAGGAGGATCTCTGTGTGTTCCAGTCCAGCCACAATTAGTTGCTGTGACCTTATCTGAGTCTGATCCCCCACACCCATGTACGGTAAGCAGGAGCAGCAGCTCCAGTTATTCTCTGACCTCCTCCAACTCTGACATGTGTCCAAAATGTACAGTTCATGCACATATACATGCTATAATAAAAATTTGAATGTATTTTGTGTTAATATGTATATAGCTGTTTTGCCTGCATGTGTGTCTGTGTGCCTTGTGTGTACCGGACACCCAAAGGGGTGAGAAAGGGTATCAGTCTTTGAAACTGGAGTCACAGACAGTTGTTTACCACCATGTAAGTGCTAGAAATCAAACCCTTGTTTTCTGGAAGAACAGCGTGTTCTCTTAACTACTGAGCCACAAACCATTTCTTCAGCCCAATGATAAATTTTTTAAGAGTTAAAATATTGTTGGGCTGGAGAGATGGCTCAATGGTTAAGAGCACTGGCTGCTCTTCCAGAGGTCCTGAGTTCAGTTCCCAGCAACCACTTGGTGGCTCAGAACCATCTGTAATGGGATCTGATGCCCTCTTCTGGTGTGTCTGAAAACAGCTACAGTGTACTCATATTAGTATTGTCTTTGAAGAAGAAAGCATTGAATTTAGTTAACGACCAAAAAATAAAAATAAAAACTTGTATTGCTGTACATGACATTAGTATCTGTGTGTGAGTGTCTCTGTCTGTTTTTTGTCTCTTTCTCCCAACCCCCTCTTTTAGCAAGGATTATTGAAGCCAAAGCCTTGTACACTCTAGGCAAGCATCATTTGAGTGCTATGTCTGCATGTATATCTGCGTACCAGAAGATATACATTTGGATAATTTTAAATTGTTAAAATTGCCTTATTTTTTCAGTACCTACTGCTAGCTAGTGTGTGTCCAGCTTTGGAAAACATACTTATCACTTTATATACCAGTCGGGTTCTATGCTGCACTCCTGGCAATAATTAAAGGACTTGAGTATTTATTTTAAAATTTTTATTACGGGCTGGTGAGATGGCTCAGCGGGTAAGGGCACTGACTGCTCTTCCGAAGGTCCTGAGTTCAAATCCCAGAAACCACATGGTGGCTCACAACCATCTGTAATGAGAAACAAATAATAATAATAAAAAGAATACTATTCCTTTATAAAAAAAAAATCTTTTTTTTTTTTTTTTCTTTTTTTTAAAGATTTATTTATTTATTATATGTAAGTACACTGTAGCTGTCTTCAGACACTCCAGAAGAGGGCGTCAGATCTTGTTAAGGATGGTTGTGAGCCACCATGTGGTTGCTGGGATTTGAACTCAGGACGTTTGGAAGAGCAGTCGGGTGCTCTTACCTGCTGAGCCATCTCACCAGCCCCATAAAAAAAAATCTTAAAAAAATTATTATATCTATTTCTTCATTGAAGTTTGGGGTGTACATATCAAGGGTCAAATGAGGTCAGAGAACAACTTTTGGGGATTGATTCTTTCTACTAAGTGGGTCCCAGAAATCAAACTCAAGTCACCAGGCTTTGTATCAAGTGCCTTTACCCACTGAGTCATCTCCAGTCCTCAGGATTCATATATGTAGAAAGACTTCGATGTCAATGTTATATAGAGGATATAAGTTTTCAGTCTTTGAGCAAAACTACTAGACTGGATGAATAGGCATTTAAGTAGTGAAATAAAAAAAGTGTTATATTTGTAATAACTACATTGATGAGTTTGCTGATTCTAAATTTCATTATGAAGTGAAGAGCTGGAAGGTTTTCCTAGATCAAGACAGTGCTGACTAGATCAAGACAGTGCTGACTAGATCAAGACTGTGCTGACTAGATCAAGACAGTGCTGACTAGATCAAGACAGTGCTGACTAGATCAAGACTGTGCTGACTAGGCCCAAGAGCCTGCCACTGGTTTTGTACTTATGATCTTATTGGAACTTAAGTGTAGCAATGGCAACACTGAGTATTTGCAACAGAAACAGAATTACTTTCAAGCCTAATAGAAACTCTGGTCCAACAAAATCAACTGATTTTGAGTCATAAATCTAAAGGGTGCAGACTGCAAAGTAGATAAGAGAGCTAATTGGAGTTTTATTTAATAGACAGATCTTCCAGAACTTGATACGCCAGAATCTGCCAGATTAGTAGCATTCATCTCATGGCTTAGAGAACAGAGGCCGTTTTTCCCAGTACTCTATGTAATCAGGTAAGTCAATATTTGTTGTTTTGTAGGGTTTGGTTTTTTGTTTTTCAAGACAAGATTTTTCTGTATAATAGTCCTGGCTGTCCTGAAACTCACTTTATAGAACATGCTGACCTCTAATTTACTGAGATCTGCTTGCCTCTGCCTTCCAAGAGCTAGAATTAAAGGGTAAGTCAGACTTTTAATGTGTCAGTGTCTGGTCTTACAAGAACTAATTTTGAATCACAGTATGTATATAACCAAATTTTTTTTTCTTTTTTTCTTTTTTAAAGATTTATTTATTTATTATATGTAAGTACACTGTAGCTGTCTTCAGACACTCCAGAAGAGGGCATCAGATCTTGTTACAGATGGTTGTGAGTCACCATATGGTTGCTGGGATTTGAACTCAGGACCTTTGGAAGAGCAGTCGGGTGCTCTTAGCCACTGAGCCATCTCACCAGCCCATGACCAAATTTATAAGTAACCCTTTTAAAAGAACAAAAAGGTCTGGCAAAGTAGCTTAGGTGGTATAATTTTCTTTTTGAGACAAGGTTTCTCTGTCTTGGAACTAGCTCTATAGACTAGGCTGGCCTTGAACTCATAGAGATCTGCCTGCTTCTGCCTCCAAGAGCTATGATTAAAGGTGTATACCACCGTTGCCCAACAATTGGTAGTGTCTGTGTAGCACATCCTAGGTTCAATCCTCAGCATTATATAAAACAGTGCATGGTGACACATGCTTGTGATCCCAGCACTCCAAAGGTGGAGACAGGAGGATCAGTTTAAGTTCATCCTCAGAATTCTGAGTTCAAAGCTACCCTGAGCTACATGAGACACTGTCTCAAAAAAATAAAAAGAATATGGAAAAATAAAATATACTTCTTTTCAATAGTCATAAACTATGCATGGTAACCAATTATTAGAATTGATAAAATTTTGATGTTTGCTAATAAAAATGTCAGTAGTTTCTCCCCTAAATAACAAACATTTACATCAGAGAAACCTCCAGGCATAGTTTCTTTGGTTTTTACACTCGAGTGTGTGTGTGTGTGTGTGTGTGTGTGTGTGTGTGCGCGTGTATGTGTTCTGCGAGTGTGTATTTTTCCTACATGTATATATGTACACCATATGTATACTTGGTGCCCTTGGAAGTCAGAAGAGGGCGCTGAATCCCCTAGGAACTGGACTTAGAGACAGTTGTTATCCACTATTTAGGTGTTAGAAACCAAATGAGTCTAATTGTCTATGTCCTCTATAAAAGCAGCAAGTCCTTTAAACCACTGAGCCTTCTTTCCAGCCCCTAGACATAGCTGGTTATATGATCAGAATTATCTTAATTATCACTGTAAATCAGTAGCCTATGAAAAGAATCTGAGGTTTATTCTACTGCATCTAACATACATGATCATTGTTGTCTTTTATCTCTAAGGGAGGAGAGTCTGATGAAAGCAGCCTTCCTTCAGAACTTGGTAGAAGACAGAACAGAGTCTGCACTGTCATATTATGAATTCCTTCTGCACGTACAGCAGCAAGTGAACAAGTGACGTGACCCGGGCTGCTGAGGAGTCACTTGCGGAGTTCCTGAGGATGCAGTACCTTCCTTTCCTCCTTAAGATTGTGAACAAATGTGATGATGATTAAGATGTTTCACTGTGATTTCAACTAACTATAGCAAATAAAGGACCACAGCCAAGAGTCAGATGTGCAACTCCAAAATACTGTATTTTTCAAATCAAAATAGATATCTACACAATTGGAAACCTTTTTTTTTCCTTTGCTGCCAACTATGTTTGAGTTGTTATGGATTGAGATGAGACAATATTGCAGAGGCAAAGTACATTTTATAAAATAAAGACTTCTGTGTTCTGCATTTCTATTTCTCATTTTTTTATTTTTATGAGTTTTTGGCTGCTACATTCAAAAACCTCACAAGACTAAGTGTTGCAGGGATGTTTAAAATCTATCAATAATGATCTTTTTTAAATTGGAAAATCCAAAAGTCAGTAGACTGTAGGAAAGCTGGAATCCATTCCCTTTACATATTTGTTTTTGCCCCACCCCCCACCACTTCATTTTTTAGGGAAGGAAAAAGATCGTGTTAACTAAAATTGGAGTACACTAGCTCTGGTCTTGCTTGGGAAGAATATAAAGTAAATTGTCAAGCTTTAACATCTGTCAGTATTTTCTCTACTTGAACAAAGTCACTTTAATTTGAGGTGAAAACTAATTAGGTGGTTTTCCACTGTTTTATTCTGCCATGAATAAAATTTAAGCTGCCTTCTTAAATATATTGGAACTGGCAATGATAATAGGAGCTGGTTCTGTTGATTCGCTGAGTGGGTTTTTGTTTGGTCCATTTCTGCTATGATTGATAGAGTTAAAGTATTACAAGCAGTTAAAGGTTCCCTAAATGCAATCTTAGAATGCATCAGCGTTTCTCTAAGGAGTTTAAGAATTAAATTGGAAGCCGCTCATGTATTCTGGGATATTAAAACCTGTTAAGGTATGAATGCTGCTGTTTGAGTTGGTGGATACTAAGATTGTACAAATCCATCATTTTAAAGTTATAAAAGAAACTTGATTTCTTATCATGCTCTAAAGACTGCTTGTTTTGATTCAGTTAGAGAACTATTACAGTCAAACTATCGGATGGCTTTTGTTTACAAATAGGTAAATTATCCATGTGTATTTAAAGTGCTATGATGTGTCTTTAAGAGTTTGCCTCAGTTTCACAGGTTCATCATCTTGTATGAACTTCTTTAGTAATATTTGTGTGTGATACTCAAGAGATTTTTTGGGGTTTTTGTTTTCATAGATTAGAAATGTGTTTACAATCTCCGTCTCATGTGATCACCAATGTAATAGTAACTTGCAGGTTTCCACCCCCACGGGCTGACTGTAACTCCTGGGAAGGGAAGCAGCAGGCCCCTGGCGTGCACAGCTACCGCTTGCCAGCTGCTTCCGGACAACTGTGCTTTGTGAGAGTAACAGTGTTAGAGTTCCTTTTCTTTTCTAATTCCAAGCCACACATGATGGTGGCACATGACCCTAATGCTGGTATTTGAGAGGCTAAGGCAGGAGATTGCTAGCCTGGGCTACATAGCAAGTGCCAGACCAGCTAGACTTTGTCTCAAAAAAACAATTGAAAGTTTTTGTTTGAGTGTACATATAATACATTCAATTGAGTTTGTTTGGTTTTTTTTTTTTTTTGGTTTTTTTCGAGACAGGGTTTCTCTGTGTGACCCTGGCTGTCCTGGAACTCACTCTGTAGACCAGGCTGGCCTCGAACTCAGAAATCCGCTTGCCTCTGTCTCCGAGTGCTGGGATTAAAGGCGTGCACCACCACGCCCGGCTGGTTTTTTTTTTTTTTTTTTTTTAACTGCTTCATTTATTGAGAAGCAGTTTTCAAACTATAACCAATTAAGTGTATATTATTTCCCCTCTTTTTAAGAAACAGCCATTATATACAATGTTCCTTTAAATGAACTAAAGTTTTCTTTTTAATGGGATTTTAAACGTTAGTATTTTTAGGTTCTTTCTTCATAGTAAGGGATCTTCCAGAGGGAAGTGTTGTACTCCTAGGGAAACCTTCCTTGTGCCTTCCCTGAGTAAGTCTGACCCTTATTAGCACCTGCTTGGTTAGTAAATTTCACAAATTTACTTTTAAATTTTATTTTAGATATTATGTTATGTGCAATCCAGAGTAATTTTATAACAGTCATAAAAACATAACTATTAGGGTTCACAACTTTCTTCTCCAGACAAGAGAATGAACCTTTTTAGACTATTGATATAATTATTTTTTGCTATATTGAATGTTTTTCAGTTTTGACTTTTTTTTTGCAGTAAGACACTACCCGTCCTACCGTCCTGTATTACTTTCTGATGTAAAGCAACTAATATTCACACTATGCCATATTTTTTTTATTGTAGTTGTAAATTATGAAAGATCCTTGAATTTTCTACAGATCTACAGCTACTAAAGTAACAGACAAGGGCAATCTTGATATATAAATCTGAGCATGGCAGTTCTACCATAAAAAGTACTCTATTTTTCTAATTTCTAGAATTTTTAAAATAATGTTTCTGTAAGTCTGACATACTAATATTCACTTAAGCAGTAACATTTATTTTAGCTTGCATATATTTTAATTTAATGTAATGTACTGAGTCTAATAGACTGTTTTGCAATAATTAGAATAAAAGATTTACTTCTAATCAGAGATGCATCACAGCTATTATCTAGGGGACCACCAAATGTGATTTCACAGTTTTAACTATTATAAACACCATCGTTACATAGAAATTTTAATTTTGTAAAGTAGTGTGTATGCTATTGTAACATTAAGTCCTTGTTCTCAAATCAAAAGTATATGTTGACCTCCAGTGTATTGTGCTCAGTCTTGTTCCTCTGAAATGTTGAGACAAGCTTGGCCTTCCTTTTTACAGATTGTAATTTTCACTGTTTTATTCCTGTTTTTTTTTTTTTTTAAAAAAAGTCATTTGTAACCCATGCAAACAATGTTTGATCTGTGCTAACTTATAAATTTGGCTATTCAATAAAGTTAGTCGAAAGAGCTTATGAAAGTGCTGGTTATTGAAGATAGTCTAGATTGGTGGCCTGCCTGCCTGCCTCTACACGGGTCTGTGTTGGGGATAGGCGCTCCTAGAGCCTCCTCTAGCTGCACACTGACTATGCAGCCAAGGACTGAGCTGTGAACTTCTGATCCTCCTGCCTTTACCTCCTAAGTACTAGAATTACAAGAGTGTCCCACTGCACCTTGGTTTATATGGGACTGAAAAGGTACACCAGGGGCCTTCACTTGAGCTAGGCAAACAGTCTACCATGTGAGCCATATCCTCAGCCTTACACTGAATGCTTGATGCTCCACAAGGGTAGCTAGGTTTGAATTCCAGATTGGACAGGGTGACTTTCTGAATGTTTGGTGCCTGAAAAGATGACTAAAATATAGGCCCAACTATTGTTCATTTGAAGATTATCTCCTAGCCTTTGGTGGCTTTTATCCTTAATACTCTACAGTTTTATTTCTCTGGGCTTATTGTTTATCTTGCTTTTTCTTCAGGTGACACTCTAGAAGATTCTTGTTCTCTAGTTCTGGAAGTTCCATAGCCACCTTCTTTCCTAGTTTTTCTGTTTTGGGGAATTTCTTGTTTTGATAGATGGTTGAGGCAAGCAAGGACAGGATTTGATAAGCAGCCTGACCTCGACTTGGATTGGATAGTGCACACCCCCTTGTCCATCTTGGCAGCATATTCTTTTCTAAATGGCACTACTGCTTTCCTCTGAATGAAGCTATCTTACTACTTTTGAAAATTGTGTGAGCCCTTGTCTTTCCATTATTTGGACAAGATGCCAAGAACCTAGAAGTATCCAATCCCAACCATTAGTAACAAGGTAGCTCTTTGCAACAATGACTGATTTACAATTCACCTATGTAGTCCAGGCAGACCTCAAACTCATGCCTCTGCCACCCGAGTGCTGGGATTCCAAGCCTCTGCCACAAAACCCAACATGTACTTGCTTCTCTACCAAACCCTTTTCTTTTACCCTCAGAATTTCTATTACAACCCTTTTCTTTTCTCTTCTCTTCTCTTGTTTTAAGACAGGGTCTTGGGCTGGAGATATGGCTCAGCAGTACTGACTGTCCTTCCAGAGGAAATTTGTGGGCTGCTACACAAAACTGGAGACTTCTTTTAACAGAAACAGAAACGTTTATTCCCTTTCTCCCTAACTCCCATCCCTATCAAGGTGACCAGAGGTTTAGGACAATGACTTTTTTGTGACTTCAACTTTGAAGGGATATGAAATGGATAAACATACGGCTTATGTAGAAGTGGGCAGGTATCTGACCAAAGTAAAGGAGATGTAAGAAATTAGTTTTGTTATCGATCAAAGGTAGATAAGTAGTCTGCCATTGGTCAATATTCCATAAATTTTCTCCACCACCCCCAATAAGAGAAAGCTGCTTCACTAAAAAAGAAAAGAAAAAAAAAAAAAGGGGGGGGGCTGGAGAGATGGCTCAGTGGTTAAGAGCGCCCAGTGCTCTTCTGAAGGTCGTGAGTTCAAATCCTAGCAACCACATAATGGCTCACAACCATCTGTAATGAGATCTGATGCCCTTTTCTAAGGTGTCTGAAGACAGCTACAGTGTACTTACATATAATAAATCTTTTTTAAAAATTAAAAAAAGAAAAAGAAAAAAGAACAAAAATTTCCACCAAGTTTTGTTTTTTTGGTTTTTTTTTTAGATTCATTTATTATATATCTAAGTACACTGTAGCTGTCTTCAGATACACCAGAAGAGGGCGAGGGAGTCAGATCTCATTAAGGATGGTTGTGAGCCACCATGTGGTTGCTGGGCTTTGAACTGGACCTTCTGAAGAGCAGTCAGTGCTTTTATTTATTTATTTTTTGTTTGTTTGTCTTGTTTTGTTTTGTTTTGGAGACAGGGTTTCTCTGTATAGCCCTGGCTGTCCTGGAACTCACTTTGTGGACCAGGCTGGCCTCCAACTCAGAAATCCGCCTGCCTCTGCCTCCCGCCTGCCTCTGCCTCCCAAGTGCTGGGAATGAAAGGCAAGCGCCACCACGCCCAGCCTGGAACACAGACCTTTAACCCCATTCCTCTAACTAAGCTTATTCTTTCAGAACTAGCCAATCAGGAAAGTCGGACCCCAGGCCACTAGGGAAAAAGACACCATGCTTTTGACCCTGGAACACCCTTTTTACAAATAAAACGTGCCTTGTAGAGAGACTTCGCTTTGTTTATGGTGCTAGCAAACACAAAACGAAAGCAGAAATGCCAAACTTCATCTTTAGTCACTCTGTGGCCCCAGAAAGAAGTCAATGAATGAGCCAGGCGTAGTGGCGCATGCCTTTAATCCCACACTTGGGAGGCAGAGGCAGGCGGATTTCTGAGTTCGAGGCCAGCCTGGTCTACAGAGTGAATCCCAGGACAGCCAGGGCTACACAGAGAAACCCTGTCTCGAAAAGAAACAAACAATGAATGATTTTCAGCCAAAGTAGCTTCTAAATGTCTGTTTAGGGGAAGAAGGAATACAGAACCCAACGCTAGGGAAGTCCCAATACCATGAGCACATAGGGAAAACCTGTGAACAAAGCAGAGTCCTTGATGTTAACAGCACCAAACACAAACTCGAGTGGTTGGCTCCCGAAACCACCCCCCCATTACGCATCTGCCCACGCACGCGGCCAGCCCTGTCTGGACACGAGCGCCCGGGGCTGCCACCTCCATTTTGCTTTCTGGCATTCTTGTAGTTGGGCGCTCCGCCTCACTTGGCAGCCTGGGCCACCTCTCACGCCAGGCTGCGGGTCTCTCCGCCTCGAGGCGAACGTCCGGGACAACATAAGCAAGTACGCACGCGGCGAAGGCAAGGATTGCTCTAAGAGCCTGACGAGGCCCGCGGGGACCCAAGATGGCAGACAAAGCCCTGGGCGCAGCCTTGCCCAGAGACGCATGTGCGCATGCCCGGTCGGCCGAGCTGCCCTGACCCAAGATGGCGGCCAGAGCCGGGCTGGGGGCGGGCTTCGCGCGGTACTGAGCATGCTCAGTCTTCCGTCTCTCCGCCTCAGGTCGGCGGCGGGGGCGGGCCGCTCAGTCCTTCCCCGCGAGGCGGGACCGTGCACGCATGCGCAGTGGGCAGTCTCGGCGAGTCGGTGGGCGGAGCGAGCCCGCGGGGTGGACCTTGAGTGTGTGTGATGGCCGGCTGACCCGCTTTCCTCTTTGAGCACGTCTGCCCCTGAACTAGAGGGAAGTCGGCTTACGTGAGGTATTTATAGTTGTCCGAATCCCGCCCTGGGCAGGGTGGCGATCGCCTCAAGTTCTGTGCGACAGCAAGACCCTGCCCAAAGCAAGAAGTCGGGAGCTAGAGACTGGGACAGTGGGGGCGGTCCGTGGGGAGGCGGGGCACATACGCTTCAGTCACTTCCGTGGGTGCGGACTTTTCGGTTTTCCTTGGGATTTGTGGCTCAAGGGCAGAGCCCTTGCCTAGCACCCGGAGGTTTTGGATTTGGTCCCCAACCGGAAATAAACAGTTAAAGAAGGGCACAGTAGGTAATCCCAGCTCTGGAAAGGGGGAGATAGGGTAAGGGATTCAAGCCATTTTCTGGTGGTTGTAGGCCAGTCTGGGCTTCATAAGACCTTTTTATTTTATTTTATTTTTTTAAAAAAAGGTAAGTAACAAAATCAAATGGCAAAATGTACGGGTTTATTTAGTGGACTCTGCCATTGTGTAGTAAATGAATCTGTGGGTCAATAGAAGTATTGCCATCTTTAATAATCCCAAGCAAGGATGACAGTCCATCCTTTAGCAGGTTCATTCATGTGTTCTAATGTGCTCTTCAGCCCTCGTTACCCTCTCATCCCACACCCACTGAACCCCCTTTCCCTTCTATTTTCATATCTATAAATTTTAAAAATTGTTATTATTGTAGATATGTATCAGTAGGAGTGCCTGCTTACTATATGGTACATGTGTAAGAGAGGACAATTCTGTGAAGTTGATCCCCTCCTCTTCCTCCCTCCCTCCCTCCCTCCCTCCTCCTCCTCCTCTTCCTCTTCCTCTTCCTGTCTTCCTTCTGGTGACTGAGACAAAGTCTCTTTCTGTAGCCCTGACTGTCCTGGCACTTGCTTCGTAGAACAAGCTAGCTTTGAACTCACAGATCCTCTTGCCTCTGCCTACTGAGTTCTGGGCTGAGCATGCACATGTACCCACTGAGTTTAACTAGGGTATATATATATGGGTATTTATGGGTAGGGGTTTATTTATGGAGCATACACAATTTAATGATGGCTATACCAATGAGGAAAAATGAGTCCCCTGAACCAGCAGCCATTATTTATTTGCCTGTACGTTTTCAAGAATAGGTGAGATTCTTTAATTCTTCGGTAATTTTTAGTGGAAACTTAGGTCCTCTGCAAGAGCAACCAATGATCTTGACCACCAAGACCTCCATTGAAACCCCCGATTACATCCCTAAGGCTATAGTTTTTCTTTTTAGGACGTGTCTCTTAAACAATAATCCCTCTGGAACTAGCTGCTAGTCTGTGGGAAGCCATGTAACGCCATTACAAGATGGCACTGGCTACCACTGGCCACTGCCCGTGTATTTTGGGTAAACAACCAATGTGTGCAGGTGCAAATAGGTTTCATGCCAAGTCACAGCCTGTCCCGGGGCATGTAAATTAAGGACTGAAAGCAGAACCAATCAGACATGGCCACGCCAGTCCTAGGCCTATAAAAGCAGCACTAGTTCTAGGGCTCGGGGTCTTTCGCCACAGCAATCAAACTCCTGCAATAAATGTGTGCAGAAGAATCCTGTTGTGTGGTATCTTCCTTGCTGGCGAGGCGGGCGTCCACACTAGTCTATAGAAACCCATTTGTTTCTATATTGATCTTGTTTCCTGTTGCCTTGCTGAGTCTGCCCATGCATTGTTCCATAGGACATTTTATGTATTATGTCATCTTCAGATCGTTTGGACTTTATAGTCCAAATGCTCTTTATTTCTTTTTTTGTTTTGGTTTGGCTTTTGAAACAGTTTTTCTGTGTAGCCCTGGCTGTCCTGGAACTAGATCTGTAGACCAAACTGGCCTTGAACTCAAAGAAATTTGCCTGCCTCTGCTTCCCCGTGCTCTGCTGCCGCCACCCCACCCCCCACCTAGTGATTTTTTTTTTTCCCATTAACTTTATTTCCCTGCCTGATATCTCCAGTATAGTACTCAATAGAAGTGGTAGAAGGGGCCTGGCGGTGGTGGCACACGCCTTTAATCCCAGCACTCGGGAGGCAGAGGCAGGTGGATTTCCGAGTTCGAGGCCAGCCTGGTCTACAGAGTGAGTTCCAGGACAGCCAGGGCTATACTGAGAAACCCTTTCTCGGAAAGAAAAAAACAGTGGTAGAAGGGAGGTGCTCTTTCTGCATTCTTAAACTTTATTTTAGCCAAAGGGTGGATTTGTGATCTTTCCTTGTTTCTGGTTTTAAGAAAAAAGCTTTTAGTTTGTAGGATGTTGTTGTGTTTTGTTGTTTAACTTTTGGGGGGTTTTGTTTTTAAAGACAGCATCTCAGATTTTAGCCCAGGCTGGCTGAAACTCACTATGTAGCCCAGGAGGTAGCCGCAAATCCCTGAGAGTCTTTCTGCCCCAGTCTCTCCCAGTGCTGGGATCGGGTGCAAGCTGATAGTANTAGTAGCTGGTAGTCTTTGACATTAACTGTAAACGTATTTTGGATTTGTTGATGGTGATGTACCTTTTCAGAATAAGAAATTCCCTCTCTGTATTGTTTCTAATCAACGGGAAGATGGTAAGCTTTTGCCAGTTCATTTCTGGACCTATTGAACTTACCCACATGGTAAGCAGCTTCCCTTTGTTTCATAAATTGACCCAAAAAACAAAAGATGTGGGAAATATGAATGCAAATTTAGTGTATGATAGCTATATCATTTTAAATCAGTGGGAAGGGGTAAAATTTTAATAAATATAGCTAGGTATGGTGGCTAATGCCTGTAATACCAGCAGTTAAGAGAATAAGGTAGAAAGGATTGGGATTTCAAGGCTAACCTGGGCTACAGAGTGAGACCCTGTCTCAGAGATAAGAACTTCATGAACTGACTTGGTGTTTCATTTGCTGGTGTCTGACTCTAGGAGCCATACATAGACAGAAGAGAATGTCTGGAAGCTTCTACTTTGTAATTGTTGGCCACCATGATAATCCGGTTTTTGAAATGGAATTTTTGCCAGCTGGGAAAGCAGAATCCAAAGATGAGCACCGGCATCTGAACCAGTTCATAGCTCATGCTGCTCTGGACCTCGTCGACGAAAACATGTGGCTCTCCAACAACATGTACTTAAAAACTGTGGACAAATTCAACGAGTGGTTCGTCTCAGCGTTCGTCACCGCTGGGCACATGCGGTTCCTCATGCTTCATGACGTGAGGCACGAGGATGGGATCAAGAACTTCTTCACTGATGTCTACGACTTATACATCAAGTTTGCCATGAATCCCTTTTATGAACCCAATTCTCCTATTCGATCGAGTGCATTTGAAAGAAAAGTTCAGTTTCTTGGGAAGAAACATCTTTTAAGCTAAATGCAAAAAACTTCAGAATCACAGTGGGGTATGCTCATGAGTGTATGTATTGTAAATTACTTGATAAAGTAGCCTAGCAAACTATGTCTCAGCTCACCTGTATATCATAAAATTTCTCTTATATTTAAAAATCCCATCTTTTAATGTTACCACTATTAGTAGTTACCTATGAACAATAAATTTAATATTTTATTTCAAAATCAATAAGCCTGTAACTTTTTGATTGAGATAATTTAAAAAAAATCTTAGGGGCTGGTGAGATGGCTCAGTGGGTAAGAGCACCTGATTGCTCTTCCGAAGGTCCGGAGTTCAAA
>NC_034603.1:19814085-19821579 GCF_900095145.1 Mus pahari | reverse complement strand
GGGAGGCAGAGGCAGGCGGATTTCTGAGTTCGAGGCCAGCCTGGTCTACAAAGTGAGTACCAGGACAGCCAGGGCTATACAGAGGAACCCTGTCTCAAAAAACAAACAAAAAAAAATTGCAAAGGAATAGAAATTTTAAAAAAGGACTGGAGCCAGCATGATGGTACATACCTTTGATCCCAGCACTCTGGAGGCAGAGGCAGGCAGATCTGTGAGTTCAAAGCCAGCCTGGTCTACAGAGTGAGTTCCACAATAGCCAGAGCTACACAGAGAAACCCTGTCTCCAAGAAACAAACAAAGTCTTGTACTTTGGTACAAGACTCAGCTCAGTGGTCCAATACTTGCCTACTATTCATGCATGAGACCCTGGCTTCTGTCCCCTAATACTGCAAAGAAAAATTTTTTTCTAATGAAAAGCATTATTTTTTACATTATATACTGTTTTGGTGGTATAGTGTATTCTTTCTTGTGACAAGTGGAAACTATTGAACATTTTTGAGAGGAAATCAGAGAAAGTGTAAATAATTGACAATATGATTTGAATAACTAGGTTTAGAGCTGGCAGGGCAGTGCCTGTAGTTCCAGCTTTTTGAGAGGCTAAGACGGAGTCCTAGAAATGTGTGAATTTCAGACTAGCCTGGGCAACACAGTGATACCTCAGTGTCATTCAAACATTTTTAACTTCATTTTCTTTTCCATTATGGTCGTTACTTTTTATGCATGTGGTGTTTTGTCTACATGTACATCTATGTACCATGTGTATGCCTGGTCCCCATTGAGGCCAAAAGAGCATCAGATCCCATGGGATTGGATCAAACAATTGTGAGCCTCCTTGTAGATGCTAGGAAAAATGTGGGTCCTCTGGAAGAGAAGCCAGTGCTCTTAATTCTGAGCCATCTCTCTAGCCCATGGATCCGTTCTTGAATAACAGAGTATAAAATAAATTGCATAAAAATATCATCACACCTGGGTGGTGGTGATGCACGCCTTTGATCCCAGCACTCAGGAGGCAGAGACAGGCAGATCTCTGAGTTGACGGTCAGCCTGGTCTACAGAGAGTTCCAGGACAGCAGAGCTATGACAACCAAACGTAACACATGTATATCCCCTTCCCAGAAACAAAGCTAAGATTTGGTGATGGACAGCCTCCAAGCAAGAAAAAGACTGAGCAGGTTCCATATCCACTCTGCCTCCCTAGTCAAAAGGCCTGGACCGCTTGATCTGCGTGAGTATACCACAAAAAGTCATCAAGAGATAAAGCACAAAAAGCAGGCAGACCTGAGCACCCACTGTGGCCCTTCCTGACCCACTGAGTCACCTGACCAGTCACTGAACTGGTCTCTGCTCTTCAGACAGTGTGGGGATCATACCTGCCTTGCTAGATGACCACAGCAGTTACATGAGGTATCCAGTTACCCTAACCGTTAGGGTGCCAGGTCCCCACACAGCCGCTCGTGGTCAGGTTGAGGCAGCTTCTTCCCATCTCTGACTGCATGCTCATCACATCCGAGACCTGTCCTGTTGTTACTTGCACGCAATGCAGTCAGGACTCTCTCCGGCTGAGACTCCTGCGGAACATGAAAGGGCAGGGTTCTGGTGCTAACGATGTCTGCCCAGCTATGGAAAACACAACTCTGGCCTGGGGAGTCATGGGCTCTGTGAACATAGATATTGCCTTCTAGAGAACTATGCATTATGGGACTCAAGGATAGAACACGAAATACAGTCAAAAGCAAGAGGCAGAGGATGTGTACATCCCGCGTTTGCTGCTACAGAAATTGTACTTTGCAATAAACTTGCTGCTAAGTGTTTTCCTGCAGGGGGCGCTGTCCACTCAGTGACCCACAACTGACTTGCTGGGAGCTGGGACGTCTTCACAGCCAAACACTGACATGTTCTTTGCTGTGTGTCTACTTATTAAATTGTTGGCTTGGCCATAAGCAGTCTCAGACGGATTAAGCAAACAACACTGCACCTTAAAATTATGAAAGTGCACATCTCCTGCTGCACACCTATAATCACTCAAGAAATTTACCACCGCAGCATGACTACTGCTAGGCTGCGAAGCTAAGCTGCCCCGGCTGCCCAGGTTGGTCCCTCCAGCTTCAGAGAAGATCCTGCTGGGGCCTGGGTCTTTCATGTGCGGTAGAGAGCTTGCCTCAAAGGCATAAAGGCCTGGGTTAGATTTCCCAGAGCCATAATGAAAGCAAAAGAAGTAATAGATTTGAATTTCTGTTAACAACCTCCTCTTATCAGTGCCCGCCCACTAGGAGATCCCCTTATTGTCTTCTCACTGATTTTGTGTGTGTGTGTGTGTGTGTGTGTGTGCGTATGTTCATGTATGTGCAGAAGCTGGAGTGTTCCTTGGGCACCACCCACCTTTTTTAAAATTATGTTGTGTATACTGCCTACGAGTAAACAATTGGCCGAGTTGGCTCTCTTCTTCCACTGTGTGAATTCCTAAGATTAAACTCAGGTAGTTAGACTAGCAGCAGCCAATTTTTCTCAACAAACTATCATGCTTTTGTCTTGTAAAGGGTTCTTGTTTTATAACCCTGCTTCAACATCTCGGATTTGAGGGTTTCAGTCATGAACATACTTGACTCCCCCAGCAGGTTCCTGAAACCACGGATAGTACTTAATAGTAGTAAGCGCCACATAGACTTGTTTCTCTCCTGTCCATATACAGCTAGGAAACTTGTAAGTTATAAACTAGACATGCTAAGAGGTTAACAGCAGGGTTAGGGAGTGCAATTCAGTTGGTAGACAGCCAACTAGCATTCATCCAAGTCGATCCAGTAGACTAGGTGTGGTGGCACTAGTCTGTGTGTTATCCTAGCACTTGGGAAACAGAAGGCTGGAGGCTCAAAATGGCCATCCTCAGCTACACAGAGAATATAAGGACAGCCTGGTATACATGAGACCCTATCTCAAAGTGGGGAGTATAAAGAGGAGAATGGGAGTGGAGTGTGTGGTGCTAATGGTAACTGATAAATGAATAGGCAAAGATAACAATATGGCCTCTGTGCCGCTTTGAAGAAGAATCTCCAAAACAAGGTTGTTAAGAGTCTAACGGAAAGGTCTCTGGTTCCTGGCTGGAGTAGAGTCTCAAGGCCTGGGCTCTCACCTGGCCCTGGGGTCAGAAGTGTAACAGACCTTTCCTCTAGGAAAGAAGTAGGCCGGGCGTGGTGACACACGTTTAATCCCAGCACTCGGGAGGCAGAGGCAGGTGGATTTCTGAGTTTGAGGCCAGCCTGGTCTACAGAGTGAGTTCCAGGACAGCCAGGGCTATACAGAGAAACCCTGTCTCGAAAAACCAAAAAAAAAAAAAAAAAAGTGGATCAGATGACTTCTAGGAACCCATGCTCCTGTGGTTCTTGGAGCTAAGCCTGTGCAAGGGAGAGAGGAGCAGGCACAGCCTGGAGGCAGGCGGCCCCTGGAAGCAGGCAGGCCCCTGGAGGCAGGTGGCCCCTGGAGGCAACTGCAGTGAATAGAACTGTCAAGACGGGAAAGGAGGAAAGAGGCCCTGAACTCACCTCAGGGGGCTTCACATTTTTCCGTGTTTCTGTGTTGATTTCTCTATTGAACTGGGCCACTTGCGTGTTAGACAAGCACTTAGCCACCCAGCAAGTTTTGTTTGTTTTCTGGGTGATCTTGGAACTTAACATTCTCCTCCCTCATCCTGTCCTGGAATGACAGATGTGTGCCCCACACCTGCCTGATGTGGTGCCGACCTCAATTTCCTTGTCTGCCTCTTCCCTTGGATTCTCTTCACTATTATTACTTGCAAGAGTAGTTTAAAAGAGGGTTTTGGAGGTTTTGGTTTATTTGTATGAGGGTTTGCCTGAATGTATGTCTATGGACCACCTGTGTGCAGTGCCCTTAGAGAAACCGAGGATTCCAGGAAGCTGGAGTTGCAGATGGCTGTGAGCTGCCATGTGGATGCTTGGATTTGGATCTGGGTCTTCATGTCACGGTGAGTGTGAGGAGGTCAGAGGAGAACTTGCAGGAGCCGATGCGATCACATGATCGCATCGGGGCTTGAAGGTATGTTGTCAGACTTGGCAGGAAGCACCTGACCCCAGAGACACAGCTCAGCAGCCCAATTTTAACAGGAGATGAACATTTTTGTTTTCCCATAACTGCCCAACTTCATGTTCCTTGTCACAACAGACCCAATGCCACAGAGCCACACAACCACCAGACCAAAGTCTGTGAGACCGCGAGCCCAAGTAAACCTTTCCTCCTTATACCTTGATTCTCTCAGGTATTCTGTCATAGCAACAGAAAACTGACTAACTCATAGAAAGAACAGAAAGGTCAGCCGCCGCTGAGACACGGAGGCCAGACCCAGGGGATGTGCCAAGGAGCCATGCAGTGCTCCCTGAAGTAGGAGAGCATGAGAAAGGTGCATAAGGAGAGAAAGTGATGGCGAGGTGCCATGGCCTCAGTGGGAAAGGTCTGGAATGTCTACTTGGGGACTCTGAGTCCAACCAGGTCAAGACACATCCCTCCCAGGCAAAGACCCGAGATGTCTGTGGGTTCAAGGTCAGCTTCATCTTCATAGTGAGTTCCAGGACAGCCAAGGCTATAGAGAGAGACTCTGTCTCAAGAAACAAAACCAAACAAATGAAAAACCCAGCCTGCCCCATAGGTAGCTTTTAAAGTGGTCAGATCAGAGCTGTGCACTGCGTTAATGAGGGCTGGTGGCAAGTGAGAAAAGCTGCCCGGGATGGGCCGACCTGGGACCGGCCAGACACTTGGGACTGTGTTGTAATAGTTCAAATGGACCAGAGACACGAGTGGGGCCAAAGGAGGAGACATGGGGCCTGGGTGAGGTTGTCAGGTATCTTGGTTACTTTTCTATTGCTGTGGTGAGACGACGTGACCAAGGCATCTTAGGAAACAAAGAGTTAATTAGGCTTACGGTTCCAGAAGTTTAGAGTCTACAGTGACAGACAAAGGCATGGTGACAGGTGGTTGAAGCAACAGCTGAGAGCTCACATCTCCATCCACAAGCAGGAGGCAGAGAGAGGGAGGCACAACAGGAATGGTATGAACCTTTTGAAATGTCTAAACTTGTTCCCCCAACTGCCTCCAACAGGGCCACACTTTCTAATCCTCCCCAAACCGAGGAAAAAGTAGTTAAACATATGAACTTATGGTGGTGGTGGTGGTGGTGGGGCGGGCATTCTTGTTCAAATTACCACACCTGGAAAAATGCAGAACTGTCATATATATATATATATGTGTGTGTGTGTATATATACATATATACGCATGTGTGTATGTACATATATATGCATATATATATATATATATATATATATATATATATATATATATATATATATACTTTCTTTCTCTGAGCTGTTTCTGATTAGGTATCTTGTCACCGCAATAAGAAACATAACAATAGTGGGTGGTGAAGGTATACGCCTTCCATCACAGCAGAAGATTAGTTAATCCTAGAAGAGCAAGACAGAGGCAGGCAGATGTCCAGCCTCCTCTACAGAGCAAGTTCCAGGACAGTCAGGGTGATACAGAGAAACCCTGACTCAGAAAACAAACAAACAAAAGAGGAGGAGGAGAAAAGAAAAAAGGAAGAAAGAAAAGTAACCAATACTTTTTGAATTGGTATACATCAAGAGTTTTCAGAAAGCAACAAGGATTCTACCCAGAACTAGTCTAGAGGTCATTTATCTTACATTCTGGCTAAGACTCTGGTTGTGTTGTCTGTCTCCTAAAAACTTCAACCAGGCCTGGCGTGGTGGCGCACACCTTTAATCCCAGCACTTGGGAGGCAGAGGTAGTAAATTTCTGAGTTTGAGGCCAGGCTGGTCTACAGAGTGAGTTCCAGGACAGCCAGGGCTACACAGAGAAACCCTGTCTCAGAAAAAAAAAAAAGAAAGAAAGAAAAGAAAAGAAAAGAAAAGAAAAAGAAAGAAAGAAAGAAAGAAAGAAAGAAAGAAAGAAAGAAAGAAAGAAAGAAAGAAAGTAAGTCAGAGGTGGGTGGAGAGATGGCTCAGCGGTTAAGAGCACTGACTGCTCTCCAGAATTCTCAGAATTCCTGAGTTCAAATCCCAGCAACCCCAAGGTGGCTCACAACCATCCATAATGAGATTTGACACCCTCTTCTGCTGTGTCTGATGACAACAGCTACAGTGTACTTACATATAATAATAAATAAATTAAAAAAAAAAAAGTCAGAGGCAGGCAGATCTCCTCTCTGTGAGTTTGAGGAGGACAACCTGGTCTACAGAACCAGTTCCAGGATGGCAGCTCTATACAGAGAAACCATGTCTGTAAATAAATAAATAAATAAATAAATAAATAAATAGATAAATAAATATAAGAAAAAAAAAAGTAACAGAGTGTGGAGATGGAGAGATTGCTGAGCGTTTCTAGGAGTGCTTGCTGCTCATTCGTGAGACCAGAGTTCAGATTCCAGTACTTACATATGAAGCTGGGGATAATCTCATCCATGCCTAAAACCCCAGCACTTAGCAGGGAGAGAGGAGGATCTTTGGGCCTCACTGGCTGCCAGCATAGCTAAAAACAGATGAGCACCCCATTGCTGGAGAGACCCTACCTCAAAAGAGTAAGGCTGGAAGAGGTAGAGAAGGATACTTGACACTCTTCTCTGACATGCACATGAAGGCATCTACACACATCATCCACAGCATACACATACATCATGCACACGTGAGTCCGAGCACACACATGCACATAGAGTAATGATTTGACAGAGGACATTTCAAGATAACATAACATTCAGGCTGTAGTATGGTTCCTGCTCCCTGTTTAGTGAAGTTTATAGTGAGGAGTCAGAGAGGAGAAGAAAGATGTGAAAATGTAATTTGATGAGGAAATGGTAAAGCACATGTTAAAGCTGTAGACAGGGGGCTGGAGAGATGGCTCAGTGGTTAAGAGCACTCACTGCTCTTCCAGAATGTCCCAAGTTCAATTCCCAGCGCCCACACCTGTCTGAAGTTGTTCTCTGGTGTGCAGATATACAGGCATGCAAAGTACCCACATACATAAATAAATAAACCTTAAAAAGAGCTGTACACAGAGTAGACAGGACAGGTGCTGTGGCTATTAAAGAAATTAGCACAATTAAGGAGAAGCCTCCAATTTGTATTGGGCCAATAGTTAAGAAGGTGCCTTGAGGGCAGGACCCCACCCACAGACCGCTTTGAAAAGAGAGCTTTAACAAAGAGAGCCTCCAGGCCATTCTGCCCAAGCCCAGCCACTTTGAGAAATGTTTCCCAAGTTCAGCTTGGAGGGTACCCTGAGGTCCAAGCGACCAGGCTACACCCTATGCTGACAGCAGAACACAGTGTTGTCTATCTGGTTCTTGTTGTTCTGCAGAAATGCATAATGCAAAACAGTAAGGAAGTACAGTAAGGAAGTACAGTAAGGAAGTACACTGGTCGTGGTAGTGCCGGAATTTGTTTGTTTGTTTGTTTTGTTTTGTTTTTTGAGACAGGGT
>NC_034603.1:19810862-19811940 GCF_900095145.1 Mus pahari | reverse complement strand
AAAAAAAAAAAAAAAAAAAAAAAAGAGGGACGGGGGCCAGTAACCAAAATGACTGGATTATTCAGGAAGAGCCTCTAGGGGCAGGGCAGTCCAGTTCCTGGGCTGGAGAATTCAGGGCAGAGGGTGGGTTATGCCAGCCATACCTGTAACAGGGTATGTAACAGGGACTGAGGGATGCTGGGAGAACCTGGGAACCAGGTCTGCTTTGATATGTTAAATAGGCACCTGGTGGCACATGCTTTTAATCCCAGGACCTGGGAGGCAGTGGCAGGCAGATTTCTTTTGTTTGTTTGTTTGTTTTTATTTTGGCTTTCGAGACAGGGTTTCTCTGTGTAGCCCTGGCTGTCCTGGAACTCACTCTGTAGAGCAGGCTGGCCTCAAACTCAGAAATCCACCTGCCTCTGCCTCCTGAGTGCTGGGATTAAAGCCAGGCGCCACCACGCCCAGCTGGCTGGCGGATTTCTTAGTTCAAGGCCAGCCTGGTCTACAGAGTGAGTTCCAGGACAGCCAGGGTTACAGCCTTTGGTCCCATGTTTGAGACCTAACATCCTGGAACTCACTTTGTAGACCTGACTAGTCTTGAACTCTCAGAGTTCAAGTTGAACCTGCCTCTGTCTCCTGAGTGCTGAGATTAAAAGCTTGCACCACCATTCCTGGCACTTATTTATTTTATATTTTTTTTATTATTATTTTGTCTTTGTATATATATGTGTGTTCTTACTTGAGTTTCTGTGCACCATAAACATGCAGGATCCCCCTGAGATCAGAAGAAGGTTTGGCTCTAAGTCATTTCTGAGCCAGTGAAATGAACCAATTCAAATCAGTTTAGAAAATATTAAATGCAGGTTTACTGGGAAGCTGTTCTCAGGTGGGTGAGTTCACTGGCCCCAGGGACGGAAGCTAGGGAAGTCACTGTGAGGTGGGGCAGTGGGGAGAGAAAAATGAAAAGGGTGCACAGGCAGAGAGAAAAAGAGGGGAGAGAGGAATGTCTGGAGTATACAGGGAGGAGCCTCTGGGGGATGGGCAGCCCAGCCCCTGGGCTGGAAAGTTCAGGGTTGGGGGCAGGGTATGCCAGGTA
>NC_034603.1:19805283-19809467 GCF_900095145.1 Mus pahari | reverse complement strand
GGAGCCCGAAGCAGGAGAATCAGATGTTTCAAGTTATTCTCAGCAACATATCAAATTTGAGCAAATTTGAGGCCAGCCAGAGTGGCGGAGGGGGGTGAGAGGCGGAGGAGGAATGAGGGGGGCAGTGAGAGGAGGAATGGAGGTAGGAATGAGGGAGGGAGTAGTGAAAGAGAGGGGTGGGGAGGGAGAGATTCCAAAGAGATGATGCAGGGTCCTAAGGCTACAGGTGCCCTGGAGGCTTTTGCCAACTGGAAAGAAATAACAAGAGGAAGAAGCCAAGCTCATGTCTGGTGGTTTTGCTTGGCTGGAGACAAAACTGGGATAACCTACCCCACAGCCCACACCCCCACCGCCTGGCCTGGAGCAGTGCAGGAGTGTAAGGGAACTGAATGACAGCCTGTCTCCTTCCCTGCTGCCAGTGGAGACCTTGAGTCATCCAGGTGCCCTGCGTGCTTCAGGTCCTGAGTATAAATTAAAATGATCAGTTAAGCCCTCGGGAGCCCAGAGGAAGCAACACAACGTTTTAGGAGTTAGGCCTAGTGGAGAAGACTTTACCATGAGCAGAGGCAGCAGGGTGGAATCCTCAAGGCATGCCAGGGCTACAGCATAAATTCAAGGCCAGCCTGGGAAAGAGCCTGTCTCAAAAAGAAAAGTTCTGGCCAGGCAGTGGTGGCACACACCTTTAATCCCAGCCCTCGGGAAGCAGAGGCAGGTGGGTTTCTGAGTTCGAGGCCAGCCTGGTCTACAGAGTGAGTTCCATGACAGCCATAGCAACACAGAGAAACCCTGTCTCGAAAAAAACAAAAAACAAAAAAACAAAAAAAAGAAAGAAAGAAAGAAAGAAAGAAAGAAAGAAAGAAAGAAAGAAAGAAAGAAAGAAAAGAAAAGAAAAGAAAAGTTCTAAAAGAGAACTAGACATATGTGGTGGCTCAGAACTGTAATTCCAGTACCCAGGAGTCAGGAGCAGAAAGATGACTGCAGATCTGAAATTAGCCTGGCCTCCATAGCAAGTTCCAGGGCAAACAGGGCTACATAGCAGTGCCTTAGTTTAAAAACAAAGATGGGAACTGAAGAGATGGCTCAGAGGTTAAGAGCACTGACTGCTCTTCTGGAGGTCCTGAGTTCAATTCCCAGCAACCACATGGTGGATCACAACCTTCTCTAATGGATTCTGATGCCCTCTTCTGGAGTGTCTGAAGACAGCTACAGTGTACTAATATACATAAAATAAATAAATATTAAAAGCAAAAACAAAGATGGCTCAGTGGTTAAGAGCACTGACTGCTCTTCCAGAGGTCCCGAGTTCAATTCCCAGCAACCACATGGTGGCTCACAACCATCTGTAATGGGATCTGATTCTCTCTTCTGGTGTGTGTGAGACAGAACACGCATATAAAACAAAATAAACAAACAAAAGACCCCCCCAAACAAACAAAAGAACCCACAAAACAAAAACTGGGTGCTGAAAGGACAAATTAGCTGGAACAATAGTTTTTAATTAATTTAATTAATAAACAACTAATTTGTGTGTAAAACAAATAAAACCAGAAGCGGCAGACAGGCATAGCCACTCTTCCCTGGGAGGGCCTCCCACTCTGGAAAGTTCTTTCTCACATCTGTTTCATAAATGTTCATCTGCTCTGCTAAAAGGGGAAAGGAAAAAGAAGCCAGGCATGGCAGGGAGGGGCCGAGCTGCTAAAAACAATTGGTGAGCTCCAGAATTACTGAGAGACCCTGTCTCAAAAACCAAGGTGAAAACCAACTGAGAAAGCCACCAATATTCACCTCTGGCTGCTTCATGGGCATATGCATCTGTACACACACACATATTCACACATACATACATATACACACATACACACATATATACACATAATCACACAATATACACATATATATTATATGCACATACACACATATACACATACATACACTTTGTACTCACATACACATACACATGTACACATACATATACACACATATACACATACACATGCTCTCGTACTCACACACATACACATGTACACATACATATACACTCATATACACATACACATGCATACACACACACTTAATTTTTACAACAGACATAGCAGAGAGATGGCTCAGTGGTTTAGAGCACTGTTCCTCTTACAGAGGGCCCAGGTTTGGTCCCCAGCACCCATACTATGGTTCACGGTGGTCTGCAACTCCAGTTCCAGGAGAGCTGACACCCTCTTCTGGTTTCTGAGGCACCAGGTATGCCCTGGTACCAAAACATGCTGATAAAACATACACATAAAATAAAATAAATCTAATAATTTTAGAGGAGAGATCTGCCGGGCGGTGGTGGCACACACCTTGAATTCCAGCGCTTGGGAGACAGAGGCAGGTAGATTTCTGAGTTCGAGGCCAGCCTGGTCTACAAAGTGAGTTCCAGGACAGCTAGGGCTACACAGAGAAACCCTGTCTCAAAAAAAAAACAAAAAAAAAAAAAAAAAAAAAAAAAAAAAAAAAAAAAAAAAAGAAGAAGAAGAGAGAGCTGAGTCACAGCCTGCCTAGCATGTGGAAGGTCCTGGGTTCAGTTACCAGTATGAAGGGTATGTGTGGGGAATAATTATAACCCATTTCAAATTATATCTAGATAATTTTGCACAACACTTATGGTGGTTTAAGTAGGACTGGTCCTTATAAACTCATGTTTGGATGCTTGGCCCATAGGAAGTGGCACTACTAGGATGTTTGGCCTGGTTGGAGTGGGTGTGGCCTTGTTGGAGGATGCTTGCCCTTGTGGGGGCGGGCTTTGAGGTTACATGTGCTCAAGTTACACTCCGTGAGGCAGACGGTCTCCTCTTGCCTGCCTGCTGATCAAAATGTAGAACTCTCAGCTCCTCCAGCACCATGTCTGCCTGAACGCTACCCTGCTTCCAGCTATGATGACAATGGACTAAACCTCTGAAACCATACGCCAGCTCCCATTAAATGGTGTCCTTTATAAGAGTCTCTGTGGTCATGGTGTCTCTTCACAGCAATAAAACCCTAATTAAGAGAACACACGATGATGTCCAAGACGTCTTTCTGCTTCCTTTTCCTTGAGTGACGGGGATACAGGCTTGTGTCGATGGCCACAACCAGCTCACAGGCTAAAGTGACGACTGATCAAGTACCCACTATGAAGTGTGAGTCTGAGTCTGGATACCTAGCACTTATAGAAAAAGGCCCGGATGTGGGGCCAGAGTGACGCTGTGCAGCAGTTAGGTCCAGAATTCATTTCCCAGCACCCGGACTGGACCACGCACAACCATGAACTCCAGCACCAGGGGATCCGATGTCCTCTTCAGGACTCTTGAGACACCAGCAGACACAAATGCATGCACTCTCACACAGACACAGGCATAGGGACATAATTAAAGCAAATCCTTTTTACAAGTCAACTATGTGGACACATAACAGGAACTCTGCTGAAACAGGTCTGGAGACAGACAGACAGACAAATGCAAATGCCAGGCATGGTAGCTCATGCTGTAGACTGGGGGCTTAGACAGAACTATCGGCAAGAATTCAAGGCAGCCTGGCCTGTCTACTGATTTCTAGGCCAGTCTGGTCTGAGAGTGAGGCCTCATGTCACAAACCTAAAATAGCTGGGATGACACCCTCCATTCTAGCGCGTGGGGGGCAGAGGCAGGGAGATCTGAGTTTGAGATCAACCTGGTTTACAGAGTGAGTTCCAGAACAGCCTGGGCTAACTAGTGAGACAGTAAAAAAATAAATAAAATAAAATAAATAACAAATAAATAAAAGCAATAATAGTAATAATAATAATAGTTGATAATTTTCCAGGAAGGATACAAGCCTATAGATTTGAGAACCTCAACCCTATTATCAGCATCATGGAAACTATGTAGGAAACTAAAGGTGAGCCTGCGAGATGCACTGGTGCCCCAAGCCCGAATGCCTAGGTCTGACCTCTGGGAACCCACAATATGGATGGAAGGCACCAACTGCTGCAGCTTGTCCTCTGGCCACACACACTGTGGCAGTTGTGCAACCACATGCATGTGCCATCACCGCCACACAGAATGAATGTCTGAAAGAAAAGCAAACCAAGGCAGCTGGAGAGATGGCTCAGTGGTTAAGAGCACTGACTGCTCTTCCAGAGGTCCTGAGTTCAGTTCCCAGCAACCACATGGTGGCTCACAACCATC
>NC_034603.1:19803422-19805103 GCF_900095145.1 Mus pahari | reverse complement strand
CATTACTTGTAGTCAAAGTTTCTGGTAATCATGACTCTATTTTGTACTTAATTATTTCATTGATTTATCTGTCAGTTCCTGTTACTAATATGTATTTTTTCTTTTTTAATCTTTTCTTTGACTATGTAGAAATAGTTTTTTTCCCCCATTTTTTTTAGGTATTTACTTCATTTACACTTCAGATGCTATCCCTGAATGTCCCCTATACCCTCCCCTCCCCCCCACCTGCTCCCCTCCCCACCCACTCCCATTTCTTGGCCCTGGTGTTCCCCTGTACTGGGGCTGGTTTTTTTTTTTTTTTTGCCCTGCATCAAAGGGTCAGTCTGTTCCAGAACAGTGAGCTCTAGGGGAGACTGGAACGAAAATGCTTGAGTCTGAGATGGATGAGAAGTCTCTGCGAAGTCTCTGCGCTCGCAGAGTCTGCGCTCAGTGAGCACAAGCAGCATGTGGTAATACCAATACAAAGTCTACGACAGCTGCTCTCCGAACTTCTAAGTGTTCCCTTCGCTTTGCCCCCCTAGTGCAGGGATCTTAGGCATGTGCTGCCACGGCCAGGTCTAAGTTCATTTATTATTATTTTTTTAATTCAGAGCCAGCAAGATAGCTCAAGAGGTAAAGGCTGAGGACCCTCAGGACCTACATGTAAGGGGAGATCCACTCTCAGGTGTCCCCTGATCTCCATAGGCTTGTAGGCAGACAGACACAAATACACGTGATGACTTTTTAGTTTTTAGTTGTTTGCTTGCTTGTTTGTTTGTTTGTTTGTTTTGACACAGGGTCTCACTATGCAGCTCTGGCTGTCCTGGAACTCACTTTGTAGACCAGGCTGACTTCAAACTCACGGAGATCCACCTGCCTCTGCTTCCCCAGTGCTGGGATTAAAGGCGCATGCCACTGCTCCCAGCTCCTGTCTGTCCTTCTCATCCCTACTTCTAGCAGCCTTTACTTCCCATCCTTGGCTTCTGCCAACATGACAGCCACTGTAGCTTTCCCTATGAGGAAAGGCCCAAGTTGGGGTTCTCCTCCAACTCCTCCATCTCATCAGCCTTACTTCCTGAACCCTTTCATCCTCCCAAGCCTAGGGGCGGTAGCCACTCACTATAATTACTAATATCCGGGGAATCTCAGCTTCCTTCTTGGCTCTTTCAGCTTTACAGCATCTGGGTAAACATCCCACCTTGGATCTCTTACCACACTGGCCTGAGAAACACTAGTGTGGTTAGTTTGTTCCTGTGGACCCTACACATGGCACGGGGCTCTTTCAAGGAGACTGTTGACAGTTACTCGCTAACAATGACCATGCATACAGCTTAGATCTGCAAAACCCAATCCCACCCTGCCCGAAGCAGGCTTTGGCTAATGATATATGAGGTTAAGTGATGTCTGCCGCCAGAAGCTTCCAGAACTGTCAAAGGATTTTGCTATTGTTCTCTCTCTCCAGCAGGAGCCTGGTGTGTCTCCAGTTGTCCCACAAAGGAAGAAACAAACCTTTGTTGTTCAAGCCAAGGTGACTGTGGCGATGCTTAATGAGCCACATAAAACCTGACTGGGTCTGGAAAGAACTGGCTTTGTACTTAAGAGGGCTTGCCATTCTTTCGGAGGACCAAGGTTCAGTTCCCAGCACCCAAACCGGGCAGCCTTAACTTTATCACCAGGAGATCCAACATTCTCCTCTGGCCTC
>NC_034603.1:19715558-19802246 GCF_900095145.1 Mus pahari | reverse complement strand
TTTGCTTGCTTGTTTGTTTGTTTGTTTGTTTTGACACAGGGTCTCACTATGCAGCTCTGGCTGTCCTGGAACTCACTTTGTAGACCAGGCTGACTTCAAACTCACGGAGATCCACCTGCCTCTGCTTCCCCAGTGCTGGGATTAAAGGCATTCGTCACCAGTCCTGGCTGACAATTAAAAAAAAATTAAAGCATTTACATGTCAGCTAGTGCCGACCTTTGAATACAGTACTCAGAAGGCAGACCTCTGAATTTGAGGCCAATGTGGTCTATATAGCAAGGCTCGCCAGGACTACATAGTGGGGACCTTTCTCAGAGAAACAAACAAAAACCATCCATAATAGTTGACTCATCCAGTGGGCATAGTGTGGTGTGTGATTACAGGAATACAACGTGTAATGGTCAGCTAACTAGCCTATACAATAATCAGATATTCACTATGTCTTTGTAACATAAACTCTCTGGTGTTACTGTGTGTGCCCTGTGTGAGTGTGACCCTGTGCATGTAAGATGTCCCACACTTCATCCCCAGTACCTTGGAAAATGGGCCTGGTGGTGTGCACCTGTAATCTCAGGGGGATAAGAAGTTCAAAGTCATTCTCCCATAAAAGTAGGGAGTTTAAAGCCAGCCTGGGCTACATGTGACCTTGTCAGAAGGAAAAAGAAAACGAAAAAAGAAAAACTGATTAATGTGTTGCCAGTCCCTGTGTTCAGTGGTCCTTGCTGAAGCAGTGCTAGCAATATGCTTTCTGGTGGATGGAGAAAAATCCAATCTTCCTGTCCTACAGTCACCTCCCTCCTTTCACTGCAGATGAAGGCCACCTCCATGATAAGGGCCAGGGAGGAATGTGAATGCAGGTCCCAGGAAGCCAAGGCTAGTGCCTCACCAACACTGGGCATCTGGGCAGGGAGCTCCTTCCCAGTCAGAAGGCTGAGTGCATGCTGGGAAGCAGGCTGCCACTGGGCTACGCCCCATCTCCAAGCCTCAAGGCAGGGCTTCTTATCCTTTCTGTGTGGTGACATTTTTCACCTTGAGACATTTTACAAGATCCTAGGCACACAAATATATACAGTAGATACTCAAAACAGGCACCCACTGATTTTAAGACAATTCTTTGATATACACATACAGCCATTATTGTTTAGTTAATTTTGTTTTGTTTTTAAAGTTTTATTTATTTAATGTATATCTGCACGTATACCTACATACCAAAAGGGGGCATCAGATTTCATTATGAGATGGTTGTGAGCCACCATGTGGTTGCTGGGAATTGATCTCAGGACCTCTGGAAAAACAGCTAGTGAACTTAACTGCTGAGCCATCTCTCCAGCCCTTGTTTTGTTTTTCTTTTCTTTTCTTTTTTTTAAGATTTATTTATTTTATGTGTATGAGTACATTGTAGCTGTCTTCAGACACACTAGAAGAATCTAGTGTGCATGGGATCCAATTACAGATGGTTGTGAGCCACCATGTGGTTGCTGGGAATTGAACTCAGGACCTCTGGAAGAGCAGCCAGTGCTCGTAACCGCTGAGCCATCTCTACAGCTTTTGTTTTGTTTTTCAAGACAGGGTTTCTCTGTGTAGCTCTGGCTGTCCTGGAACTTGTTCTGTAGACCGCCTACCCCTGCCTTCATAGTATCTTGCCATTTATTAAAGACAAAAGCCAAGTTTGCATACTGAAATGGATGTGCCTGTTTTTTACATAATTAATCAGGACTGGGCTGGGCAGTGGTGGCGCATGCCTTTAATCCCAGCACTTGGGAGGCAGAGGCAGGTGGATTTCTGAGTTCGAGGCCAGCCTGGTCTACAGAGTGAGTTCCAGGACAGCCAGTGCTATACAGAGAAACCATGTCTCAAAAAACAAAACAAAACAAAACAAAACATCAGGACTGAATGTTTGCACCTGAAGGACACACATCTTTGACACTTAAAAAAAAATTTTAAATTATTTATTTATTTTATGTGAGTACACTGTTGCTCTCTTCAGACACACCAGAAGAGGGTGTCAGATCCCATTACAGATGGCCATGAGCCCCCATGTGGTTGCTGGGAATTGAACTCAGGACTTCTGGAAGAGCTCTGTCAGTGCTCTTAACTGCTGAGCCATCTCTCCAGTCCCTGACACTTAAAAAAAATTTTTTTAAATAAGTATCTTACATGTTGTGTGTGTGTGTGTATCCCAGTGAGGAAATATGCTGATGCAGACACGTGCTCACAGGCCAGAGGATTCTCTATGTGTGTCCTCCATGACTCTCTACCTATTCCCTTGAGGCAGAACCCTTCACTAACCCTGCATCCAGGTCGGCAGGCAGCTAGCCTGGCTGATCCTCCAGGCTTTGCCGCCAACCAGAGTGCTGGGCTCTCAGGCCTGTGTGACCATGCCCAACTTTTCCCATGGGTTCTGGGAACTTGAACTGAAAGGTCTTTAAGCGCTCTTAACCAACGAGCCATTTCCCCAGTCCTATCTTTGACTGTATGTATGTATGTATGTATGTATGTATGTATGTATGTATGTATGTATATATACATACATATAGCTGGATTTGGTGGCACTTTAATCCCAACACTTGGGAGGCAGAGGCAGGAGAAACACATCTCTGAGTTCAAGGAGTTCAACTTGGACTACACAGAAAAAACCCTGTCTTGAAAAACAAAACAAAAAAACAACCAAATAGCCGGGTGTGGTAGTGCACGCCTTTAAAATCCCAGCACTTGGGAGGCAGAGGCAGGCGGATTTCTGAGTTTGAGGCCAGCCTGGTCTACAGAGTGAGTACCAGGACAGCCAGGAATACACAGAGAAACCCTGTCTAGAAAAAAACCAAAAAAAAAAACAAACCGAAAAACAAAAAACAAAAAAACCCAACCAAATATTAAAAAGATCATTTTTATTACTGAGACTATACACTTGTGAATTCAGGTTCCTGGAGGCCTTGGAGTTATAAGCAATTGTGAACCACTTGATGCAAGGGCTGGATTTGAACTTGGGTCCTTGGCAAGAATGGTCTGTGCTCAAGGGAATAAGGTGGGGTGTAATAGAGTAGGACACTCAATGGCCACCAGCCTCTGTACATGTGCATGAAACACACACACACACACACACACACAAGCCCCACCACCAGGCCTCTTCCATTCCAGGTTGTGTATGCCAGGCATAGAGTAACTGGCATAAGGTCTAAGTTGGTGGGACAGGAGGATGTGCACCTTCAAGAAAGGGCCTGCTGCCCAGATGAGTTGCCAGTGTCCAGCGGTTAGCAGCTGCAGGGTTCGCCTTGGCTTTCAGCCTCAAGCCATACTTCTCCGGTGACTGTAGAAGGGGGTGCAGGAGGGCTCCCCTCAGTGGCGCTCCTCTGGCAGGTGACAGAGCTGGAGCCTTGTATTAGGCAGTCGTCAGGTCTGCATCCTCCAACACTGCCAACTCAAGCAGGCGAGCTGGCCCAGCAACACTGGTCCCTATGGGTCCCTTCTTTATCCCATCAGCCTGACCAGCAAGTCCTAGGGGATGGTGGCTATGCACAGGCTAAGCAGCACCGCTTGGCCCTGGCTTCTCTGACCTCTCTATACCACACCGTCCTGTCAAGGGCATCACAAACGCCATGCCTTGAACACGTCCCAAGGACTTGTGTGCTGGGCTCGGGGCAGAGGTAGCTGGGTAAAACCGCTGTTCTCATAAGTCTCGAGAGAGGGCTGGGCGTAAGCATGGCAGTACCAGGCAGTCGAGGGTGTGTGCGGCTGTCCGGCTCTCCTGGGTGGGGCCGGGTGAAATGTTTGGGGATAGGCAGTGGCTGTCACATGGTCTAGCTGCAGGTTTGGGAAGGAAGCCGGGAGCTGGGCGGTGCGCCAGACACATCTAATCATTTACTGGGTTAGGGAAGCAGAACCGAATTGGGCTCTAGGGAAACTTCTGCCTTGGTACCAGATGTACAGGAGAGGTGATGCTTGGAAATCTTTCAAAGGCTGTACTTGGCACTTGGTGTAGAATGGAGCCCAAAGGCAAGGAGGGGAGTGGGCCAGGCCGGGCCATCAGACTGCACAAGGAGATGCAAAGGGAGCAAGACGTGTATGGGTGGCCGGGTGACGGAGACCCCAGATACCGCAACCCAACACGTCAAGCCTGGGGTTCCCCTCTCCCCACGGGAGCTGAGGCAGGGTTCCACATCTTTCCCATACACCCCCAAAGGCTCCCCCCCCCCGCTGGATTTCCTGTGAGGGAAGAAACCGGTGATCTTCCTGTTTGAGTCACCGTCACCTATGGCCAAGGGTGGCAGGGCAAAGCAGAGAGAACTCCTCCCCTCAACTTTCCTTTCTTATGCCTGTGAAATCACACAGGAAAACAAATACAGGGCTTCAGTGTAGCCCGGTAGTAGAAAGCTGTATGTCAGGCATGACTTATGAAAGCTGTATGGTGGTGCACGGCTTCAATCCCCGAGCTCAGGAGACAGGCAGGCAGGCAGACAGGCAGGCAGATGTCTGTGAATTAAAGGCCAGTAAGGCCTACATAAGAAGTTCCAAACCAGCCAGGGCTACAGTGAGACCCTGCTTCAAAAAAAAAAAAAAAAAAAAAAAGGGGGGGGGGGGGAGAGAAAAAAAAAAAAAAAAAAAAAAAAAAAAAAAAAAAAAAAAAAAGGGGGGGGGGAGAGAGAGAGAAGAAAAGAAAAGAAAAAAGAAATAAGAGCAAGTATATTTAGCGTGTGTAAAGCAGCCCTGGATTCAATTTCCAGTAAGCCCCCAAATAAAAGCATAATTAGCATAATAACAGCAACATAAAATGTCTTCCCTGCCAGGCAGTGGTGGCGCACGCCTTTAATCCCAGCACTTGGGAGGCAGAGGCAGGCGGATTTCTGAGTTCGAGGACAGCCTGGTCTACAGAGTGAGTTCCAGGACAGCCAGGGCTACACAGAGAAACCCTGTCTCGGGAAAAAAAAAAAAGAGTCCTCTCTAGGATGTCGATGATGAAATGCTTTATTGAGCATACTTCTCCTTTCCTTTTAAAAGCACTGAGGTAAATACACCCCATATACCAACCGCCACCTTACCCCGCTAGAGTGTGCTCAGTGGGTTGAGTGTGCTGACACTGCCTTATAAGCCAGACCCCCACCCCAGGTCCTAAACCCTTGAGAGCCTGGGGTCCAGGCTTCCACAGCGCTGGAGCCAAGTGCTCTGGCCACTTAGCCTGGTAGCTCCTCCTGGACTCGCTGGTCCAGTTCTCTCTGTGGCCTAGCTGGGCAGCCTGGACTTCCGGGGGCGGGTCTCACCCTTGAGTCCTGGATGGCTCCTGTAGGTCTGAGCTGCGGGCACCTGAGCATGTCCTGGCAGGTCTCAGCTTCCACCCACAGCCTGCCTGGGGCTACCCAGGTCACCAGGTCACCAAGGGAGGAAGGACTGCAGGCGAGGAGCCGAGGGAAGGCGCCTCCCAGCTCTGTCGGCTCACGCAGGGCAATCCAAGTCTGCTTTCAGGCCAAGAGGAGAGCGAGGACTGGACCCAGGAGAAAGTCAGCCACCTATGACCCACAGGAAGCTTGGGTATCTATCGAGCGGGATCCGTCAGCCTGCTCTTTGCAAAGACTGAGGTCCTTAGTGGCCTCCAACACAGCCCAAGTCTTCTCTCTCAGGTTGGATGCTGGCTCAGCTCCAAGGGGACAGGAGGGAGCAGGAAGGAGGGAGGGTGAGGAGTGAAGGGTGGGGGCTGCAGGGCTGTCAAGTCCCTAAACGTCACGGCAGCTCCTGCACCTGAGCGAACTTAAGCCAGTGATTTATCCTGTTCTACAAAGCCAAGAATCCAGAGCTCAGAAAGGTCACCAGGCAGTTACAAAACCAGGGTCCACAGCAAACACTACCTCTCCTCGTTCTCGTCTTACAAACAGCCAGGGAGTTCCTTTGGGGGCAGACTGGAGAGGAGCAGGGCCAAATGTCAGGCCCCAGAGGAGACCGGAGTGATGGCAAACCATCTCTCTGCCCTCCTGAGAGTTCTTGGTTGGTCTGCTAATTAAGCTAGCCTTAGACAGGTGAGGATGAGGAAAGCTGGGGCGGGAGAGGTGCAGGGCGATCAAGCACCTGCCGCTCTTACAGAGAAACTGAGTTTGGTTCCCAGCACCCACATCGAGCCGTTCAAAGCTGCCCGTAACTCCAGTTCCCGGGGGTCTTCTGGCTTACTTGGGTACTGCAAGGACATAAGGCACATACACACAATCAGGTACACACGCCTACATAGCATTTCTCTTACAGGAGACTGGAGGTGTAACTCAGTTAGTAGAGTGCATGTACAAGGCTCTGGACTCAATCCCCAGTACCAGGGCTGGGCATGGTGGCAAACCTCTTTAATCTCAGCACTCGAGAGAGGTAGCGGCAAAAGTTCGAGGTCTTTTGTTAGCCACAAACTAAAACTATGTGTAAGTCCATCCTGAGGTGCACGGGACCTCCATCTCAAAAAGGAAGAAAAATTGCCAGGTGTGGTTGTGCAAGCCTTTAGTCCCAACACTTGGGAGGCTGAGGCCAGTGAATCTCTGTGAGTCTGAGGCCAAACTGGTCTACATAGTGGTATCCAGGATATCCAGGGCTATGTAGAGACACTCTACCTCAAAAACAAACAAACAAACAGAGAAAACCTGTGTTTTATTACAAAACAATTGGTGCTATAGAAAAGAATATGGGCTCTGGGCTCTCAGGATGGAAGGTTGGCTATGCCACAAATTTTGGGAAGGTGAATGGAGGCGCTCCTTAGAGATTCAATGTTGTCTTGGTCTTCACAGAAGCCAGACACAGCGGGGGGCACATCTGATCTGTAACCTCAGCACTACAGAAGCAGAGGCAGGATTATGACTTCCAGAATAATCTAGGCTAGATAGCAAGACCCTGTGTTAAAAACTAGAACTAGGGCTGTCCAGATTGTTCACTGGGTAAAGGCTCTTCTGTTTCTTGTTCCTCAGGCCTCAGTTCAAAGGAGCCAGCACAGTCAAGTGTACTGTGTTAGGATGGCGTTTCCAAAACTCCTTCAAGACCTTGGGAGAATCTGAACCGGGCACCTATGTGCTCAGGGCTTGTCATTCTCTGGGAGTGACAAGACAGGACAAGTGACGGAGTGATGAGGGTGCGTGGTGAAAGAGCCACTGGCAGGGAAGAGGCTGAGAGCGGCGACACTGTGATCAATTTTATGTTGAGGGTGGGAAGATGGACTCTGAAGATGGTGGGTCACCCCCAAACCAGCCAGTTATGAGGTTGAGGCTGAGGCAGCCCCCAAGATGCAGGTGGCCCGGAGGCAGCAGCTGTGTCTAAGTCTGAGAGGGTGGCAGGGCCAGTCGTGGGCTGAGACTCTACAACACAGGCTTCGGATGGCTGGAGACAAATGTGTGCGCTGTACGGTTCCTCTCGGGCAGGTTGGAGAGGAACCTAGGAAGGCTGTCGCAACTGTCAAGAGGAGAGGTGACAGGGCCAGGGGTGACAGCCAGAGAGGGGATGAAGCCCTACTCAACACTGGTAGCCCTAGGACCCTTACTGTTTAGGGCACTTGCAGGCAGCAGATAACTAAAGGAAATCAAATTGTCCCAGGCTAGCCGATTCAGGAAAGAGGTACACCCAGGGAATCTGGTTTCACTTCACGCCTGGCCTGGTGCCCCAAGTGCCTCACTCCTTGGCATTGGAACAACAGGGCTTGCGTGTCAAACCCATAGGTCTGTCAAATGTGGGGACAAGATTCTCTCAGTGGGTACCCTCCCTCCCTGGGGCCCGCTGCCTGCGTGAACCTAGTCTCGTTCATGTTGTGAGGCGAGCCTGCAGTGGGAGGGAAGCAGCTTCTGATCCCCGTCTCTGTCCGGCCCACCTTCTCCAGACCTCGGAAAGGCGGACCCTTTCAGGCCCTCCAGCCCTGAGGTGTATTTTTTTTTTGGGGGGGGGGTAGATCATGTGCCCCCACTGGACACCCCCCCAACTTTTTCATCAGAGAAAGCTGAACCAAGGACATCCAAGAATCCAGTGGCATGTCCCATGCCTTGATGACACAGAGGAAGGCATAAGGGGGCTGGGGGAAGAGAAGGTACTGGATTGTGTCCCCGCCCATTTCTCTACAGGGTCAGCTGGTCCTATCTGCCTTGCCATTTCCTATCAAGGTAACATTTCTTTCTTTTTTTTTTTTTTTTGAGTCAGGGTTTCTCTGTATAGCCCTGGCTGTCCTGGAACTCACTTTGTAGACCAGGCTGGCCTCGAACTCAGAAATCCGCCTGCCTCTGCCTCCTGAGTGCTGGGATTAAAGGCGTGCGCCACCACGCCCGGCTCCTCCTATCAAGGTAACAAGAGTAACAATATGTAAAGGCCCAAAAGCCAGGCAGTATCTGTCAGGCCAGCTCCTCCCTAGGGGTGGGACAGTGGTCTTAGAGTGGTCTGTGGAGTCTCCAGCCTGTGCAAAGGATGGGGACAGTAGCCTGCCTCCTGACGTCCCCTTGCTTCCCTGAATGACATCTCTGTTCAAAGGTTAGCAGCAGGTTCTCTCCCTCCACTCTAGCCCCTCAGCTCTGCATCCCAGCCAGGATCCTTACCCGAAACGCCAGTTCTGAGTGTTTGGTTCAGCAGGAGCCTCTGACCTCGTCCTTCCTGCTGGGGTGCCTGAGATACATCCACCGTCCCTCTCTTCTCATAGCCTGGTATAGGGAAGGGACACTGGAGGGGGAGGGAGGAAGGGGAAACCAGGACTTGGATAAGTCACTGCATTTGCAAACATAGAAGGGGATCCAGGAAGGGGAGGGAGGCGGCCTTGGGTGTCACTGAACCTGAGTCACTTAGTGACGGGGCAGCTGAAATGGTTCAATGGGCGAAGTCTTTGCTGTACAAGCCTGAGGACCTGAGCTTGATCCTCTGAAGCTACGTAAAGGTAGAGAGAGAGAACCAGACTCCACAAACTGTCAGCTGTCCTCCACCTGCACACAAATGCATGCACATCAACATACAACACACACACACACAACAAGAATAACAACAGCAGTAATCACTCCTAAGTATTTACACAGCTAGGGAATTTGTCATTCCAATATTTAGAGTATGGGAAGCAGGAAGATCAGGAGTTCAAAGCCATCCTCTGCTACCAAATGAGTTCAAGGACAGCCTGCTCTACAAGAGACTCTTTCTCAAACAAACAAACAAAGAATTTAGGGGGCTGGAGAGATGGCTCAGTGGTTAGGAACACGGACTACTCTTCCAGCACCCATATGGCAGCTCCAAGATCTGACACCTTCGCCCAGGCATACATGCAGGCAAAACATCAATGCACATAGAATAAAAGGATTTAGAATTTAGCTTTGATTTCTTTCTCCTCAAGAATGTTCTCACCAAAACCAATCCATTCTTTTTTTTTTTTTTTTTTTAAGATTTATTGTATGTATGTGAGTTCTATAGCTGTCTTCAGACACACCAGAAGAGAGCATCACATCCCATTACAGATGGTTGTGAGCCACCATATGGTTGCTGGGAATTGAACTCAGGACCTCTGGAAGAGCAGTCAGTGACCGCTGAGCCATCTCTCCTGCCCACCAATCCATTCTTTGTGACTACTTTGCGAACACTGCCGATCTCCCCTGACGACCTCTTCTGCCTGGGTGCCTATAACCCAGCCTCCCTGCTTCTGTTGGCATGGCACGCACAGTGCACAGTCCAGCCTTGTGTGCAAGCTTCTCCTTAGCCAGACAGATAAACTCCTGATCTCATCTCATCTCTCTCTCTCTCTCTCTCTCTCTCAATTTATATGAGTACACTGTAGCTGTCAGACACACCAGAAGAGGGCATCAGATCCCATTACAGATGGCTGTGAGCCACCATGTGGGTGCTGGGAATTGGACTCAGGACCTCTGGAAGAGCAGTCAGTGCTCTTAACCCCTGAGCCATCTCTCCAGTCTGATCTTCCTATTTTCTAAACTCTAAATACTGGGATTACAAATGCCCTAACTCCGCAAATACTTGGTAATTGTTATTGTTGTTGTTGTTCTTGTGTCTGTACTGCAGAGGCTCTGCGGGATGATCCATGAGGCACTTCTGGGACAATCAACACCTGTGTGCCCCCTTTGGGGAACTCTCCAGGCCCTGGCTTCCCTTCAGAGCTCCTCTACATCTGAACATGTCCAGATTTCTCCAGCTCTGGGCCTCAGAACCATGAATACACCTCCCTGAGGAAACATTTAGAATTCTGTGCTTCTGCCGGGCTACGTGCCCAGAGAGGCATTTCCTCAGGTCCCCAAGACCATACGTGTGCTCTTGCAGTCAGTGTTCATCTGTCTCAGGCAACCCCGCTCTCCCATATACCTGCAGCCCCTTCATTACCGAGATGCTGAGTAGCTGTGAATGAGGTTTCTTAAAGAGAAAAATCCATTGTTAAAAGCTACCTACGGTAGAAATAGAAAACAGAGGCGGCAAATCGGTACCTGTTGGGCCACAGTAATGTCTTGTTGTTTAAATGAAGTTGACTTGCCTGATACAAAATTATCCATTTTAACTTAAGGTCCTGGGAATTGAACCCAGGGCCTCAAGCAGCCTCTGAGAGAATGCTCTACTACCGAGTCTCACCCCAGCCCTCCGTTAGACAATGTAAGAGGAAAGTGTCGTAACCGCCGGGACAAAACCCGATAACTTGTAAGGATCAGCCTCATCTCTCCCTCCCTGTAGCTTCTAGCACTAGCCTGCATTCTGTCCCTAAAGGTTCACACGTGGTCTCTGGTGGGTTTCTTTGACTCACCATCACTTCTTAGAGGTTTATCTGAGTTGTAGCATGAAACGGCACTATTCCTTTTCTGTGGTAAGTAATATCCCACTAGATTATATATACAGTGGCCCACACTGTTTATCCTTTCATTAATTGCTGGAGGGTTTGACCTGTGTCCTTTGGACTGGTATACACAGGACTGCTATGCACATCTGAGTGCAAGCACTCGTTGGCATACCTGATTTCTTTAGTCATATACCCAGGAATGGAACTGCTATCATTGATCTGTTTAACTTACTGTTTTTGATTAAAACAACAACAACAACAAAAACAAAATTATGTGTATGTGCCAGCGTGAGTAAATGTGCACCAAGTGCGTGTAGTGCCCCCAGAGGCCAGGGGGGGCGTTCCATACCCTGGAACTGAAGCTGCAAAGGGTTGTGAGCCACCACGTGGTTGCTGGGAACCAAACCCGGGTCCTCTGCTAGAGCAGCCAAGTACTCTTAACCACTGAGCCATCTCTCCATACACAACCCTTACCACCCCACCCCACCGCACCCCCCCCATCTATGTTTAACTTTTTAAGGAAGAAAAGGTGTTCTAACTTCTTGCTCTTGAACGAGTTTGGGTGTCCAGCCTTCTGTTTCCGTCCCCGCTACCGGCTTACCCAACCCATATGACTCATTTACACTATCAGTCTGGCCCCTACAGGCATCTGAACCTGCCGCCCCTAGAAGGCTGCGGAGGCAAACCAACCTCCCTCCAAAATAAAAGTCCAGCGGCTAACTACGGTCAACGCCTACTACACCTCTTCTGCTCTTAGAGCACTTCCTGGGTTTATTCCCAAACGAGGAAAGTGGCGCTTACCTGAGAAAGAGGCGGCAGAGACCTGACCGACCCATCCCAGCAAGCCAGTTTGGAAGCTGGTTCTGGAAGGAAATCGGGTGAGGCGGGCGAGGCCCCGAATTGGAGGAGGAGGAGCAGGCGGGCGGCGCGCGCTCTAGAGCCGCGTCCGGGCTGGGGTCTGCGGAGCTGCTGCACGTGAGCGAGCGAGCAAGCGAGCGCGCATCGGGGTGGCCGCTGCACCGTGCGCGGCTAGCGGTGAGGACCCGGCCCCGCAGCATCCGAGAGCCCGGGCGGGGCTCAGGTCGCTCGGGGGCGGTGCCGGTTCCCGCCCCCCACATCCGGGGGCCGGGCTGGGCGCTGGGGCTCGCGCCGCGCGAGTGAGTCAGGCCGGGTTTTCCCTCCGTCTCTGGGGCCAGCCGACGAGTGTCGCCCAGTGCGTCCCCTGCCCGCCGATCCGGCTCCCGCGCGTTCCCGAAGAGCCTGGGAAGAGAAAGGTTCGAGACCGAGCTGGAGACTGCAGCGCGCCCTAGGATCCACGGCGCCAGCATGGTAAGTGGGTAGGGCGGGTCGCTGAGGTCGTTCTCGGACACCCGGCGGGGGTTGGCAGGATGCTGTGCGCGCCTCGGTGTCCTCTGCTCCCGCGCACGAGGCTGAGCTGTAAATGCGCTTTCCGTGGAGCATCGCCCCGATCCCCGCGCCGCAGCTAGGAGGGGCAGGCGCCCTTGGCGCAGGAGTCTGACCTCGGCCTCCGCCCCCTGCACCAGCTCTAAGCAGGCCCCACAGACGGCGGGCGGGAGACGTGCACCCCACCCCGCCCCCTGGATAGCTCGGAGGGCCTCCGGTAGTTCTGGGATCCCTCGCTTCCCCACAGCCTTCCTGGGCGCAGTTCCACCGGGATGTCCAACCTGTCTTCTCTGCCGCCTTCCCGGGGACATCACTCACCTGCCCTCGCCCTCAGGGTACCCTCTTTCTGCCTCAGCCCCCTACCTTGTCTGATCCTCACCTGGGTACCTGCGAACAGGGGACGTCCCGAGGTCTGGGACTCTGTTCCAGTCCTGACTTTAGCCTTTGACAAAAGTAAGGACCTGGACTCTTAAGGTATCTCAGTATTAAGATGGGGGCTTGGGACATACCCAACCCAAAGATACAGATTGGGCATGGTTGTCCTTGGTGGGGAGCAGAGGCGGGAGGCCCTCCTGGACCTGGAGATGAGCCTCCTCCCAGACTCTCACAAGCAGGGCTTCTCTGCCGACTGGCTGCGTGTGGGTGTGTATGTGCAAGACTGTGAATGAAAGCGACCAGCTAGATCCCGACACCGCCTCTAGCAGTTTCCTGAGCTCAGAGTCCCAAAACCAGCGCCACTTCCACTATTTCTTCTTCTTACCTCTTTCCCCAGGGCGGGCAGGAGAGATCTCTGGGAGGGGGGAGGGGTTAAGTTCCATCCCTCTCAATCTTGCCCTTGGGAGAAACAAGCATGGGGGGCTGGGCAGGCTACGTAGACAGCAGAGTATGCTAGTGGAAGGTGACCCCTAGCTGGGACAGCTGGGTGTAGTATAGAGGGCTTTACTGTGGGAATCCAGATTGGTTCTCAGCGTGGAATCTTCTTTCAGCGTGTGATTCCTTCTTTCAAGCCTCAGTTTCCCTATGTGTAGATTGGGTCCTTTATGCCGTGCTCCACCAACTAGTGTGGAGATGATGTGACATTATGAAATAGAAGAGCTCAGAAACACTGAAGCGCTGTACATAGAGCAAATGTAGATAATTCTGTCCAGGGGGTAGGGTATGCCAGCCGCCCCCATTGCCTCTCAGGCTGTCCCCATTTTTGGAGTTGGGACATTCCAGTGTCATTCCTCTGTGGCAGCTGCAGGCACACCCCTCAGAAGGGCTGATCCCCTCCAGCAGGTGGTGTGACCCTCCCCTGGGGCACTCTGATGGGACTAATGGCTGTTTAGGTTGAACTGTAACTCCTGCCTCAGGGAGGATGAGGTGCCCCAACCTGAAGGAAATGCAGCGAAAGCTGCCTCCCATACTGCTGAACATGACCTTGGGCACATCATTCCACCTCCTGGGTGTGTTCTGAGGAGGCATCCAGGGTCTGGTGCTGGGGCACCCCACTGGGTATCCCTGAAGTACCTCTATTGGAGGCTTTCTGCACTGCTGGCTGATCCTGGGGCCAGAGGGAGACAGGAATGAAGGGGTACTGCTGTGGCTGGATGAGTAATGGTGTATTCAGCTCCTTACAGAGCCCTGGGCATTAAGATAGGCACCCCCCTACTGTGGCAGCACAGCCCTAGCTTTTGGTGGGAACCCCCACCCCCACCCCCACCCCCACTTTCTGTTCTGCTCTGGTCTCCCAGAGGTTATAAGGCTCTTGCTAGCTCGCTAGCTCTCTCCTCTACACACACACACACACACACACACACACACACACACACACACACACCAAATCACTGGCCAAAGAGCCTGCACAGCTGCCCTGGCCCAGGCAGGCAATCCCAAGGCTCCTAAGCAACGGGAAGGCAGGAATGCGTGTGTGTTGGGGGAGGGGCAGAGGTGGGTTGGGTTCTCTAGGAAAAGGGTTAGCCGCCAAACTGAGACCTGGGTTGGCCTCAGCCCAGCAGGTGGAGCAGACAGTGCTGCTGAGACCTGGTTGGGTAGATGGTGGGTGACCTTGTATAAGCCATTTGTCCATTGTTGGACAGCACTGTCTCTCACTCTGGTCTTGTAACATACATTTGTCCACAGGACACTGTTTTCTGTATGAGGCCATTTGCCCAATTTGGCTCACGGTTCATCCCTGAGACCCGAGAGCCTTTCGTGGGTACCACATAGTGTCAGTTGTTTCTCATGAGACTGCAAGCGAGTGACCGTACAGAGGAAAGTGAGGGTCTGTGTGTTTGGGGTGCGATGGGTATATTCTGGCACTGTCCCCAGCGGGCATCCAGGACTTAACCAGTTCACAAAGCCCTTTCTCCTCCGCTGTCTCTTTGTCAGTTATCCTGACAGAGGTGACTGGAGAGGGAGACAGGGAGATGGCTGGAGACTAGATCTTGTTCCTTGAGGAGCAACTGGATGTTTCACACGCGGTCATGTCTGTCTAACTGGGTGGGCTTGTCAAGGTGAGGCAGTGTTGAATGGGGGGGACAAGGTGACCCAGAGGTCTAGTTCCTTTGACTGTGGGTGACATCCTGAGTCCTCCTAGACACTTGGCAGTCCTGGTGCTGGGATCCCGTGAGTCTTCATCCTGACCAGCTCTGTGACCTTAGGTAGGTCATTCCATCTTTTTGAGCCTCCAAGGGCTTACCTTTTTTTAAAGGGATACTGAGCTGGGGGTGTCAGCACACGCCTTTAATCTCAGCACACTGTCTCAAGACCCAAGATAAATAAATGAGTTAAATTTAAAAAGGGCTACTGACGCCACAGTCTCCTTGAGACGCCTGCAAAATGCCATGTTACTGCAAGAGCCCCAGCTCCAGCAGTCCTAGAGATATTCACAGAAGGGTCTGACTGTTCATATGGGGCTGGGCTGGGTGTCCAAACTCAGACTTGCACCCCCACCTTGAGTGGTGTGTTATTCAGGAGCACAGCGGGCCACTCCAGTTATTTATTGCCTAGGGTAGAGTTGGCTGTGGAGTGGGGGTGGGGACCAGGCTGCCCTCCCTCCCTCTCCCAGAGAGCGCTTTGTCTTCCACAAACACAAAACCTGGAAATGGTTGAGGATGGAGCCTCCTAACCCCCATTGTTTTGGGGTGGGAGTGGGTGTCCCAGAAGCTCATTGGGTGGGTGGGTGGGTGGGTGGCGGTGGGTACTCCCAGATGCAGCCTGCCTGCCAGACATCTGCCTGGCACTGGGAGCAGCTGTGTGTGGGTGGATGGGAAGCAGAAAAGGTGCCATTCACTGCGGGTTGTTTGCACCTACCGTATGCTGGGCAGTGGGTGTGGCGCACACACCCGTCTCCTGAGAGTTGGGCCCCAGAACATGTGGGAGACGGTTCAGAAGTCTGGTCCCGTGGTATGGAGCTGGAGTGTGTGGTTAAGCTCAGCCTTGGTGTTCTGTACTGACTGTGGCTTCGGGCCAGACCTGGTCACATTATCTTACCCCGTGCTCTTGGCATCTCTACATGATAAATGCTGACTATCGTAGCTTCTCTGCTCCTGAAGTAGGGCACCGCTCACATGGGTTAGGCATGGCTAAGGTCACAAGGTTCTGTGAACCTGGCTGGTGGTACCTAACAACAGAACACGACATTAGACATTATAAAGCCTGTCTGCCTCTCTTCCCTCTGTCTCCCGTCACTGCCTAGACCTGGACACCTGTTCCGGAAACAGAGGCCATTGTTCCTCCCCTTAGGCCCTTCCTGTGTGTATCACCATCCTTCCTCCCCTTGGGCCCTTCCTGTTTGTATCCCTCCCGCTGTACCCCGCCTACCCCCAACCTCACCCACTCCAGATGTTTCCCTGGGGGACCTCTGACCCTTTGAGGGAAGAGGGGTTTCCCACCTAGAGAAGCCAAAAGGACAGACCTCCTACGTTCTGGTTCTGGGTTCTTGCTCCTCCCCCATCCCCCAAATTTGATTTCGAGCCCATCAGAAGTAAGCAAGGTCAGACAAAACCCGAGCCACCCTCCGCCCTTTGCTGGCTCCTTCCTAGGAAGAAGGCCCTTGCCCTACTACTTGAGGGCCTCGCCTTCCTGCCTTGCCTCTACATTCCACTTCAGACCCCTGTCTGGGAGCTGTGCCTTTAGGTGTCCCCGTGGAAGTCCCATTTCCTTTGCTTTAGACTCCGTCTGACAGTAGTCGGTGTACCCTTTCCGTCTCTTGCCATCCCGTGACTCCCATTCTGTTCACACATATCTGCTTCTGACGGGCCTGGGCAGAGCGAGCTGCTTACAGATGGCAAGTGTCTGGTTTTAGTGCATCTGGGAACTCGGGTACTGAGTGCCCATCTGCCACTAATGGAACCCTCTGATTCCCAGAATCAGCTGCCCGTGCCCTGTTGAACCTTCATGGCCACAGCCTCGGGTCCTGCTGGCATTGCCATGGGCAGCGTAGGCAGCCTGTTGGAACGGCAGGACTTTTCCCCTGAAGAACTTCGTGCCGCACTGGCCGGCTCCCGGGGCTCCCGGCAGCCCGATGGGCTCCTCCGGAAAGGCTTGGGTCAGCGAGAGTTCTTCAGCTACCTGCATCTCCCCAAGAAAGACGGCAAGACCACCAAGCGAGCCCCTCGGAACGAGCCAGACTATGCCACCCTCTACTACCGGGAGCATCCTCGGGCTGGTGACTTCAGCAAGACTTCCCTGCCTGAGCGGGGTCGTTTTGACAAGGTGATCTGCGTTTCGGGGAATTGGGTCCAACTCAGAGACTGTGCTGCTCGGGTGGCCAGCTGGGAGGCCCTGACCGTGGGATGGGGCAGAGTGAGGTGTGAGAGGTCTGACGCCTGACCAGTGCTTCTCTGTGACACGACCCTGTATTCTCAGAGGGGATTCCCTAGAGCCTTTGGGGGCATGAGGTAGAAAAAAGTGGCCAACTCAACCTTGCTCACACCTACACTCTCTTCCTGACAGTGCCGAATCCGTCCTTCTGTGTTCAAGCCTCCTGTGGGCTCTGGGAAAGGCTTCTTGTCCATGCAGAGCCTGGCAGCCCACAAGGGCCAGAAGTTGTGGCGAAGCAACGGCAGCCTGCACACACTGGCCTGTCACCCGCCCCTGAGCCCTGGACCTCGGGCCAGTCAGGCCCGTGCGCAGTTGCTTCACGCTCTCAGCCTAGATGAAGGTGGCCCTGAGCCCAGCCTATCGGACTCTTCCAGCGGGGGTAGTTTTGGCCGTAGTCCAGGTACTGGCCCCAGCCCCTTCAGCTCCTCCTTGGGCCACATTAATCACCTTGGAGGCTCCCTGGACCGTGCTCCAAGGAGCCCCAAGGAGTCTGGACCTCTGGCGGTCCTGAGCTGCCTGCCCGAGCCACCTCCCCCCTACGAGTTCTCCTGCCCCACTACTGAAGAGGTGGCCGTGTTGCCTGAGACCTGTGAGGAGCTCAAGAGGGACCTTGGTGACCAGGACGTTTCTAACTCCTTTACTCAGGTGAGGGGACCCCTGCCCTGGAGTGCTTTGTCCCTTGCATTGGTGTATGGACCAGATTCATTTCTGACATCTGGCATAACTTGAGGTAGGGACAAACCGTGAGCGAGGCCTAAGCTGATATTGGGGGCCGGTTGTGTGGTAGAGGCAGCAGAGAATGAGACCAGAGGATATGGCCCTGGTGGGGTCCTTTCTCCCATTGTGCTTAAAGAGAGAAAACATCAAACAAACCAACAAAAACCGCCTGTAAACTGGCAGTATGGCTCAGTGGTAGAGTACTTGCCTAGCATGTGCGAGGCCCTAAGTTCGAATCTCACCACTGAAAAGAAAGAGGCAGCTCGCCTTAGCTACCCTTCAACTACATGGAGGGATTCCATGCCCCTTTGGTCCTGCCTGGGAACTGTGTAGGACGGAGGGAGATTGTTTCTGTGAGTTGCATGTATTAGGAACACTGTCTGCGGAGAGCCTGTTTGGGTATGAACCACGTGTGGTCAGGACGCCGGGATCTGTGTGGCCTAGGTGCCTAAGACATTGATGGTGACTGGCTATGGGCACAAATGAACGTTGTTCTGGGGAAGGCCAAGTATGGAAATCTGAGCGAGGCTGTGCCCACTGCTAACCAGTTCCTCTTCCCCGCTGCAGGTGCTAGAGGAACGCCAGCGGTTGTGGTTGTCTGAGCTCAAGCGTCTGTACGTGGAACGGCTTCATGAGGTGGCCCAGAAAGCCGAGCGCAGCGAGCGCAACCTCCAGCTGCAGCTCTTTATGGCCCAACAGGAGCAGCGGCGCCTGCGCAAGGAGCTGCGGGCTCAGCAGGGCCTGGCCCCAGAGCCTCGGACCTCTGGGTCCTCCATGGAGGCTGACCCCAATGCCCGGCCAGAGGAAGAAGCCCGATGGGAGGTAGGACACCATCTGAGGCATCCCCTTCTGTCTCATTGTCCTGGTCCCATGCTCTGTTCCATCAGACAGCCGGCCCCAGTGTCACACCGTGTTTGGCCCTTGCTCAAGGTTTGTCCCTTCCCCCAGGTGTGCCAGAAGACCGCGGAGATCAGTCTGTTGAAACAACAGCTTCGGGAAGCCCAGGCGGAGCTGGCACAGAAGCTGGCAGAGATCTTCAGTTTGAAGACGCAACTTCGGGGCAGCCGGGCACAAGCCCAGGCTCAGGACGCTGAGCTAGCCCGGCTGCGGGAGGCAGTGCGCAGCCTGCAGGAGCAGGCGCCACGGGAGGAAGCCCCAGGCAGCTGCGAGACGGATGACTGCAAGAGCAGAGGACTGCTGGGGGAGGCAGGAGGCAGCGAAGCCAGGGAAGGGGCCGAGCAGCTGAGGGCAGAGCTGCTGCAGGAGCGGCTTCGGGGCCAGGAGCAGGCTCTGCGCTTCGAGCAGGAGAGGCAGACTTGGCAGGAGGAAAAGGAGAGGGTGCTGCGCTACCAGCGAGAAATCCAAGGGAGCTACATGGACATGTACCGCCGCAACCAGGCACTTGAACACGAGCTGCGGCTGCTGCGGGAGCCCCCTACATCCTGGAGTCCCCGGCTGGAGTCCTCCAAGATCTGAGGCTCGCCAAGTGTGCTGACAGCGGGCATACAGTCAGAAGATACCCTGAGATGGCAGGCCCCTCCCTTGCACTGGTTGGAGGCAGAATCTGTAGAGGCCAGATCGGGGATGGGACACCCGCCCAGTGGAGGGCTCCGGCGGGCAACGGGATGGATAGGGTGCCTGCTCCAAAAGCTGTGGCAAAGTCTTGCTGGCAGTAAACCACACCCAGGGAGGGCCTAGCCCTGCTTCCAACAGTGGGTGTGGCCCAGCAAAGTAGGTTGGAGCCGTCCAAGCTTCAGCCCCAAGATGCAGAAGGGCAGGAGAGGAGGAGGGTGGCAGGTGACCTGGCCTGAGGTCTTCATGGAAGGAGCCAGGGGTGGGAAGATTGGCCTCCTCCAGAATAAAAAGCACGTTTTTTTTATGAGGAGGCCTAGTTGATAAGATTGTCCTTGGCCTGAATCCAGAGTCTCCTGGATGGTTAGTGTTCCAGGCCTTGGACCTAGGCTGTAGTTCCTTCTATGGTCCCAATAATGGAAAGAATATACCCCGTTGCAGTCTCTGGTCTTATGTGTTTGAGAATGGAGGAATGTTATTCCTTGCTTCCATACCCCCACAGGCCTTAGCTGCTGTGTGGGCTGCAAGCGCTTTCTTCGACACCATCAGATGTTTGAGAAGAAACAATGCCAGGGAAACAAAAAAGGATTGGTCGACAGGCATTTGCAGAACATGAAGTGGTTTTCTGGTGGGATGTCTGGACCCTGGGTGTCCGGGCAGCTGCTGGGTTTGGAGCCAGCTCAAGAGAGCTTCCTCTGTAATATGTAAAAGCTCCCGTGGGCTCTGCCACCTCCAGCTGTGGTGTGCCCCTCCCTCCGTGGCATGGGGGCCAGAGGCAGGTGCAGGAACTCTGGTCATTTCCAGGAGCGGTAGAGGCCGGTGGGGTATTTTATCTTGCATTAGATCTGCTTTGTGTTCTAGAAAGATCTAGGGAAAGAGCCCCTCATTCTGTAACTGGCCTCCACTCCAAGCTGACCTTTTTTTTTTTTTTTTCTTTTTTCTCGAGACAGGGTTTCTCTGTGTAGCCCTGGCTGTCCTGGAACTCACTCTGTAGACCAGGCTGGCCCAAGCTGACCTATTTAAATCTCCGCTTCCAGCTAAAGCTGATCCCAGGTCCCCGAACCCTCAGACACCCCTACCTTAGCAGCGGCGAGCATCCTATGGGCTTTGTTCCCCTTGGGTTAGAGACGGATGGCAGCTGACACCTCCTTGGCCCACCACCTACCTTACCTGCTTTCTTCTTTCTTATTTTCCTTCCTTCTTTCTTTCTTTCTTTCTTTCTTTCTTTCTTTCTTTCTTTCTTTCTTTCTTTCTTTCTTTCTTTCTTTCTTTCTTCTTCTTCTTCTTCTTCTTCTTCTTCTTCTTCTTCTTCTTCTTCTTCTTCTTCTTTTCCTTTGAGTCAGGGTTTTGCTCTGTAGGCTTGTAGACCAGACTGGGACGGAACTCACTGTGTAGCCCAGACTGACCTGTAGAGATTCTAGCTTGCTGCCTTTCCTTTTCCTTGTGTTAGATAGACAGGGTCTCCCAGTATAGCCCAGTCTGGCCTTGAACTCAAAATCCTCCTGCCTCTGCCTCTTAAACGCTGGGATTATAGGCCTGTACCCCCACTTGGGCTCTCTTCCTCTAGAGAGAAACCACTTGTCACAGATGTGTGATAGGAATAGCTACTTAGCTACCACAGACGTACTGTCTGCCTGGTATTATGTTGGGCAATGGTGGTCTTGGGGACACAAGGCAATTTCAGGGTACTTCCCTGCTCTGAGTAAGGGGAGGGAGGGTCTAATAGCCATTTTTCTTATTTTGATTTTTGAGACGGGGTCTCTCTATGTAGCTCTTGTCCTGGAATTTACCATGTAGACCATGATCACCTTGAACTCACAGAGACCCGCCAGCCCAACTAAACACAGCCATTTATTTGCCTCCATTACCTTCCTTGGAACCATTCAAGAAGCCTTTGTTCCAAATTGTCACAGATCTCTTGATCTCGTCCCCGTCTGTGAGCCTCTGAGGTCCAGCAAGTAGGTGGCCCGGTTTAGATGCTCAGCAGTGGCCTGTGACACCTGATCTGACTGATGGGCCCCACCTTTCTTAGGGTGGAGGACTGGGCGTGTGTGTTGTTTGGTGTGAGGATGTTGTGTTTATGATCTGTGAGTGGCAGGTGTGTGTAGATGATCTTGGGGGTGGTAGGTGTGTCCAAGGGGGTGTGTGTGGCACCTTGGCTCTAAAAGCCAGCTCCTGGGTGGAAGCCAGGCTCGCTTCCTGACCCTCTCCCTTCCATTTCTTCCTGATTGTTCCAGCCCTTTGCACTGGTAACACTAGGTAGACCCTGCATCTTAGCTAGTCCTCTGGGAGTAGCTTCAGACACAGAGGTCCACACCTGAGCCCTGGTTCCCATCAGAAGTGGGGGGTTAGGCAAGCTAAACCCCACAGACCATGATACCCACTTCTACTTCATAGGTCCCTGCAAACATGAGTCCCTGGGCTACTAGGTCCCGAGAAGGTCTCCCCTAATAAGTCAGTTGTTAGCCTAAAGTCTGAGTTACTTCCTCAGCAGGGCCAGAAGCCAGCCAGGCCAGGTGCCCACGTGCCCACCTTTTGGTGTACCCACTCCACAGTGCAGTTCCCCACCCAGCAATTATGACCTGGGTTGGCCAGTAGAGCCAGCGGGGGTGGGTGGGCGGTACCAAAACTTGGCAGTGGTGCCAGAAACCAGGGCCAGGCCCAGATGTAGAGGGGGAGGGTGGCCCAGAACCAGATCTCTTAGCTCATCCTTCCTTGGCAAACCAGTTCCCTGGTCCCCAAGCAGGCTGGGTGGCTCTGGGGCCAGTTGGTCATAGAAGTCACTGTCACAGCTACCAGAGAAGCCCATCCCTGTTGCTTCTGGAAGACCCCTGGCCCAGCCGTTTGTGTGGAAATCTAATATCTCACACTGTTCCCAGCTCTCTGCCTCGGATCCCTCCGGCTCACACAACGTTTCTTCCTCTTAGCCTGGTACTTGATGCCAGCAGCCTTCTAGGACCTTCCAACTTCAGTGATCTTGGCAGCAGCTCTTGGCTCATTGGTCAGACCACTGTCCCGGCCCAAACCAAAGTTGATAGGAGGAGGAGACTAATTTCTGGAGCCTTTGGGGAATGGAAGAAGAGGGGCTCGAGGGTAGATCCTGAGCTTGACTGGGGAGGTAGCTTGGGCTCCCTTAGTGGAGTCCTGATTCCATGGTCCCACATAGAGGTAGCCAGCACTTGTGTGTTGCTTCTCAAAGGGAACTTTGCAGAGCCCCTCCACTGCTGTCTTCCCCCCAGTGCTCTAACTGTTGGTTTGCCTGACTCCACTGGGCTGTGAACATTGCCAACGCTGGGTTGTGACCTCCATTCCACTTCAGACTGCTCTGGCTCCAACCCTAGAAGGTAGGGGTGAGAAAGGTAGAATATGGAAGCAGGGGTGACCAGGCTCCTCCACAGTCTAGCTTTAAGGTGAAGGCCTGGGGAATGGTTTGATTCTGAGCCATTCATGGGCACTGGTTCTAGGTCAGGTCAGTGACAAGTTCAAAGCTCTAGCACTTAGTCACTACTGAGACCATGGGTCAAATACAGTTCACAGGGAAGGAAGACGTCTTCCGGTGGAGGAGGGAGACAAGTCTACACTAGTGACTATACTAGTGAATGTTCTAGACAGCAAACCCAGGGAGGGGTTGCAGAGGACACAGGTCTGGAGAAATGGCTCAGCAGAAGAACCCTGACTACTCTTCCAGAGGCCCCAGTTCTCTACCCAGCACTTACAAAGTGGCTCACAACCACCTGTAACTCCAAGCCTGGGGGATACCATGGCCCTCTTCGGGCCTCCACTGGCACAGACATAATGTGCAGAGAAATCACCTACACACATAAGATACATAGTTTTAAACAGGATAGATGATCCAGAAGATCGTAAATACAGTGCAGGGGTATCAACAGAGGCCTCCATGATTGAGACAAGTCAGGAGAGCAAGAAGAAAGGGAAGAACCTGCCTGAGTCGAGGAGATGCTGATCCTGAGGGGGCATAGGGGTTGTCCCTCCAGGGAGGATGCAGGCCACACCATGGTGCTTCGGGGACAGGGTTTCTCCGTGTAGTCCTGGATGTCCCGGAACTCACTCTGTAGACCAGGCTGGCCTCGAACTCAGAAATCTGCCTGCCTCTGCCTCCTGAGTGCTGAGATCAAAGGCGTGCACCACCACTGCCCAGCACTTGTTCACTTTTTTTTTTTTAAACGGATCTTTTTTTTTTTTTTTAGATTTATTTATTTTTATTATATGTAAGTACACTGTAGCTGTCTTCAGACGCTCCAGAAGANGGNATCAGATCTTGTTAAGGATGGTTGTGAGCCACCATGTGGTTGCTGGGATTTGAACTCCAGACCTTCAAAAGAGCTGTCCGGTGCTCTTACCCACTGAGCTATCTCACCAGCCCACTTGTCCACTTTTTAACAGGATTTTATTTTTACATGTGTGTCTTGCCTGAATGTAAGTCTGCATCATTTATAGTCCCCAGGCTACTTTCTCAAAATGCTTTGTAGGGGTTCCCCCCCTTTTTTTAAAATGAGGGAGTATTTAATCACAGCGCTCTCTCACTCTCTCTCTCTCTCTCTCTCTCTATATATATATATATATGTGGAGATTCAGAAATAAATCATATTTTTGCAAAAATCACACAGGATAAAGGGAAGGCTTATGGAAGGAACACAATTTAACCAGAGCTGTTTGGCTTGATTTCTGAATATGGGGCAAAGTAAGCCACAATTGGCACTACCTTGTATAAAATAGGCATCAAAGTTTTTCTGTTTTGTGTGTGTAGAATTATAGGTCAACATTGAGTATATTCTTAAATTGCTTTCCATCTTTTTTGCGGGGCTCTCACTGAATCTGTGGCTTACTAATTTAGCTATGCTCATTAGCCCTCAAGACCCAGGAACCTACTGTCTGCCTCCCCAGTGGTTGCATTACAGTAAGTTTTTTGTTTTTTTGATGGGTGGCAGAATTGAACTCAGGTCCTCAAGCTTGCATGACATTTTACCAACTGAAGTTTCCCTAGTTTCGTTTTATTATTCTTTTTGAATTAAAAAAAAAAATTCCCAGGAAACTGGTCCAAAAGAAAGGAAATACTAAAGAAACAGTTTTTGGTTATTCCACTTAAAGCAAACTCCTCCAACAAAAATCGAAAGTCCAGTCTGAACGAGGGAAGAGAAACAGAATCACCCGAATAGGAAAACTCGTGCACAGGAGAAATGCAGAATAATTCAGAACGGGAGACCCGCCATGTGGTGACAAGGGTTCAAAAGCCTAAATGTGAGACGCTCCAGGTTCTGGTAGAAGCCGGCTTTGTTCACACCCTGCTTGACGGTGAGGCAGCCTGGGAGAGGAAGTGGGAAAGCCTGGGGCTTTCTAGAAAGCTTGTGAGGTCCTGCCGGCTGGGGTTCGGGTTCTTCAGCTCTGGCTTTTCGCCCTAAGCAGAGCTCATTCAACTCCTCGCCCCCGCGACTTCCGCGTGGGGCTGGGACCACCCAAGCTCTGAGACACCGCCAGGCATCTCCAGGATGCGGGGGTCACGATGCCCCTGCGGGCTAGCTTCCCTCTTTGCAACGCCCTCTTCCCTGCTGTGTTTCATCAGGTTGTGAGCCACAGCTTCCTCTTTTATTGAGCAGAGAATGTTGGTCAGCTCCCAGCATCTCTGTGCTCACTTTGTTCCAGTAGCGAGGAGGACAAAGTCCTGAGCCCAATGGAGCTTTTATTCTAAAAGTTGGGGAGGCGGAGATAGGGGCAAGAAAGCAAAATCAACACATAAACACATGATTTCAAGCCAAGGCTGTAAAGAAAACAAAGCTAGATTGTACAAGGTGGAGGAGGCGGAAAGAGGAGCATGTAATGGCTGTAGGGAAACCGTCCGTAAAAAGAAGCTGGGGGTTGGAGAGGTGGCTCAGCGGTTAAGAGCACCGACTGCTCTTCCAGAGATCCTGAGTTCAATTTCCAGCAACCACATGGTGGCTCACAACCATCTGTAATGGGATCTGATGCCCTCTTCTGGTGTGTCTGAAGACAGCTACAATGTTCTCATTTAAAAAATAAAAAGGGCTGGAGAGATGGCTCAGTGGTTAAGAGCACCGACTGCTCTTCTGAAGGTCCTGAGTTCAAATCCCAGCAACCACATGGTGGCTCACAACCATTCATAATGAGATCTGATGCCTTCTTCTGGTGCATCTGAAGACAGCTACAGTGTACTTAGATATAATAAGAAATAAATCTTTAAAAATAAATAAAAAAAATAAGCCCGGCATGGTGGCTCACGCCTTTAATCCCAGCACTTGGGAGGCAGAGGCAGGTGGATTTCTGAGTTCGAGGCCAGCCTGGTCTACAAAATGAGTTCCAGGACAGCCAGGGCTACACAAAGAAACCCTGTCTCGAAAAACAAACAAACAAACAAACAAAAAAAACAGAAAAAGAAAGAAAAAAAAAGGGGGTGGGGGGAGTGCAAGAGTTGCTGGAGGACCCCAGGTGGTGGTGCAGTACACAGAAGGTGGAAAGATGTCCTTCGTGATGTAAGGAGTTCAAAGCCAGTCTGGAGTACAGAAGACCCTTTCTCAAAAGAGTAAAAAGAAAAAAATTTTTAGTCCTTTTTAGTTTGGAAAATCAGCACCTCCTCTCCTTTTGGCCCTTCGTCTCCCCCTGGCACGTTTTTCTTTCTTTCTCTCTCTCTCTTCTTTCTTTCCTGGTCTCAAACTCAGACCTGCCTGCCTTTGCCTCCGCAATGCTGGAATTAAAAGTGTGTGCCATTACACCGGGCTCCTTCACTCTTTTTAGTTAGGGCATATATACAACCCCTATTTCATCTGGCCCCTAAAGATGGGCTATTTACAGAGAGCCCCTGGGCCGGGGGCTATGGATGCATAGGGCTAGGTGACCCCGTAAGGACAAAAACCGAACTCTTAAAAATTGTGTGTGTGTGATGTGAACGGGGGGTGTACTTGCTGTGCAAGTGTGTGAGAGCAGAGAAGGATTTTGGGCGTCTCGCTCCATCACTCTCCACTTTATTCTCTTGATCCTACAGTTCTGCTCTTTAGCTACATTAGCAGGCAGGCAAGCACAAGAATCCTTAAGTCTCTGCTAACCCCAGTCCTGCAATTACTGGCTCGCGCCAGTAGGTGTGAGCCAGCTCTCTTGACAGTATCTGGGATCTCAAATTAGACCCTCACACTGTTTTGCAAGCACTTTCCCCGTTACCTCAGACTCTTCCTGTAAACATTAGTTGCTAGTTCAAAAAGCATCACAGGAAATACTTAATCACTGGACCACATACATGTAATGGTCTCTTAAAATTTTATTTTTTCGGGTGCTGGGGTTGGACCAAGGTACCTGCGTGCACTTTAACTCTGTCTCACTGTCTCTCTCTGTCTCCCTCCCTCCTTTCCTCCCTCCCCCCTCTCTCTGTCCTAGCTCAGGCTGGCCTAACTCACTTTGTATCCTTGGCCGTCTGATCTTCCTATAATTATAAGATTATAGGCGGGTACCACAATACCCACGTTTGTTTATTTTCTGAGCCAGAGTGTCGCTTTGTAGTCTAGACTGGCCTGGAACTCTCGGCGCTCGTCCTGCCTCAGCGTCCCCCATCCCAGCCTGGACATTTAAGACTAGGAATTGTGGTTGGGGGCTCGGGTTATGTAGGTGCGCCAGCTAATACTTCCGGTAGAAACTCGCAACAGCCCTCGGGTGGTTCTGACGCGCGGGAACCCAGGTTTGCTCCGGATCGCGGGGACCCGGCGTGCCGGCACTGCGCAGGCGCTGACTGCTGCCGAGCTCCTTGCAAAGCCGCGGGCGAGCCACACGGTCTCCCCACGCTCCGCGACACCGCGCATGGGCGAGCCCGGACCCACCCGAGAGGCAACCGCCGCGCCTTCCGGTTCCGATGACAGCGGCGCCGGAAGCGGGCTGAGCTGCAAGACTAGGTGACAGCCTGCGGGCTCCGGGTCCCGGGGTGCGGAGCGCCCCTACCAAAGCCTGGAGCAGTCGTAGGCCACACCCGCCAAGGGCTGGTGGAGTCGCCCGGACTCGGACGTCCCGTCTTAGTGCACCTGACAGGGTCAGAGGTAAGCAGCCGTGGGCGGCGGGGTCCCGGCAGCACTGCAGGAGGGTCTCTGGGAGTAAGTAGGAGTTTGCCAGTCTTTGCACTATAATGCGGGTCAAGTCGGGGTCGTGGCTTGCCCCTAGGGTAAATGGTGGGTTTTCCTGTCCTTTCAGTTTTAGGTGAAGAAGTGACAATGTGAAACTTTCTAATATTTATAGGGATGTGATTTGTTTGAGGGTAAAATACAGGGCATTAGATACTGTGGTTTGAAAAGATGACACTCGTGTGGAGACCTAGATAAGGAGCCAGCCGTGGGAAGATGTGAGAGAGTGTGAGAGGATAGAGGCAGAAATAAACCGGATGTACCCTAGAACAGAAAGTCCGGTGGTGGTAGAGTGTGGCAAGTGATGGGGAGAGTCATTGGAGTAAGTATAACAAGGGAGTTTGTTTGCATAGAACTTTTGTTTTCCTTTCGGTTGTTGTGTTGTTGTTGACTTTGAGACAGGGTCTCTTTTAGCATAGGCTGGCCTGGAGCTTCCTAAGTAGACCAGGCTGGCCTTGAACTCATAAAGATGCATCTGCTTCTGCCTCCCATGTGCTGGGGAGGGGGGCGGTTAAAGTCATGCACCAACCTCAGATTTATTTTCTTTTATAATGATGACGATGAAGACAACGACGACAATGACAGCATTTCTCTACATAGCCTTGGTTGTCCTGGAATTCACTGTGTAGACCAGGCTAGTTTGAAGTTACAGAGATCTGCCTACCTCTGCCTCCTTAGCTCTGGGATTAAAGGTGTGAGTCACCACACCCAACAGATTTTTTTTTTTTTAACTTCTTATTTCTAGGTGTATGGCAACTTTTTGCTTTCGTGTGTGTCTGTGCACCACGAGATGCAGTGAATGAAGAAGGCTTCAGGGTCTCTAGAACTGGAGTTACAGGAGGTTGTGGCTGTCATGTGGGTGCTGAGAACAGAACCTGGGTTATTTGCAAGAGCAGCAACTTCTCCTTAAACACCGAGCCATCTCTGCAGCCCCTCTAGTGTGAAGTTTTTAACATTTCCTTCATACCTCTTTCTACCCACTGGAAGCTTTTGATTCAGGCCTTCTTAGCCAAAGGCTAGGAAATAGGGGTAATGTTTAATTAGTTAGGCCTTCCCGGCCCAGGGATGGGCTAGGCCCTGCAGGGAGGGAGAGGAGGAGAGCGGTCTCCGGGCTTTGCTTAGCTGCTAGCCCAGTTGAGGAGACACATCTGAAGAAGCAGTCAGGAGGATGCGGAAATGTGTGGGACCAAACACATCAGATTTGTGAAGCAGGAAAGAAGGCTGCACAAGGAAGATCCCTGAGAAGAGGCCTGAGCTGGAGCCCAGGAAGCCATGTAAAATGGCGCATGTGACCAGGGATGTAGCACATGCCTTTAGTTCAGCAGGTGGAGCTTCAAGGTCAAGGTCAGCCTGGATTTCAGAGAGAGGAGATTGGTGACCTTTTGGGAGCTAGTGTTTAACTTGAGTTGGCAGAGGTGTGAAGAGGATGCTTATGAAGTAAGTGGGTGTAATGAAATGAAGAAGAGAGGCAAGGGCTTTGGGTGTAACACTCTCAGTGGCTCAGCACTTGTCCAGCATGTGTGGGGGCTTGGCCCTGAGAAATCAATAGATTGATTAAAAATGAATGCATCCCTGATGATATGTAATTCCAGCTACTCGGAAGGCTAATGCAGGAGGATTCCAAGTTCAAGGTCAGTCTGAGATACAAAATGAGCTCAAGGGCAGTCTGGTCAGTCTAGGGAGATAGTGACTCAAACAACACTGAGGTTAGAACGGGGTGGCGCACGCCTTTAATCCCAGCCCTCAGGAGGCAGGGGCAGGCGGATCTCTGAGTTCCAGGTCAGCCTGGTCTACAGAGAGAGATCTGAAAACAGGTGCACAGTGGACTGGGGTGTGGCTCAGTTGGGGTGGGGGTTCCCAGGAGAGGGCATGCTTGGTGTTGAGGCCAGCATGAACCCATTTCAAAACAACAAAATAGCATCATAGATGTTTCCGTGTGTACAAATACTTGTTACATAGTCTTGGTGACCTGAGTTTAATCCCTGGAGCGCACATAAAGGTGGAAAGAAGAACTGACTGCACAAAGTTGTCTGAGCGTGGCATGTGTGACCCCTTCTGCCCAAATCAGAAGCACGAATACATATGTTTTTAAAAAGCAGAACAAAAAATTGTCTACTGGACATGCACAGAGATTCTTTTCTTTCTTTCTTTCTTTCTTTCTTTCTTTCTTTCTTTCTTTCTTTCTTTCTTTCTTTCTTTCTTCCTCCTCCTTCTTCTTCCCCGTCCTCCTCCTCCCCCTCCTCCCCATCCCCCTCTTCCTCCTCCCCCTCCCCATCCCCCTCTTCCTCCTCCTCGTCATCCTCCTCCTCCTCCTCCCTGTCATTTCTCTCCTCCTAGTGCCCTTGCTGGCTTCAAGCTGAGTGCTCCCTCTCTCTTTCTCTTCCTCCTCACCTCTTTCTCCCTCCGCACAGCAACTTCCCTGGTCTCTTTCCTGGGGGCCAGTCAACTCACCNCCTCCTCCTCCTCCTCCTCCTCCTCCTCCTCCCCCTTCTTCTGACAGGGTTTCTCTGTGTAGCCCTGGCTGTCCTGGAACTCTGTAGACCAGGCTGGCCTCAAACTCAGAAATTCGCCTGCTGCCTCCCAAGTGCTGGGATTAAAGGTGTGAGCCACCACCACTGGGCAGGATACAGTTTCTTACTATGTAGCCCAGGCTAGCCAGGAACTAAAAGTGGTTGGTCTGCCTCTTCCTCCCTACCACTAATTTCAAAGGCATACACCACCACGCTTGGCTTTCCTCTGCTTTAAAAATTGATGTCTTTACTTATTGCGGGTGGGCCTCACTGCCTTGGCATGCACCGAGCAGTCAGGACAGCTCCGTGAGTCCTCCCTCCTTCCACCTGTGGTTCCCATGATCATATTCAGGTCACCAGGCTGGATGGCAAGCATGTAACCCAGTGAGCATTGGCCTGGCTCATCCTCAACTTTTTTCATAGTTTCAAGGCTTCTCTCTGATAGTCCTGGTATCAGTTGGTATCTGGCAAAGCCAGTCATTTTGACCACAATGAGGTCCTGTCCTTGAGCCATGTTAATCTTTGAAAAACTGTGACTCTGTTATCCAGACTCTCTTGGCAGTCATATTTTTCTTGCCATCTTACCTAGCTGGTGGTTGTGCTTGCTCCAGTTAACTTCCTGTTGTCATGTCTCGAAAAACCAAACAAAACAAAACAAAAAACAAAAAACAAAATCCCTTCCTGTTGTCATAACTGAGAGACCCGATGAGTTCATCCCAGTGGTACTCACACACAGCTGTCTTTTCCTGCTGGGACAGCAGCCAGCTCTGTTGGTCCTGTTGTGCAAAGTACTTGAGGAGAAGGCTTCAGCCCAGAGCCAGACAGCAGGCTTCCTCAGTCCCCACTCCTCCACTCCCCCCGCTGAGCGGCCTTGGGGTATTTGTTTTATCTTTCCTGGTCTCATTTTCTCAGCTGCAGAGTGGGTCTAATAACTGTACCTACCTCATAGTGCTGTGAGGAGTGAGCGACTCAATGGGTGAAGTCACCGGAGCAGAGCCTAGCGCCTAATGAGCCTCTGGAGAATTTTAGCTATTACCAAGCCAAACAACTATGTCATTTTAAGTGGGAGTCCCTGTTACATTTTATCCATAATATAACCTTAGAGTCTGACTTCAGGGGTCTGATTTCTCTGGACAATGTGATCACAAGTTTTAGTGTGTCAGATGGTGTCAGCCAGGGCCCAGCACTGCTTCCCTGTCATTTGTCACCATCTGGGAGGGAGACAGGTTTGAGCTGGGAAAGCCAAGATGGGTGGTGCCTGTGGGACTAGGAGGGTACAGGAAGTGGGAAGATCCCAGGATCACGATGGACACTGGCTTCCTGTGATGTCACTTCTGAGAGAGCTGGCTTCATTGATCCCTTTGGAGGGACACATAACTCAGTTCTATTTCTAGTCCTGTGTGCGGGTGCAGAAGCTCTACTCTGTTGCTGACATTCTGGGGAGTGTCTGTATACTCCATGTTGCAGGCTACTCAAAAAAAGGGCAGCAGAGTGGAGGGGAGGGAGCCCGCAGTGAGCGGGAGGTGGAGTAAGGGGTTAACTTTAGGCTGGCTGCTGGCTCAGTGTTGCTTGCTATACAAGCATAAGGGCCTGAGTTTGAATTTCTAGCATGGTAGAGGACAGCTAGTCCCAGCGTTCATTCAGTTCCTATGGTGAGATGGGAGGCAGAGTCAGGACAATTGCTGGATGCTCCCGAGCGCAGGGTAGCTTGGAATATACAGTAGTGAACAACAGAGAGACCCTGTTTCAAACAAGATAGAAGGAGAGGACTGACATCCGAGACTGGCCTCTGACCCCTCTGCTCATACTGTGGCTGTCACTATGTGCCTGTCCTCAGACACATGCACACATCATACACAACTACCATATACACCGTCCATGGCATAACTGAGCAAGAGGGTGTCTGGTGTGGCAGGGAGGCAGGACCCAGGTTGTCAGTTACTCAGTGATCAGAACTAAGGAAGCAGAGAGAGTGGAGGGCATCATGTAGGTTAGGCTGGGGCTGGCTGCCTGCAACAACAGGGGAGTTGGGCTGGAGGACTCAACCATGCAGAGGCTACATCATGCTCCGGGGTCTGGAGCTGTGAGAGCAAGGGTTCTGGCTGTCCACATACAAGGAACTGTCGGTAGGCAGACAGCCGAGGAGGGCAAACAGTTCCCACAATAGGCAGTTATTCCCGAAACTACTTGAAATTAACACCCATTCTGCCTTCATGGCTTATTTCCCTGCAGTACATGAAAAACCAGTTCCAAGCCGGGCGTGGTGGTGCACGCCTTTAGTCCCAGCACTCGGGAGGCAGAGGCAGGTGGATTTCTGAGTTTAAGGCCAGCCTGGTCTACAGAGTGAGTTCCGGGACAGCCAGGGCTATACAGAGAAACCCTGTCTCGAAAAACCAAAAAGAAAAAAGAAAAACCAGTTCCAGTGACTGAAAGGGAAGGTGGCTATAGTGAGTATATGAAAATACATGCAGTGTGGGCCTAGGCTGTCTGACATACAGCCCGCTGAGGATGCCATGAGTAAGAGAGGAACTGGGGGTGTGTCAGAGGCTCAGTCTCTGAAGCAGGTGGTCTGTGAAACCTGAATATGATACTCAGAATCCTGTAAAAAATGGGAGAGATGGCTCAGCAGGTAGAGCGTTGGCTGCACTTAGAAGGTCCAGGACTGATTTTCCAGTCCACAAGGTGGCTCATAACTACCTGTAAAGGGATCCGGTACCCTCTTCTGGCTTCTGCAGACATTGCACATACACGGTACACATATGTACATGAAGTAAAACACCCACACACATAAAATATAATAAAGCACTCTAAAGAAATGCTGGGTGTGGTGGTTCATCCTTGTAATCTCAGTATTAGGGAGCTGGAAAGCAGAAGATCTCTGGTGCTCACTGGCCAGCCAGCCTAACCCAGTTGGTGAGCTTCAGCCCAGGGAATGAGAAGCCCGGTCTAAAAGGATGATACTGAAGGTGGCTGTGCATTAGAAAGGGGCTGGAGGACGGCGGTAGTCACGGGCTCTTGCTGCTCTTGCAGAGGACCCGCTGGTTTTCAGCTCCCATATGGAGCAGCTTTCCAGCTCCAAGAGAGGGGGAGGACATTTGAGACATGCTTTCTCTGTAACTGTGGCTGTCATAGAGCTCGCACAGAGAAAGGCATGCACCACCACTGCCTGTCCGTCAGAAGTCTGCTTCTGACTTCCTCTGGCACCCACATGCACACATATAAGTAATACCAAGATAACAGAGCAAAAAGTTTGAGACAGTAATTTTGTTTTGTTTTGTTTTTGATTTTCAAGAGAGGGTTTCTCTGTGTAACAGCCCTGTCCTGGAACTCGCTTTGTAGTCTAGGCTGGTCTTGAACTCACAGAGATCCACCAGCCTCTGCTAAGATCAAAGGCGTGCATCACCACACCCAGCTGACAGTGTGTGCGTGACCACAGTACAAAACCAGTACAAAACAACCCTGTCCTTGTTTATCGGGGAACTGATTTATTATTATTCGGGGGGGGGTGAGGGGATCTGAAGAAACGTTATGGGAAGCATAACACCCCTCCATGCCACCCCACCCCACCAGGATCCACACTGGCCTGACCCAGTTGGCATCACCAGGCAGAGGCCGCCATGGAGCAGTGTGCCTGTGTGGAGAGGGAGCTCGACAAGGTCCTGCACAAGTTCCTGACCTATGGGCAGCATTGCGAGCAGAGCCTGGAGGAGCTGCTGCACTACGTGGGCCAGCTGAGAGCCGAGCTAGCCAGTGCAGGTGGGTGGCCATCCCCAGGGACCATGTGAGCACCGGCCACCTACTGGGTGGTGAAGTCTTGGACACGAATCCCTAAGCTTCCTTGAAGGTAGTAAAGGAAGCTTCTGCTCCTTCAGAAAACCTGACAGAAATGATTAATATACTTGAAACCACTAACATTGCCAGTTTGTTTTCAAACTTTTATGTATTTATTCTGAGGAGGACTTATTCTAGGTTTTATTTTTATTGTAATATGTATCAGCACATCATATCTGCTATGGCTGTCCGATAGCCTGTTGTATGCAGGTGTGGGATTCTGTACCTACTAGTGGATGGAAATTGGCTTGTTGCTATTTCTGTGCTATTCTGAAGAATGCTAAAAGAGTTCCACACATGGCTTTCTGTGTTTCCATTTCTCCTAGAAGTGGAATTGCTGGGTCAGGGTAACCTTTGAGTTAAGCTGCCAGTTCCCAGGAAAGCCTGCACAGAGCCAATACACAAGATAAACCAAGGCACATAGCTGCAAACTCATAATTTGCAGCAACCTAGACTTTTATAGCTGAGAAAATGAAGTCACCAAGGTCTTAGCTTGTGGGCTAGAGAGATGGCTCACCAAGTACAAGGCACCTGCTGACAAGCCTGAGTACCTGAATCCCTGGGACCCACATGGTGGAAGGAGAGAAACTCATGGAAGCTGTCTTCTCCCCTCCTGTGTGCATCATGTGTGTATCATGTTCTGTCCCCCAACCCCTGTGCAACTAACTAAATAATCTTTGTTTGTTCGAGATAGGGTCTGTCTACATAGCTCTGGCTGTTATGGAACTCACTATGTAGACCAGGCCAGCCTAGAACTCCACTTGCCTCAGCCTTCCAAGTGCTATGATTAAAGGTGTATGCTACCATGCCCTGCAGCTGTTAAAAATCTTAAAAATAAGTAAACAAACTAGTGGCTTGTTTGACATGGCAATTTCCAAGTCCCTGACATCTGAGTACCAGGAAGCTGATTCCGGCACTTTTTTTTGGGGGGGGGTTGGTTTTTTGAGACAGGGTCTCTCTGTATAGCCTGGGCTGTCCTAGAACTCATTTTGTAGACCAGGCTGGCCTTGAACTCAGAAATCCGCCTGTCTCTGCCTCCCAAGTGCGCCACCACGCCCGGCCATTCCAGCACTCTTGAGTCAGAGGCAGGAGAATCTCTGAGTTAGGGGCCAGCCTGGTCTACAGAGTGAGTTCCAGAGCAACCAGGGCTGCACAGTGAGATTAAATAAGCATCCGGGCACAGACTAGAAGCAGGTGTTTAGGTCTGGCATGCAGGGCTGCCCTCTGGGTTACCACAGACGTGTAGTAGGAAGCAGGCAGGCTGCTGCAGAAGCTGCCCACGATCTGCCTCCTGCTCCTGACAGTCTGCTATCTCCACAGCTCTCCAGGGGACCCCTCTCTCAGCCACGCTCTCCCTTGTGATGTCCCAGTGCTGTCGGAAGATCAAAGACACGGTCCAGAAACTGGCTTCCGACCATAAGGACATTCACAGCAGCGTCTCCCGAGTGGGCAAAGCCATTGACAGGGTGAGTGTGTGAGTGGTCCAGGGTCTAGGAGTGGGAACACCACAGAGCTAATGTGTACTGGTGTGGCAGGAACACATGTATCAGTGCCCAAGTCACAAACGCGTCTCTCCTCTGTCAGAACTTCGACTCTGAGATCTGCGGCGTGGTCTCAGATGCTGTGTGGGACTCCCGTGAGAAGCAGCAGCAGATCCTGCAGATGGCCATTGTGGAGCACCTGTACCAGCAGGGCATGCTCAGTGTAGCTGAGGAGCTGTGCCAGGTAATGTTGGCACCTATCTCCTGCTGTTTGAGATAGTCTTGCTTATGTAACCCAGGCTAGCCTCATTGTTACCCTCCTTTCTCAGGCTTCTAAATTCTGGGATTATGGTTGTGACACAGCACCATGCCCAGCCCACTGCATTCATCTGCTAGTTTTCCAGCCAGTCCCTGGAACTTGCTATGTAGGCCAGGCTGGTCTCAAGTTCACAGAAATCCTCCTGCCTCTTAAGTGCTGTAACCACATCCTGTTTCTTGTGTTTCTGAGATAAGGGCTGGCTGAATAGACCAGGCTGGCCTCCCGGCAGTCTTCCTTTTTCCTCTCAAGGTCTGGGGTTGTAGCTGTGCATGGGCCTCCTGTATACTAGTCACTGACATTCTTTATATTTATTTTACAAAGGAACTTGATTCCCCTACTACAAAGTAGGAGGTAGCTCTAAGTGTATCTGATAAAAAACAAAGTTACTGATTTTTAGTTAGTCTGTTGCCTGCAGAAGCCAAGGCTTGCTCTCCTTTTGTATTTAGGGGATTAGCAAAATGACATATAGCAGGTTAACAGGAGTCTTTGCCTTAAGGTAATTAGGTGAATTAAAGTCATTTTCTTGGTAGGCCATTCAGTGTCAGGTCTAAGTGCAGACTATGTGCAGAGTCACACTGTCTGACCAGTGATGATGTTTAGCCTCTGCAGGATGGAAAGCGAACAACAGGGGCTCTTGGCTACCAGCAGACCACAATTCCTTGCCTTTCTCCAGCCAACCTTTGGCTGATGAAGTTTTAATATGGGAAGGATTTGGGGGACACTGCCTTGCATCTTTCCCAGGAATCGACACTGAATGTGGACCTGGACTTCAAGCAGCCCTTCTTGGAGTTGAATCGGATCTTGGAAGCTCTGCACGAGCAAGACCTAGGACCTGCGCTGGAGTAAGGGTGCCTGACTCATCCCAGCTGCGCCTTAGGGATTCTCTGTCTTAGGGCCCTCTGCAGCCACTACCCACTGCTCTGTGTTGTCTCTCCCCAGATGGGCTGTGTCTCACAGGCAGCGCCTGCTGGAGCTCAACAGCTCACTGGAGTTCAAGCTGCACCGGCTGCACTTTATCCGCCTCCTAGCTGGAGGCCCCGAGAAGCAGCTAGAGGCCCTTAGCTATGCTCGGCACTTCCAGCCCTTTGCTCGGCTACACCAGAGAGGTAAGTGCCCAGGGTGCTGGGGCGAGCGCTCGGCTCCAGCCTGTCTTTGTACCCACAGATAGTCTCTTACCAGAAAGATCCTCCCCCACAGCTAGAAATTTTTGACTCTCTTTTGCCTCTCAAATGAAGTCCAAAGCAAAAGCACAGCTGAGGCAGGAGGATGGCTTTAGTGTATGTTAGTCATACTAGTGTAGGCTAGCGTGGCAATGGCAAGACCTGACTCGAGAGTTAGAGACCATAAGGTGTGATACAATTATTACCTTACAGTGGTCTACCTGCATGCATGCCTGCAGAAGAGGGCAACAGACGTTAGGGTAGACGGTGATGGGCCACCATGGGGTTACTGGGAATTGAACTCAGGACCTCTGGAAGAGTGATCAGTGCTCTTAACTCCTGAGCCATCTTTCCAGCCTACAATATTTAAAAAAATAAAAATTATAAAACCAAGCAGAGATACTATTCATTTGTATTTGTGTATGTCTGTGTAAGTGTGAGTGTGATACCGGGGGTTTGAACCTCACTTTATCAACACTTCTTTACCAGACTGACAACTGTTTTCAAGGTCAGCTTTATATACAGACACCAGGCTCAAAGAACTTGGGGGAGAGTGACTGGAGACCTTCTATGCCAAGTAGAGCCATGCTTGTGATGTAGTCAGAAGGCCAGAGGCCAGAAACAGCTGCCTTCCCACTTGCCTCCATGTTTGCAGCAGCCTGTAGATGCCGTCCTCTGCACATTAGAGGGCTTGGCAGTCCTGTGGCTCCTTGAGGAATGGCCCAGAGCTCTGCCTTCCCTCAGCTGTCATCCCATTGTCTTGTAGAGATCCAGGTGATGATGGGCAGTCTGGTGTACCTGCGGCTGGGCTTGGAGAAGTCACCCTACTGCCACCTCTTAGACAACAGCCACTGGGCGGAGATCTGTGAGACCTTCACTCGGGATGCATGCTCCCTCCTGGGACTTTCAGTGGAGTCCCCACTTAGTGTCAGGTACAGCCCAGTCTCCTGGGTCAGCAGAAGGGAAAGGCGGGGAGGGACAACTGTGCTGGTCCTTCCCTGTGCTTACAGACCTAAGCTGGCTCACCATCTTTCCTCGAGATAGACACTGCTTGGCTTTATAATCAGACAGGGCCACCTCGCCTGCACCGTTCCCTTGGGAAACTAGACCACTCATTCATCCAGCCACCCTCTCACAACCTCACTAAGACAGCACCCCCTGCATGGAGGGTGCTGAGGCACTGCTCACCTCACAGCAAGCCCAGGCTAGACCCTCTTACCCAGCTTAGCAGGTAAGGTGGGGCTTTGCCATGAGCTAACTTGTAGGCTCTTAAAGGAACAAAGAGCACCTAGGTTGGCCCCAGAAAGTGACTTCACCATAGGGGACAGCTGTCAGTGTAGAGAACAGGCTGTACTTGCCTACATTACTGCTGTGGAGTCAGGTCACCACAGCCCCTAGGCAGGCATTGGGCAGAGCTGTACTGTACTCACAACCCAAGGTTCCAGCCAGTGGGCTCCCTGCTACCCAGTGCTGGCACTCTTACTTTGTACCACAGTAATAGAGCTGGTTAAACAGGCAGATTCTGGCTCTTTCAATTGAACACTGTCCCCCAATCAGGGGCTTTCCACAGGAACACTTCATATGCTTGCAGATTTCTTTACTAGAACTTTTCAAATTTGGGGGTGCACCAGAGCAAATAGAGTTCAACATACCTATCTATGTACGTTGCTAGTGGCTTTTTAGGAGCAGCGCAGATGACTCAGGGTTAATGGTACTTGTTGTTCTTGCTCAGGACCTAAGTTTGGTTCCCAGCACCCACATGGAGACTCTCACTAGCTAGTTCCAGGAGAGCTGACACTCCACAGCCATGCATGTGGTCCAAACACATATATAAGTACACATTTGTATTCTCAGGGGCCAATCTGACTTTATCCCACTTTAGAATTTTTGTCCCCAGTCCTATCTGGGACAATGTGCTGGGCCTGTGATCCCAGCTGCTTCAGTCTCTGCTCTGTTTCTCAGCTTCGCTTCTGGCTGTGTGGCGCTGCCGGTGCTGATGAACATTAAAGCTGTGATCGAACAAAGGCAGTGCACTGGGGTGTGGAGTCACAAGGATGAGTTGCCGGTAAGAGCAGGCTGGGGAGGTGCCCTCAGAAGCAGGTGCTGGGCACACAGCTCAAACAAGAACTTAACTCAGCCTTCTGCTACCCCCAGATCGAGATCGAGCTGGGCATGAAGTGCTGGTACCACTCCGTGTTTGCATGCCCTATCCTGCGACAGCAGACCTCAGATTCCAACCCCCCCATCAAGCTCATCTGTGGCCACGTCATCTCCAGAGATGCACTCAACAAACTCATCAATGGAGGAAAGTAAGTTCCCCTGCCTGCTTCCATCCTGGCCTGACCTTCCTGGGCAGCCCGGAGACGTTCTTGCTTTTGCCTTTCCTTGCAGGCTAAAGTGTCCCTACTGTCCCATGGAACAGAATCCAGCAGATGGGAAACGCATCATATTCTGATTCCAAGGAACAGTCTAGAAGGTGTGATCCACTCATGGGCCTTTGTGGGGGGACTGGCTTCAGCAGACTGATGCCTCTCAGACCAGAATTACCAAGAGACCCAACCTGTCTAGGCAGAGGCCAGGGAAGGCTGTGAACCAGCCTATGGCTCCTTACCTTCAAGGGGGACTGGCTACTCTGTTTCTGGTGTCTTTCTGTTTACACTTGTTCCTGACCATCAAAGGGGCTTCCAGCTGTGGCCAACCCTCCTTCCACTGTACAGTCTCAACTGTATCTACCCATTCATTCTCCACTGTAAATAGCCCGTTAGAACCGAATGCTGTTTTATAACTTTGAGCAAATATATTCATAGCCCTTCTCCTTACCAATGATTGCATGGTCTTGTTATAAGCTATTGGGCATGGTCTGGTGGCAGCAGCTACCAAACCATAGCCATCTGATATCTCAGGTTGGGGAAGCTCTAGGATAGCAGATCTGGGCAGATCCCATGTACTGTGTAAGACTTTACTAGTAAGCCCAAACTCCTCTGATTCAACTTGGTTGTTCTGCATCCTAATCCAGTGTGGGGCTTTAGGAAACATTAAATATAAAATGCTTCAAAGTCCTGTCAAGTGGGAGGACTTGGGTTTTTTTTTTTTTCCCCCTCCCCTGGGGTTTGTTTTTATGTGTGGGGGTATATTGCTTATCAAGTATGTCTGCCACCTGGTGCCCTCAAAAACCAGTTTCAGCCGGGCGTGGTGGCGCACGCCTTTAATCCCAGCACTCGGGAGGCAGAGGTAGGCGAATTTCTGAGTTCGAGGCCAGCCTGGTCCACAAAGTGAGTTCCAGGACACAGGACAGCCAGGGCTATACAGAGAAACCCTATCTCGAAAAAACCAAAAAAAAAAAAAAACCAGTTTCAGTTTTCTGTAACTGGAATTACAGATAGTTGTGAGTCACAATGTGCATGTTAGGAACTATGGAAATGCTCTTACCTGCCAAGTCATCTTTCCAGCCCCCAGGACCTCCAACCCCTCCAGGGTTGGCCTACTGAAAACTTATATGGACGGGCAAACTAATTCTATCGGTATGTAAGGCTCTTGGAGGTGTGTGAAGTGGGGTTTGGGCCCTGCTGCCTCATCTCCTCATCCCAACTATCCTAGAGTGGGACCTGAAGACGGGTGGGCTATGGAGACGGTGCAGAACATTTGCCAGGTACACCCTTGAGGCTCTGTGCTGAAAGGCTGCTTTCGCTCCTCCTGCCAACTTCTTGGCTCTTAAAAAACACCCACACGCTTGCCACATTTTCGCCTTAGCATTTACTTCTATCCCATATTCTTGGAACTGTCTTCATCAAAGCTCAGAAGATGGGAATGATGGCAGATATGCTGGCTCCACCTCCAACAGCAGCTGCTGGAGCTGCCTGGGAAGGCTCATACAGCCAGAAATCAGGGAGATGCTGTTAGGGTAGGCAGCTGCCTGCAGCCAGCCAGATCTCTTGGAACAGGGCTGGATTGCAGCCCAAGTCTCTCACAGAGGTGTAGGCAGTGCCTGCACCTCCTCCAGGCACTTGTCGTAGGTCTCCTGATATTCTTCATGGGGCTTCACCATGATCACACAAGTGGGACGCTTGGAGCCTGTGGCTGCACCCAAGTCCTACACAGAAAGAAGAGAGCTGCTGGGAACAGGGGTCACAGCCTACCAGCCTAACCTGGCACGAAGTCATGTCCCGTTGATAAACATTACATTTAAAAATACTTCAGGTGTTTGCCATCATGTACACTAAGCTCTCAAGCCATGGTCCTCCAAGCCAATCCTGAGTATTCCCACACAGCCTTTGAGGGTAGCCCTGCAGGCAGGGCAGTACCTCTGCTGTATAAGTCCCTGACACCCTTCACACACGTTCAAATAGTCTCAGCACACAGACGATTCCCATCTTACAGGAAGGAAGCCTGCCAGCCATGTGCTATGCACTTTAGTCCCAGGATGAGATGGGATCTCAAGCCACCCAGACCTGAGAATTCCAACACCTGAGATACTTCCTCAAATAGCCTCCCTAGGGCCAAGATGGGAGTGGGGCAGGGTGGGCATGAGCTTCTCACCGTCTTAGAGGGGATGTAGACGTAGGGCAAGTTCTGGTCCTCACACAGAACTGGGAGATGGCAGTACACCTCAATCGGCAATGTATCTCCTGCCAAAACCATGATCCTGCAACGAGAGAAAGCACCATCGGTTTCCCCTTTGCTCCCTCTCTTTCCCTTTCAGGTTTTTTGTTTTTTTTCTTTCCCTTTGGTTTTTTGAGACAGGATTTCTCTGTGTAGCCCTGGCTGTCCTGGAACTCATTTTGTAGACCAAGCTGGCCTCTAACTCAGAAATCCGCCTGTCTCTGCCTCCCAAGTGCTGGGATTAAAGGTGTGTGCCACCACCGACCGGCTCCCTTTCAGTTTTAAGAGCTACCTCCAGCCAGGCTGTGAGAGCACAGAGTCCAATAAGATGCCCCACGCCAACCAAGGACCCCCACACTTAATGCTAGCCTCCAACTTCTGAAGAGAGTATAAAGTCATGTTTGGCAAATGCACTACTCTGGGGACATGGTCTCTACTTGATAGCATGTAAATGCTACCGAATGTGACTAGAGGTGAAGTGCTGGGACAGATGAGGTATGGGAAAAATACCAAGAAATAGGAACTTGGCTCTCCTTAGAGCCAGTAATGTTCCAACCAGGAGATGACCCTTGAACTTGAGTGCCATGAGAATCCCAGAATGACATGTGTGGGGACAGAATAAGGCCAAGGGTGGTACTGAAGGGCTGGTTGCCTTCTGTAATAGATAACGAGGAGGGGGTTCAGAGAACAAAGCCGAGAGACTGGCAGGGATCACACCTAAGTGTTTGAGTAACACACAGGCTCTATCCCAAGAGAAAGCTTGCCAGCGCCCTCAACCATGGCTGAGAGCTGTCAGTGTACCAGACCCAGAAGTCCTGAAGATCCGCACAGAAGGAAGAATGTTCTGTAAGGGTGGGAAACAAAATTTGTTTGCATATTCCATTCCCTTTGGCACAGAGCTGGTCCTCTCCGCCTGCTCCCTCCTTTGCTGTCCTTTATAGTCCCTTCTCCTTGCCTTCCTGACCTATCATGGTGCCAGGGGCCACCTGAAGCTACCAGCCCCCATCTGCCCTACCAAAACACAATCATCTATCTGCCTGTAGACTAGCTAAGCAGAGCATGTCCAGGGCATTTTCCATGTCAACTCAGGACGCTTATAAGGGTAAAGACACTCACTGCCAAGCCTGACCACCTAAGTTCAATCCCAGGGGCCCAAATGGTAGAAGAGAATCAGCTCTCCAAGTTGTCCGCTGGTGTCCACATGGGTACCAGAGTGCACGTGTGCATACACATGCAAGCTGGCACCGACACGTAATAAGACCACACTTAAGATGTTTTCACACAAACCTGGTTTTCCTCCACTGTCTGTCTGCAGTCACACTACAGCCCATACTAGCATGCAAAGTCTCACGCATGTCACTGTCTCTCAAATCCACTGCTCCTGCCCATCACCTGACTTGGGCCACAACAGCTTCCTAAGTCTGCCTTGCCTCTCCAAATTCTTCCCTGACGTCACTCCTCACCTTGCACTGTTCTGAGAACACTATACCTACCATTCCTTAGAAAGCCCACAAGGGCTGGGGAGCCATTTGTAACTCCAGGCCAAGGGGACCTTACACCTTGCCTTCTGGCTGCCAAGGGCACCAGTGATGCACCAACATATACATGCAGGCAAAACATTCATGCACTTAAAAGGTGTCACCACTTACATTATGTAACCACTATGCTGCCCTGCCCAAGAGGCAGGATTCCACCCCCTCACCCCAAATAAACCTTCATTCATTCTCTTCCTTTGTTGTTCTGAGACAGGGCCTCTATACATAGTCATGGCCGAAAACTTAAGAGATCTGCTTTTGATGGGATTAAAGGTCTATTATCACTGGCTTATTCTATCCTCTTGGGAGTTTTGTTTGTTTTGAGACCTTTTCATAGACCTCGATGGCCTTAAACTAGCTATGCTTCGGAGGCTAGCCCTTTCTCCCCTGCCTCTCTACATATAGCACGTTGCCTAAAGCCTGAAAAAGTCGTGCCATTCGACAGAGGGAACGGACAGGGCTGTAGTTTACACGGGCTGGATTTCTATTCTCTTCCCTGTCATTTACCTGGAGTTCCATTTACTGGTAGTGCAGGGAGTTGACTACCTGACTGGTCTGTCAACTTCACCTTTATTGAGTAGATGGAATTTCTTAACCAGTTAATAGTTCAAACTTAGTGCCATAGTACTTGTGTACCGTGCACAAGGCCCTAGGTTCAATCCCCGGCACTGGGGGGAAAAAAACCAAAAAACGCACAAAACTTAAAAGGCAGCGGAAGGCGGGTTCTTACCCTTTCTCGCCCTTGTTGACAAATTTCTGAACCTCCTTCACGCCGCGACGAATCTGCTTCTGCTTCACAGCTACAGAGAGAGAGAAGCGTGAGCCGAGACCTCGCTCACGAGGCTCGACCCCGGGCCACCCAAGCCACCAGCCCCGGGCGGCGATCGCGATCGCCGGGCGCCCGCCTCACCCTTCTTGATGCACTTGTAGAGCTTGCGCGTCAGGCGGCGGGAAGCCAGGGGCTGCGCGATGGGGTTCAGGTTGACCAGCAGCTCTTTGTACGTGCGCTCCTCACTGCAGCCCTCCGCCTGCGCCTCGGACTCCTCGGGAACCGCCTTGACTTTGGTCATCTTAGCAGCTACAACTCCGTCGGGGCATCGGGGAACCACGCGGTCGCCGCCTCCGACATCACTTCCGGGTTATGAAGCGGCCCTACCCTGTGACCAATTGGGAAACGAAATATTCTGCACCGACCAATCTCTAAGTAGATCTCTAGGGGCGGGATTTTGGATATGGGGGCGGGGTTAAAGGTCAATCTAAGCACGGGATTTGGATTTCTATAGCGGGAACCCGGGGAAGCCGAATTTAGAACTCGGGTTCCAGCGGGAAAGGGGCGGGGCCTGAGGCCGAGAGGTGGGGCCCAAAGGGAAAGAGGCGGGGCCCGGAGAAATTGATGCGGAGCCGGTGGAAGGAAATAGCCTGGCATGGTGGCGCACGCCTTTAATCCCAGCACTAGGGAGGCAGAGGCAGGTGGATTTCTGAGTTCGAGGCCAGCCTGGTCTACAGAGTGAGTTCCAGGACAGCCAGGGCTATACAGAGAAACCCTGTCTCAAAAAAAAAAAAACAAAAACAAAAAAGAACAAAATATGCAACGGAAGTGTGTCCCCTGAGCTCCTGTTCCTTGTGACCTGCTGCTGCTGGTTAGGTAAACCCTGGCACACCTGAAAGTTTTTTCATTTTTCTTTCTTTCTTTCTTTCTTTCTTTCTTTCTTTCTTTCTTTCTTTCTTTCTTTCTTTCTTTCTTTTTTTGGTTTTTCGAGACAGGGTTTCTCTGTGTAGCCCTGGCTGTCCTGNAACTCACTNTGTAGACCNGGCTGGCCTCGAACTCAGAAATCCGCCTGCCTCTGCCTCCCGAGTGCTGGGATTAAAGGCGTGCACCACCACGCCCGGCAAGTTTTTCCATATTGTCTTTTCACCCTCCTAGATTCTGTTGCACAAACTAGAAACCGCACAACTTTGATTCCAGCAGTGAGGAGGCAGGGGCAAGGGGATCTCTTAGTTCTAGGTCAACCTGGTCTACATAGTGACTTTCGCTGGGCAGTGATGGTACATACCTTTAATCTCAGCAATTGGGAGGCAAAGGCAAAAGGAACTCTGAACTCGAGGCTAGCCTGTTGTACAGATCGAGTTCCAGGACAGCCAGGACTACACAGAAACAGCAGTCTCAAAAAACCGCAAAGAAAAAAAAAAAAAAAAAGCCGGGCAGTGGTGGCGCAAGCCTTTAATCCCAGCACTTGGGAGGCAGAGGCAGGTGGATTTCTGAGTTCAAGGCCAGCCTGATCAACAGAGTGAGTTCCAGGACAGCCAGGGCTATACAGAGAAACCCTGTCTTCACACACACACACACACACACACACACATAAATCTGGAGGGTAGAGAGGTGGCTCAGTGGTTAAGAGGATCTGTTGCTGCTGCAGAGACCAAGGTTCAGTTCCTAGCACACACATGCTGGCTCAAAATCATCATTCCAGCAGGGCGTGGTGGCGCACGCCTTTAATCCCAGCACTTGGGAGGCAGAGGCAGGCAAATTTCTGAGTTTGAGGCCAGCCTGGTCTACAGAATGAGTTCCAGGACAGCCAAGGCTATACAGAGAAACCCTGTCTCGAAAAACCAAAAAAAAAAAAAACTCCAGCGTCAGGGAATCTGAAAACTTCTAATCTGCAAGGGCCCCAGGCGTGCATGTGCTGCACAGATGTGCATTCAGGCAACACACTCACACACATGAAATTAAGTCAATCAAAAGTTGTTAAATGTTGGGCTAGAGAGATGGCTCAGCGGTTAAGAGCGCTAACTGCTCTTCCAGATGGACCTGAGTTCAATTCCCAGCAACCACATGGTGGCTCACAGCCGTCTGTAATGGGGATCTGATACCCTCTTCTGGTGTGTCTAAAGACAGCAACAGTGTACTCAAATAAAATAAATAAATCTTTAAAAATAGCAAAGTTGTTAAATGTTAAAAGTCAATCGGAAGAGCCAGAAAGGTAGGAAGGGAGGTGACGTGACATGTGCTGGACAATGAGTCCAGCTAATGAGAACCCTGGGACCCTGGAGCAACACGAAACAGGGACCTCAGCCTTGTGACTGAGAGGGACTGAAGCTGGTAAGGGTGAATATGAAGGAGGATCCTGAGTGCCAGATGCCAAAAATCAGGCCCACATTTAGATCTCCGTTATGTGAAGGACACAGAGAACCTACCCATCCCTGATTGACAACCGTGAGACCTGTGAGATAGTTGAGTTAGTTTCCAGCCACCACTTGGACAGCAGCAAGAGGACCAGAATATGCCAGATTGGGGGATACATTCTCTGAGTTGCCAAGAAAGCCTGCCGGGAACGCTGTCGGAGGAAGGAGCACTGGGGAGCCTAGTAAAGATTGTAATCCTCTCTCTTTTTCAGGTTGTAGGGAGGACTGAATGTGTCTCAGCAAGCGATTACTAAACGGTGGGGAAATCACGTATTTAAACAGCAAATGCTTAATACTTGCCAGCTGATTTGAATCTGAGGGAGAGCTAGTTTAGGGAGACAGCCAGGGTGACTTCTGAAACTCACCTGTCTTCTGATGTTAGGTCTGCACATACCCATACATTGTGACAGGGTGGGGAAAATACCCATATAATGTGACAGGGAAGAAAGGTGGCCCCTCTACTGCCCAAGCTTCTGATGGTCCATCTTCACCAGAACTTGCAGGGTGGTGGTGGTGGAAGAGGTCTGGCAGCTTCTGTCCTAATCTACTACCTTTCTTATACCGCCACCTTCTGGAAAGCCCTGAAATTACCGGTAGCCGTGGCTGACATTGCTCTCTGTTTGTAGGGTAGACCCAATCAATGGTGGGTTTTGTTTTCCGTGTGGCATTAGTTATCTGAGGCCCACCTTAATCCAAAAGTACTAAATAGAAATTCCATAGATACGTGGTTAAGAAGGTTTAAATATGACAGAAGCCATCCAGGAAAGGCTATGGCAAGCAAATGAGTTTCCTGGAGGTGGCCGATTATTCTGCATGGCTGCAATGGCCCAGGGACTTCGTCCGAGGGTTGCTTCTTGATGCCGATATGCCTTCCTGCCACTATTACATCCCTTAATGATTCCTGGGCATCAGCCAACCCTTTGGGGCAAATTTCCTACAAATAACATGAAGATGAACTTTCATGAATTAATGCTGTTTAGAGGAATTAATGACTTTATAGAGTTGTTCATTTGATTCAAATCATTTTAGGAAGAAAGTTTAAGGAGATGGTGGTTTTTTGTTTTTGTTTTTTGTTTTTTTGTTTGTTTGTTTTTTTCAAGACAGGGTTTCTCTGTATAGCCCCCGCTATCCTGGAACTCACTCTGTAGATCAGGCTGGCCTTAAACTCAGAAATCCACCTGCCTCTGCCTCCCAAGTGCTGGGATAAAAGGTGTGTACCACCACGCCTGGCTAGGAGATGGTTTTAATTGTTTTGCCAGAAAGGTGTAATAAAGTTAGAGTCAAGCGGGGCGTAGTGGTTCACGCCTTTAATCCCAGCCCCGGCTGTCCTGGAACTCACTCTGTAGACCAGGCTGGCCTCGAACTCAGAAATCCACCTGCCTCTGCCTCCCGAGTGCTGGGATTAAAGGCATGCGCCACCACGCCCGGCTTCAGATTTTTTAAAATCTATTTTTTTAAAAAAGATTTATTCATTTTATCATTATGAATATTTTGCCTGCATGTATATACACTGTGTGTGTGTGTGTGTGTGTGTGTGTGTGTGTGTGTGTGTGTTGCTCACGGAGGCCAGAAGTGAGCATTGGAACTGGAGTTAAGAAATGGTTGTGAGGGCTGGTGAGATGGCTCTTCTGAAGGTCCGGAGTTCATATCCCAGCAACCACATGGTGGCTCACAACCATCCGTAACAAGATTTGATGCCCTCTTGGAGTGTCTGAAGACAGCTACAGTGTACTTACATATAATAAATAAATAAATCTTTAAAATTAAAAAAAAGAAGAAGAGGAGCCGGGCGTGGTGGCGCATGCCTTTAAGCCCAGCCTGGTCTACAAAGTGAGTTCCAGGACAGCCAGGGCTATGCAGAGAAACCCTGTCTCCAAAAAAAAAAAAAAAAAAAGAAAGAAAGAAATGTTTGTGAGCCACCATGTGGGTGCTAAGAACTGCACCTGGGTCCTCTGCAAGAGCAGCAAGTGCTCTTAACCACGGAGCCATCTCTCCAGCTCCACCCCTAAGTAAATCTTAAAAAAAAAAAAAAAAAAAAATTAAAATGGGGTTGAGCTGGGTCAGTAGGCTGCTTGCTTGCATAGACAAAACTCTGGGGTCAAGTCCCAGAAAACAAAACAAAACAAAATAAAGCTGGATATGGTGACTTGAGCCTGTAATCCTAAAACGGGAGGATCTGGCTTCAGTCATTCTTGGCTACATAAGAAGGTGGCAAAGTAGCTGTGTTTTATTTTGCTGGGTAAGCCAGGCCCTGCCTGCCTTCCTAGTGGAGAAGCAGTCTGACTAGTTCCCCAGAAGGGTGTAGACACAGGAGGAGGCTTCAGTCAGCCTCCAGAATTCAAAAAGCACGAGATAGGGTCTGGCAGTTTTCTTGGGTTGACTGGAGACAGAGCGTCCCCTGACCGACACCCCAAATCTCCCCTCTTTCCTTTCTTGCACCGTGTCCCTGCCACTTGTTGGGCTTGGGAGCTCTGGCTTGCTCGGTGACTCCGCAGAGGTGAGCAAACCAGCTTTAGTTTTCCCTCCGCTGAGCAGGGAGGAGGGACAGTCAGTAGGTTGTCCTGTCGCCGCCTCTTCCGGTTTCTGGGCTGGGTGGTGGAAGGGCGGAACTGGTGTTGTTTGTGGACTCTGGCTTTCACGGGCGCTATGCGATGAGGACCCAGAAGCCTGGAGGGTAGACCGCTCTGGAGCAACTGGGGGGACAACGGCCAGGGGGGCTGCTGCCTTTACTTATTTGGCCTCCCTTTTGTCCTCTTTGCTGAGTTTACCAAAGAGAAGGTTGGACTTTATTTTTGAAACGGAGTATCTTTCTCTTTTAAAGATATATGTTTGTCAGGCCCAGAGGAATGTAAATTCTCCAAACTCCAAAAGGCAAAAGGCAGTCCGAATATTCAGAAATGAGCTCAAGCTGGAGTCTAAGAGGATTCCTGGCAGTTAGATAAAAGCAAGCATTGGTGAGGAACTTGTGAAACCGGTTCTCATTTGCCAAAAAGGAATCATTTCATTTACGTGTGGCAGAAGGGTCATAAGGCTGCATGGGAGAGCACATGTTGTGCAGGCTGGCCTTCAGACTCCCTTGGTATCACAAGCACTTGTTACATTTCAAAGTACATTGTAGCTGTCTTCAGACGCACCAGAAGAGGCCATTGGATCCCATTACAGGTGGTTGTGAGCCACCCTGTGGTTGCTGGGAACTGAACTCAGGACCTGTGGAAGAGCAGTAGCAGTTTCTTCCCGAGAATTTGTGCTCTTAACCACGGAGCTATTTCCTACAGCCCAAGAAATGAATCATCTCTTTACTCTCCTGTAGTTACAAGAAGCTGGCATCAGGGGACTAGGAGACGCCATGGCACTGGATGACAAGGCATCCAGGGGTGCTCCGCCTGGGGTATCATGGTTGGTTTCCTCCTTTCCTTTCGCCTTCCCTGCCCTCTGCAGTGGGGATGGCTAGCCTGCCCCAGTCCGTCCCTCCGCTGTGTGGTTCCTGCCCCTTTCTGCCTGTACCCTCTGCATCAGTGTGTAGAGTTGGGGTCATTAATATATGCAGAGTTCTGGCCAACTCACTCTCCTTGAAGACTCATCCCCCTCCTTTCCAGACACACCCCAACTGTCACACTAGCTGTATGTGCTGACTTCCGGTTTGTGCTCTGTCTGAACCCCATGCCAGGATGTGAAAGCCCCTGCTTCTCTGCAGTCCCACACAGATCCATCCCTGTGTGTCCCTGGGAGAACAGTGGTCCCTCTTCTCAGCTTGGAGCCTTTGCACCAGCGGGTTCCTCTCCCTGCATCCCTCCCTTCTTATTTGTCACGGTTTAGACGACTTCTTCAGAACGCTGCCTGGGTCTCTCCTCCTATTGGAAGCATTGCCTTACCCATTTGCTTGGTTTCTGCTTTTTCCTCAAAATGCCTCATTCTCTCTGGTGGCCTGTCATGGCATTATATAAGACAGGTGCTTGGAGCCATGCCTTAAAGGCTGACAGATCTTTTAGTTTCTTTGCTTGCTTATTTATCTTGTGGCGTGTATACACATACTCAAGTCCACACAGGCATGTAGGGCCCAGTGGCCAGCAACGGGTGTCCTCCACCGCTTTCCACCCCACTGTTTCAGCTAGACTGGCTGGATAACAAGCTCCCCAAGAGTTTCCTTTCTCTGCCCAGTTTGCAAGCATGTACAGCTGTGCCTGGCTTCTTTGTTTTGTTTTTGTTTGTCTATAAGATTTATTTATTTTCATGTGTGTTTGGTGTTCTCCCTGCATGTGTATCTGAGTGCAGATGTCTGAACCTTTGGGACTGGGGTTATAGACAGCTGTGAGCTGCCATGTGGGTGCTGGGAATTGAGCTCCGGTCCTCTGGAAGAACAGCCAGTGCTCTTAACCACCGAGCCATCTCTCCAGTCCCTTGTGCCTGGCTTTTATGTAGAGATCTGCTTTGTTTTTGTTTTGTTCATAAAACAGAGTCTTCCTGTGAAACCCGGGCTGATCTAGAACTTGCTATTTAGCCCAGGTTGGCCTCAGAATTCACAGTGATCTGCCTCTTGCTTTGGCTGTTTTATGCAGCTGCCCAAGAGATCTGAATGTAGGTTCTCACATTTACACAGTAAACATTGACCCACTGAACCATCTCCCCAGTTTCAATGCCCCTTTGCTGAAAGCCCACTGTGAACCCAGAAAACCCAGAAGGGGTTTCCTTCTTCATGGTCCCTTGCAGTAATGGGAGGAAGTGGTAGAGAGGATACACAGCATCTTCCATGTGTCTTAGGCAGGTCTCAAGTTGGACTTGCAGCAGAGGATGGTCTTGAACTTCTGATCCTCTTGCCTCCCTCTCTAGAGCACTAGGATTAAAGACTTGCTCACTTGTACAGTGCTGGTGATTGAACCCAAGGCTTTACATAAGCTAGGTGTGTTCTGTCCCAGCTGAGCTAGGTCCTTAGCATACTCTTTGAGGGCCACAGTTTAACCCTCAGTAGAAGGAGAAAGTAGGTGGGTGAGATACTTTGTGGTATAGAGAAGCAATCTAGCTCTAGTGAGTTCTGGGAAATAAACAGATCAAAGCTGGAGTGGAGAGTGGCTATGAGCTCTGGTGGGTCAGACCTGTTGGGCTTCATAAAGCAGGCAGCAGGGGGCTGGTGAGATGGCTCAGTGGGTAAGAGCACCTGACTGCTCTTCCTAAGGTCTGGAGTTCAAATTCCAGCAACCACATGGTGGCTCATAACCATCTGTAACAAGATCTGACACCCTCTTCTGGAGGAAGACTACTACAGTGTACTTACATATAATAAATAAATAAATCTTAAAAAAAAAAAAAGCAGGCAGCATGGTCACTTAGAAAGGAGACCTGTCCTCAGAGGCACACACAGTATATGTTCATCCAACTCCTACTGAGTCTACCCTGGGTGGAAAGCAACACAAGTCACAAGACAGGGGATCTGGGCCAGAGGGACCGCCAATGTTTGGAGGCCTTAGCTAACCGGCTCCTTCTTGTCACTTCAAGTTAGAGTGAGAACCTTTTCATCAGAATGCTGGGAAGCCAGCAGTCAGGAGTCTTCACGCAGAGTATTGACAAGACAGTCTTTTCACAAAGACTCCTCTGGGGTGTGTGTGTGTGTATGTGTGTGTGTGTGTGTGTGTGTGTGTGTGTGTGTGTGTGTGTGTAGAGGCGGAGGATCCCAAAGCAGTAGGCACAGTGCAGAGTGACATGTGATTGTAGCAGAGGGACTGAAGAATTTCTGTCAATGGAATCAACTTGTGGATTAACTCAAAACAAGCAGCAGACAAAACTCAAACACAGAGAGAAGGTGGGAAAAATTAATAAAATTCATGGGTGGGGGTGGGGATGTTGTTAGTGTGCAGGGGCCCTGCACACATTTCTAGTTCTAGCTCTGCATACATTTCCAGCCTGGCATACACTGGTGTTGTCTGTTATACCAGCACTTAGGAGGTGGAGGCAGGAAGATTAAGAGTTAATGGTTATTCTGTTCCTAAATAAAAAGTTGAGACTGGCCTAGGTTCTATGTGACTTTGTCTGGGGGTGGGGGTGAATAGAGAACCTACCTGAAGCCACAGCCTTGAGCTAGGCAAGTGCTTTACTCCAGAGCTGCTCACCCAGCTCTACACTGGAGACTACAAATCACAGACATAGATTGCTGAGTAGCATGAATCCCCAAACCTGCTAGGGGTTGTTGGGGTGCCTGGCTGAATCACCTGAGTCATCTGGGCTAGAGAGATGGCTCAGTGATTAGGAGTACATACTGCCTGCCACATGGGCAATTGCCTGTTAACCTCAGCTTCTTGAAAAACAAATTGAAAGATCATTTTATGCATATGAATGTGGGTTGCATACGTACCTGGTACTAACAGAGGGTGGAAGAGAGCACCAGATCCCTTGGAATTAGAGTTAAAGATGTTTAAAGCCACTAGGTAGATGCTGGCAACCAAATCCAGGTCCTCTGTAAGAGCAGCAAGTGATTTCAACTGATAAGCTATCTCTCTAGCCCCCTAAAGATAAACCTGAAGTCAGCTATGGTGGCACAAGCCTTTTGTCCCAGAACCAGGGAGGCAAAGGCTTATACATTTGAGACTATCCTGGTCTACATAGCAAGTCCCAAGCCAGCCAGGAATACATAGTGAGTCCCACCACCACCCTGCAAAAACGCTTTCCATCTCCCTCTCATTTTCTTTTTTTTTTTTTTTTTTTTTTTGGTTTTTCGAGACAGGGTTTCTCTGGGTAGCCCTGGCTGTCCTGGAACTCACTCTGTAGACAAGGCTGGCCTCGAACTCAGAAATCCGCCTGCCTCTGCCTCCCGAGTGCTGGGATTAAAGGCGTGCGCCACCACGCCCGGCTACCTCTTGTTTTCAAGACAGAGTTTCTCTGTGTAGCCCTGACTCTCCTGGAACTTGCTCTGAAGACAAGGCTGACCTTGAACTCACAGAGATCTGTCTGCCTCTGTCTCTGCCTCCTGAGTGCTGGTATCAAAGGTATATGCTTGTTAAAGATTTCTTTATCATAGAAAAAAATGTCCTTTCTCAAGGTCCATAACTTGGACCCAATAACAAGAATGTGGATATTTGTGTGATTGACTTCATCTTGCTATCAGAAAACCCCTTGCAAGTAACACAATGACATTCTGTGCCGAGACCATCACTTTCTTGATTCTTTAACTGGAGGCAAAGTATAGTGGCATGAGTCCATGGTCCTGGAACTCTAGAAGTGGAGGCTGTAGGATTAGAATTCAAAATCATCAATGGCTACATGTCAAGCAAGTTTGAAGACAGCCTAGGCTACATGAGATCCTGCCTAAGCAGGAGAAGGAAGAGGAGGAGAAAGAAGAGGAAGAAGAGGAAAAGAATAATGTAACCTAATTATAATGAGATCCTATTAGATCAAAATATTCAGAATACATAGTCTGGCTACAATTTTAGTTGTATTACTTCAGTGTTCTGATGTATAAAGCACGAATAGCTGTAAAAAAAATATATATATACATACACACATATTTTATTTATTTATATTTATATATGTACAGAAATATGTACATATATTGAGAAATATATATGTACATATATAGAAATATATGTACATATTCCTATATACAATATAGAAATATATATACATACATGTTTCTACAGAGAGAAACCCTGTCTCAAAAAAAACAAAACAAAAACCAAACCAAACCAAAAAACAAAAGTATTTCTTTCTGTGTAGCCCTGGCTGTCCTGGAACTCACTTTGTAGACCAGGCTGGCCTGGAACTCAGAAATCTGCCTGCCTCTGCCTCCCAAGTGCTGGGATTACGGGTGTGTGCCACCACTGCCTGGCAAGATAGTATTTCTGAGCTGTGCTAATGAATCCTTGTAGGTAAGAGAATGTGTCCCCAGCTCTGTCTTGAGGCTGCTCTTTGTGTGCATGTGCACCTGCGCGTACAGCGTCTGTGTGTGGAGGAGAGAAGGCAAGACTGGGAATCCCTCCAGTGCGCCCCACCTTATCTTTTTCCTGTTTGTTTGCTTTTGGTGGTTCAGCAAAGGGCAAATCAACTGAATTTTGTTCTCAGCACCTTTGTCAACTTATCTTTTGAGACAAAGTCTCCCACTGAGTGTCGTGTTCCCCCATTCATTGGTTGGCTAGAGGCTGGCCAGTGAGTTCTGGGGACCTGCCTGCCTGTCTCCACTCCCACCACTGTAGGGACCGAGATAAGTGTTGCCATGTTCAACTTTTTTTATTTTTATTTTATGTGCATGAGTGTTTACTCTGCATAGATATTATGCATCGCATATGTTCTTGGCACCCAAGTAAGTCAGAAAAAGGCTTCAGGTCCCCTGGAGCTGGAGTTACAGATGGTTGGGAGACTGGAAGTGATCTTCTGTAAGAGCAATTCAGGCTCTAACAGATGAGCCGCTTCTCCAGCCCCAGCTCACTCAAACACCCAGCTGCCGCTGCCTTAGCTCCTCCTCCTCCTGCTCCTCCTCCTCCTCCTCCTCCTCCTCCTGCTCCTCACCTCCTCTTTTCCTGAGACAAGGTCTTGCTGTGTAACTCTAACTGGTCTGGAACTTCCTTCTGTAGATTAGAAAGCTCCATCTGCCTCTGCCTCCCAAGTGCTGTCATTCTGAAAGTCCTACACCAGCACACCCAAGGGACTCCACACCCAGCTGTTTTACATAGGCGCTGGGATGTGTACTCTGGTCCTTACGTTTTTCTCTTTCCTGACTGAGCTGGCTCCCTAGATTCCTTACTCTTAAATGATTTGAGCCTCATTTCCTGAGTTGTCGTCATTGTTTGGGTGGCTTTTCTCATCATCTCTTGTGATCATAACCCTGGTCCTCACTGCTGTTGGGGGAGGACTAGGGTGGTAATAGAGGAAAATGGTGGTATGTGAGAGGCTTCCTAGCAAGGCAGTGATAGCCAATCTTGTCAGACTGACTGGACAGAGACTTGCCTAGGAAATTAAGGACAATCTGGGCATGAGATTCACAGTGAGACCCAGTCCAAAAAAAAAAAAAAAAAGTCAGATGGTGGATGCACACACTTTTGGAAGGCAGAGGCAAGCGGATCTTTGTGATTTTGAGGTCAGCCTGTGCTACGCAGTGAGTTCCAGGACAACCAGGACTACACAAAGACATCCTGTCTTGAAAAACACTCACTTTCCCACCTTTAATTTCAGTGCTCAGGAGGCAGAGGCACACCGATCTCTGTAAATTTCAAGCCAGCCTGTCCCTACATAGTGAATTCCAGGACAGCCAGGGATGTGTACAAAGACCTTGTCTCAAAAATAAAATAAAAAAATTTAAAAAGTCGAGAGGTTCTGGAGAGGGTTCAGTGGGCCAAGCACAAGTGGCATGAGGAACTGAGTTCAGGACTCCAGTACCCACAGCTGAACACGGTAGCACAAACTGAACTTCAGCTTACTGCACCAGTATGGGCGGACACAGAGAATCTCCGTCGCTTTTGGGACCATTAGCCTGGGGCAATGAAATAGTGGAGATCGTGTCTCAAAACATGGCGGAGGCCTCGTGAGAAGACTCAGGGGCTTTCTATGAAAGAATAACATTCTCAGGGACTCATAAAATAAACGGGAGAAAATGGCTCCTTCAAGTCTTTTGATCACCACAGTTTGTTCACAGGTAATAAAAATATGTCCATTGGGTATGGTGACTCACACCTTTAATTCCAGCACTTAGAAAGCTGTCAGGTCCTTTTCTGTGACTTCAAGACCAGCCTGGTCTACAAATGAAGTTGTGGGCCAACTAGTTTTTGTTGTTGTTGTTGTTGTTTTTGTTTTTGCTAGTTTGTTTAAAGGAAAAAAGAATTTATAAAGAACAAAATGGAAAGCGAAGATTGATACCTTGTCTGATTTTCACACGCAAGCCATAGACTTATACTCAACACAAATGTATGCACACATACACAGGAATCATGGCATAACTCGGGCCTTTAAAGTTTTGTGGTCAAAGCTTAAAAGAAAAGTACCCCTCTTTACCATAATCTCATTTAACAGGGCTATTTTTCCAAAAGCAAGTTGTTAGACTAGGCAGGGTGGTACATGTCTGTAACCATGTCCTGGGGCTACATGAAAGGATTCTATCTTAATTTGTCTATTTAGGATCATCTAAAAAAAAAAAATCAATGAAATTAAGTCAGGCATGGTGGTGGTGCAGTACATAAATCCAGCGCTGAGGGCATGAAAAAGAAGGGTCATGAGTTCAAGGCCAGTCGGAGGATACCAGACAAGGTCTCAAAAAAACACAAAACGAAACCAAAGTAAAGAAATAAAAATTAAAGGCAAAGCTAATCACGAATGCGATATTAAGTATCTATGGGTGTCAAGCAGAGACTGGAAATACTACGGTCCCACATTCACAGCGCCAGGCCTCCACGGATGGCCCCAGCTAGCTCACTGAAGAGGGGCAGGAGCCCCGGCATCTCAGGATGCCGAGGCTTAGGAGCAGGCCGCGCTGAAGGCCTCGGTTGGCCGGAGCACTCCAAGATTAGGCTCCTTCCTCCGGGCGACCTTGGATTTAGGGACTTCCTCCGGCTCATTCTCCTCTTTTGGGAGGCCGGGGTTGCTAGTGTGGGATGGGATGTAAGGAGGGGGATGACAGACTGCCGTGTACCCCGGGCAGCTGGAGACATTGGACGAGCTCGCCCGGTGACCGGAACCGTAGACAGTTCTCCGACTCGCGCGCGTTCTAAAATGAGGACAAAGCCCGCCCGGATCTAGAGCGCGCGCGCAGACGCAGCCAATAAAATGCCAGGACAATGGTGAGTGGCGGTTCGCTTTACCCAATGAGAGTATCCGTTGTTACGAGGTGGTGCCCGGCTCCGGCATTATAAAGAGCTCCACGAGTTGGCATTGTCAGGCGGTGGCACCGCGCGGGACGGAGTTAAGGTCTTCTTTATCGCTAGCGTACGGCGGCGGCCGAGAGTCGGTGGCCGCGGACGAGCCCTCGGGGGTGCGAGCGTGAGCGCGGCCAAGCCCGCGTCGCCTTCTGCGGCGAGTAGGGCCTCGCGGCGTCATCGGCGGCGAGGTGAGCGGCCCGGCCGCGGGCGGTGGGCGGGAGCTCGGGGAGCGCCGCGGGGCCTGACGCGGTGTCGCCGCTCGTTGCAGTAGCCGCTGCGGCCTGGCCGACCATGTCGGACGCGGCTGAGGAGCAGCCCATGGAGACGACGGGCGCCACCGAGAACGGACACGAGGCCGCCCCCGAAAGCGAGGCCCCGGTCGAGCCCAGCGCGGCGCCCGCGGCCCCCGCGGCCTCGGCCGGGTCCGGGGGCGGGACCACGACCGCCCCGAGCGGCAACCAGAACGGCGCCGAGGGCGACCAGATCAACGCCAGCAAGAACGAGGAGGACGCGGGGTAGGTGCGGCCGCGGGCCGCCGCCTTTGTTCTGGGGCCGTCTTTTGTTGGCGCCACGCGGCGGGGGGAGGGGCGGGCGGCCCGCGGAGCAGTGCCTGCCTGGCGCGCTGGCCGCCGGGCCCGGGCGCGGTTACGCGCCTCGGACTTTGCAGGAGTTTGCGGGGTCGCCTCTGGGGCCGACCTGGGCCGCTCGCGCGGCGCTTGGGCTACAGCGGGCCTCGGGGCGGGCGGCCCCGGAAGAGGAAAAGCGGCGGATCGCGAATCGGGCCGCGAGGGCTGCGTCGGTGCTGCGTAGGCGGAGTTGGCGCGCAGCGGGCCGGGCCTAGCCTGCCGCGAGTCGAGGGGCGGAGTCCCAGTCTGAACCCTGGGGCGGTCTTGGCACCGGGAAACCCAGAGTTCCTTGGGACAGGTACTTGGGAGGCCGGGAGCTCCGAGTAGATTCACGAGTGCAGGGCACGCTGATTTTAAACTTGTGAGGGGGTCATGGGTCACATTCTTGGCCCGGACATACAAGTGTGTGGCTGTACAGTCTCGTTCGGCAGTGAGTTGCAGTTGAGTCGAGATTGCAGAGCAACGCACGGGTTTAACTTGAAAGGGGTCACCATCTGAGACTGGTCCATGGGACTGCGGCTTCATAAGCCCTTCCCCAGCCAGGAAAAGGCTCAGAATTCTTTTACAGCTTCTAAGGTTTGTGGTCGTGTCTCTCACTTGCAGAAAAATGTTCGTTGGTGGTCTGAGCTGGGATACCAGCAAAAAAGATTTAAAGGATTATTTTACTAAGTTTGGAGAGGTTGTTGACTGTACAATAAAAATGGATCCCAACACTGGACGATCAAGAGGGTTTGGTTTTATTCTCTTCAAAGATTCTTCCAGTGTGGAAAAGGTAAGCTGGGTATTTGGCAGCAATCTATTAGGATTCTGAATCCTAAGGAACTCAGGCATTGCAGTATTGAGATGATTGCCACAAGTGAGCTTAGAGTCCTGTTTTGAGGGATAGTAGATTGAGTGATTCTGGAGGATTACAATTCATACTATAAAAACTGAGAAGCCTGCAGGAGGGTAGGGAGCTGGGCAGGAACTAGAGACCTGCCTTCAGCCTCCCTTTCATACCGACTCATGGCCTTGGTGTTAAATGGTTTACTGTAGGGATTAAAAGTCTTGAGATTGGTATGAGGTTAGGTTTGGTGTCTTGTTTTTAAATCCAAGTACATGGGGATGACATCCCAAATCCTAAATCTCAGACAGTGCAGGTGCATGCACTTACAGGCAGAGTGAGGATTTAAGCACTAGATGTGCTTTGTCACTGCTGTTCTGTCGAAAGGAGGTGGATCTTAAGTTGGGACTAATGTATAGGACTGGGATATAGGTGTCCATTCAAATGCTCATCTGTATGGGAGGTTTGGAAGAACGCAGGGTTGGGAACTCCCATCTGGCTTAGCTCCAGAGAGAATTGAGCCCGTTTGGTATGTACTCATGTTTAGGCCCTGACACGTTTCTGTTCTACACAGGTCTTAGATCAGAAGGAGCACAGGCTGGATGGCCGTGTCATCGACCCAAAAAAGGCTATGGCTATGAAGAAGGATCCTGTGAAGAAAATCTTTGTGGGAGGTCTAAACCCTGAAGCCACAGAGGAAAAGATCAGAGAATACTTCGGCCAGTTTGGGGAGGTGAGGGTGGCTTGCTTTTTTCTTGGTCTTTGTTGGCCTGGCCTGGATGCAGTAATAGTGTGGGGTGTTCTCACTAATACTGTATTCTGTTTTGAGGTATCAATTAAAACCTGGACTTTCTTATATTTTTACAGATTGAGGCCATTGAGCTTCCAATAGATCCCAAGTTGAACAAAAGACGGGGTTTTGTTTTTATTACATTTAAAGAGGAAGATCCTGTGAAGAAAGTTCTGGAGAAGAAATTTCATACTGTCAGTGGAAGCAAGGTAAGGTCAAAACTGTCACCTGCTTTTGGCTCTTGGAGTCATAGATTACCAGTGAAATCCTTGTAGGTCAATAAGACCTTATGTTTCTCTACAGCACACAATGCTGATTAAAATAGATGATCTGGCCCTTAAATACTGGACTGGAAACAGCTGGCTCTTCTGAGGACCCTGGTCCTTCTCTAACACCCACAGTGGCTCACAACCACCTATAAGCACACATTTTTCAACGGACCTGATGCTCTTTGGTGACTTCTGTAGGCACCATGTACTGTACTTACAAGGACCATTAATTAATGAAAATGAAAACAGCAGGTATATAGGAGGCAAAGAGGAAGCCTGGCCTCTGTGAATAGAGCTGGTGACTACTAGATGCTTCGGTGTTAGAGGTCATGAGTCTTGGAGTGGTCTTACTAGAAGTCAGTTTTCTGGAATTCAGTAATTAATAGGTTTCCATATATGCTGATAAGTTTTTTTTTTTTTTTTTTTTTTTGATTTAGAGGAAGCTTTGCTGCTGTAGTCAACCCTACTGTAGGCAAAGACCTAAAACCTTCCTGGGGTCCTGCAAATGAAGTCATGTTTAGTGGAGTGGTGTGTTGGTGGAGTAAAGACTTGAAATTGATTAGGATTGAAGGTGTGGCTGGCTGTGACTGAGTTGGGTGGGGTTCCAGAAAGATTCTTTGCCATTGTTTTTGGGAGTTTTAAAAAAGCTTGGGTTGGATTAAATAAAGCAGGCAGTTAGTTGGGTGTGACAATTTTAGTTATTCTAGTGAGCAATGACTTCTTTTTTTGGTGTGCCCTAATATGAAGTAGTAGGAAGAACTTTGAGCCTCTATGGTAGTGCAAACTGCTGATGGGCCTTAGAAGTAAATACTCAAAATTATTCAGTGTCTTTAATTCAGATGAAATAGAAGGCATAGCTTGATAGGGAGATAAAGTTCATCTTTCCACCCCGTTTGAGAGATCATCATCGTACTGCTGCCCTGGCTGCCCTAGACAAAACCAGGCTGGTCTCAAACTTAGAGTTTGGCCTGTTCCTACCTCCCAGTGAGATGAGACTAAAGGCATGTGCCATGGCCAGCTCATTTTCTACCTTTTTTTTTTTTTTTTTTAAATGGGAGTATGTCAGGACTGTCTTTTGTTTTTTTTTTTTTGAGACAGGGTTTCTCTGTGTAGCCCTGGCTGTCCTGGAACTCACTGTGTAGACCAGGCTGGCCTCGAACTCAGAAATTCGCCTGCCTCTGCCTCCTGAGTGCTGGGATTAAAGGCGAGTACCACCATGCCCAGCAGGATTGTCTTTAAATACATCATTCTTTTGAAGCATGTACACCTTCTTCAAAGTTTTCAGGCATAAAAGTCTGACTGGGCCTTGTTTTGATTGAGAAATAAAGCCTAACAGTGGTTGACCAATGCTTAGAGACTAGCAGGTAGCATGTCATGCCTCACACACTTGTCTCATCTGTAAGGTGGGTGTCCTGTTGTCCTGTTGGGAGTATTTCTGTAAAAAGAAGAGTAAAAGCCTTAGTGGCCTCCTGCCCACCATTCCAGTCCTGAGCTTTGTTCCATAGGACTTGACCCAGTGTCCTCTTGGCTTTTAGTGTGAAATCAAGGTTGCCCAGCCCAAAGAGGTGTATCAGCAACAGCAGTATGGCTCTGGGGGCAGAGGAAATCGCAATCGAGGGAACCGAGGCAGTGGTGGAGGTAAGTGGGAGCTGGATGAAGACCTTGCCTGCCTGCAGAGAGCTTTCCGTGCCTGTCCTGGGGATTGCCTTTTGGTGCTCTGAAGGGTGGGTGGGTGGGCTGGGTGGGAAGTGGGATTGGAATGGTTTTCTTGGGTGGAAGCTGGATGCTTGTGCTGCTATGGCTCATGGCTTTATGGAATGAAGGAGCCTTATCTTTCTCATTTGTGCAGCTTGGGGGCCCCAGGCCAATGGGATATTTGCATTGCACTGGGAAAGAATGGTGGTGACACTGGGTTATGCTTAGCTTTGTGGCTGTCCTGAGTCTTGGTACACACATAGCTGTGGGCAGAAAGGCAAAGCTGTGCCAGGCGCTTAGCTCAGCTCCCTCCATCCCAGGCCCCTCTAACTCCAAAGCCTGAACTGCATCTTTTTCAAGGCAAAGCTGCCAAGGGAGGGTGGAAGTGATCAGAGGGTGGAGGTGATCAGAGGGTGATCTGAGTGAGTGTAAGCTTTCTGTGTTGACAAGTGAAGTTTACTGGCATCTTGGCCCTCCTGGATTATAAGGCTGGGCCTAGGGCCCTCTGTACCAGAACAGTAGCCTCATGGCTTCTGAGTTGCCATAGTCATAACCCCGCCACCCAAAGGGCAGGATTTCCTCCATCCTAGCTCCTGCGTGTGCTAAATGGTCCATGGGCCCCTGTGCCCTGCTCCCCCCCACAGGTCAGAGTCAGAGTTGGAATCAGGGCTACGGCAACTACTGGAACCAGGGCTACGGCTACCAGCAGGGCTACGGGCCGGGCTATGGCGGCTACGACTACTCGCCCTATGGCTATTACGGCTACGGCCCCGGCTACGACTACAGTAAGTAGGAGAAGGGAGGCCCTATCTACTTCCTCCTAGGGGAGGCAGGTTAGGTAGTGCAGGGGCCACTGGCAGCAGGGGCTTTGGAGTCAGACAGGCCTGGCACAGGCACTGGAGCTACTGAATGAAGCTCTAGCTTAGCCTTCTTAGTAAGGTGTAAGTAAGAAGCTGGTGTTGCTGTGCAGTGTTAAATTCCGAGGATGTATGGCAAGCGCCTGGCACTGGGTAAATGTATAGTTAAGTAGTAGCCACAACGTTGTTCTTATTCCTAGGTCAGGGTAGTACAAATTACGGAAAGAGCCAGCGACGCGGTGGTCATCAGAATAACTACAAGCCATACTGAGAGGCAGCAGGAGCGGCCGAGTGACGACCGCACACGCTTTGTTTGGACGCGGAGTGAACACAATTATGTACCAAATTTAACTTGGCAAACTTTTATGGCCTGTCCCATGTGCATCTTATTTAAAATTTCCCCCAGAAATCACTNTCCTGTTTACTATTCCAGAGCTCTAGTTGTTGTAGGCAGCGTGTGGCGTCTCAGAGGCCAGAGCGGCACTAGGGGGCTGATTTATTACCAGGTTACCCTGTTCTAGATCGGAGGGTCTGCTTCCTGCTGCCGCTCTGCAGCCTGGACCTGTGGACCCTGGTTGTAAAGAGTAAAACTGTATCTTAGGAAACCAGTGTCACCTTTTTCACCTTTTAATTTTATATTATTTGTGTCATACATTTCCAGTAATGGAAGTGTTAATTTTACTGTACTTTTTGGTACCTTTTGGGAATCTAATGTATTGTAAGGTATTTTACACGTGTCCTGATTTTGCCACGACCTGGATATTGAAGCTATCCAAGCTTTTGAAATAAAAATGAAAAACAAAACCCCAAGCCTGGGTGAATGTGGGATGCTCTGTGAGACCTTGCCCAGTGTTAGAGGTGCCAGGTCTCCTGTAGCATAGCAGAGGTCCTTTAGTTTTCCCACTTGGTCTTTTCAGCTACCCTTTTGTGCCCATTGTCTTCCCTAGCTAGAGAACATGTTGCCACGTATTATATATATATTCCACATTCTTAGTTTCAGTCTAACAAGTGCAAGTTGGATCTGCTGGGGAAGTGGGGCCAAGTCTGGCTTACCTGGAGGGTGCTTGATCCTCAGTGTTTCACAACTTCTTACTTTTTCTTCCATGTCTGGAAAAATGATCACAGATCTGCCCTACTTGGTTCTCCATTGTCTGCTACCCTCGGTTTCTAGGATGCTTGGGATAGTTTAGAGATTGGCTTATGTCTCATCATTTCCCTAACACAGATGGTCCCATTTGTAAATCCAAAAGCAGTTGTTTCTAGCAAGTCACCACTCAATGTTCTGTACACAGAACCCTTTAAGAGCTGTATCAATTCCAAAATCCAGTAGGGGTTGGTTAACAAGAACGAATAGGAAGGGGTCCTTGGTAGCTTGTTTTTTGTTTGTTGGGATCTGAGCTTTGTATAACAACCACTTTGGTGTAAAGTCATTTCTAGTTCGGTAGTTTCTTAAATTGAGGGAGACCTTGGGCTGGCTGTTCTTGACCTTGAGTGATTTAAAGGTTATGGGGGGGGTTTGATTATAGCCAGCCAGCCATTTTAGCCACTCACATGTGAGGGTGCCCCTATCTTGAAGATAAAATGAAGCTCCTGTCATTAACAGTTTTCTTTGGTTTTTTGAGACTGGGTTTTTTTGTTTGTCGGTCCTGGCTGTCTTGGAACTTTATAGACAAGGCTGGGATTGAGGATGTGTGCCATTGCTGCTGGGCTGACCACAAAGCATCTTGCATTTTAAAAAAGATGAGCTGTAGTCAGCCCGGGATTATCTTGAACATGTGATCTCCCCCATTCTACCTACCAAATGTTTGGGATCATAGGTGGTGATGCCCATGTCTAACAGTGCAAGTAGCTAATGGTTACAAAGGCCATGCTTTCTGATCTAATGGATACTTGGCTTGTTACAGGATCCCTTGGTGCATGCTGGGAGGCTCTAGTTACACAGGGCCTGACCCGTGCAAGATGGGATTCTGTCAAGTTTACCTGTCAGAATGTCATCCAGCTTGGCTACCACATGCTGTGCATTGTCAAGACTGAAGCACATTGGAGGCTTGAACTTGAGGATATTCCTCCCAGGGCCATCAGTGCTCAGTAAAATGTAGTTTTCCTTTAGCCTGCAAGAACAAGATACTTTACAGACAGGCCTTGTCCTCTGTCCTGTAACTATCAGAAGCTAACCTTGAACAGGCACCCACCTTACTTTACCTTTGGCCAATTAACTTGTCCTCACCCAAGGTACACTTAATTTGTTGAGCCTACCACTGTCTATGTGGCTCTGGTTGTCCTGGAACTTGCTCTGTAGATCTGGCCTTGAACTCTGAGATTGACTTGCCTCTGCCTCCTAAGTGCTGGAATTAAAGCCATGTGCTACTACCACCACCCAGCTTCCATGACAGGTTTTTTTGAGTTTCACAAGATTTTACCAAATTGCCCAGGCTTTAATTGTTCTGATGTAGTCCAGGCCACCACATCACCATGCCTACACAGCACTACATTATCACTATGTAGTTCAGGTACTGGTGACCCAGGAGTATGAAAGTATTATATTTTTGAATCCCCACTTTTTATCTTAGAGGTAAAGGTCAAACCCAGGACAGCCAGCCCTGCTCATTGGAGTAGATAAACTGGCTAATGTCAGTTACTATTGAGTAGGTAAATGAACAGATTTTACAGTGTGAACATTTAAACTCTAGGTTTCATGGTTGGAGTAGGTTCAGTAGAAGGGGGTGGGTGTTTGAGGTTGGCTGGAGGCTCAATACTCTATATAGGAACTCAGCGCTTCCCGTTTTTTTGGGAAAGCAACTTAATTTCAGGAGAAAGTACCTGGAGACCAAATATTCTGCCTCTTCAGTTGCTGGTGTCCTCAGGGTCTCATCTTTGATCAGATCCACACCAATGAAGAGTCCAGTGCCCCTAAAGGAGGTAATATCTGGTAGCCATGGTCCTTGCCTTACTCTGCCCTGACCTTAGCCACCCCAATTTACCCTGGAGGGGGTGGTCTTGGTCTGGATGAGATGTTCAGAATCCTAGTTCCTTTTGGAGAATGGATGTAGAAATTTTTCCCGGGGCAGGAGAGTGGGACAGGAATTTTGGTTGGTGTGCTTATCCCCAGAGCCTTACCTGACATCTCCAATGATAGGATGCTTGGCTTTCTGCTGGCTGAGACGCTCCAGAAGGAAACTGCCCACATTAGTGGCATGAGCCTGGAGCTGTTCTGTTTTCAAGACATCTAGGACTGCTAGCCCCACAGCACAGGATACAGGGTTGCCACCAAACTGAGCCAGGGGATAACAATGTCAGATGTTCTGCCAGTGGACTGTGATCCCATGGGATTATCATAAAAAGACAATTGGGAAGGTTACAGACCCACAAAGCCTTCATACTTAGGGCCTTCTTTTTTGTTTGTTTGTTTTTTTGAGACAGGGTTTCTCTGTGTAGCTCTGGCTGTCCTGGAACTCACTTTGTAGACCAGGCTGGCCTCGAACTCAGAAATCCGCCTGCCTCTGCCTCCTGAGTGCTGGGATTAAAGGCGTGCGCCACTACGCCCGGCTACTTGGGGCTTTCTTAAATTGGTCTCTTGGATGGGGTTGTCTTTATGAACTCTGCTTGTCTTCCTGGGTCTTCAACTTGACCAGGTAGCAAGATACCTAGAGAGACCTGGTCTAGCCCTGTCTCCTTGCCTCTAGACACCAGGCATGTCAGTGGTACTTGGGTAAATCACCCCCCACCCCAAAATCTTTTGAAAAGCTATATAAGCCAATGGACAGTGGTTTGGGGATTTGACTCAGTTAAGTTTCTGCCTACTGGGCAGTGTTGGCACATGCCTTCAATACCTGCACTCAGAAAGGAGAGGCTTTTGGATCTCTAATTTTGAGGCCACCCTGGTCTGCAGATTAAATTCCTGAATGACAGCTAAGGCTACACAGAGAAACCCTGTCTTAAAAAGGGGAAAGAAGTAGGACCTACTGAGTGCCAAGCATTTAATGTCAGCAACATTCAAGAGGCAGAGGCAGGTGGCTGGTCCACATAGGTCCAGGCCAAACAGTTTGTGAGACCCAAAAATTGTGTGCATATATTCATATGGGTGCAGAGATGAAAGGCCAACCTAACCTTGGATGTGGATTTGTTTTTGTCTTTCCAAGACAGGATTTCTCTGTGCAACCCTGGCTGTCCTGGAACTCATTTTGTAAACCAGGCTGGCCTCGAACTCAGAAATCTGCTTGCCTCTGCCTCCCAAGTGCTGGGATCAAAGGTGTGCGATACCATGCCCTGCCCGGCTTGGATGTGGATGTTAACAGGAGATATCCATCTTGGTTTTGGGGACAATCTCTCACTAGGACCTGGGGCTATACTTAGAGATGATGCTGGCTGTCTAGCAAGCCCAGGAACTGAGTCACTGCCTTCCTAGTTCTGAGATTACAGGCCTGTGCCACAAAGCTTGGCTTTTTATATGGGTTCTTTCTTGGTCCTCCTGTTTGAAGGGCAAACTGCTTTATAGACTGAACTCTCTTGTCCTTCATGGGTCTGTTTGATTTTGTCTTTTGTGTATTTGACTGTGTTAGGAAGGAGGAGAACAAGATACAACCTAAGGCATGTAGCTTAGTGGCAGAGTATTTGGGCTCTAGCACTGCCCTGATGTATTAAGATGTCTCTTGTGATTCTGGAATCAAACCAAGGGCTTTGTACTTGCTAAACATGTGCTGTTGTGGACAGATAAATATAAACATTTCCATGCATTGGACAGGATGCTCAGTGCCCTGAAGTTATTCAACTGTATTGTAAGTTCCAAACAGCCAGGTTACATAGGATTTTTTTTTTCTTTTTTTTTTTTTGAGACAGGGTTTCTCTGTATAGCCCTGGCTATCCTGGAACTCACTCTGTAGACCAGGCTGGCCTCGAACTCAGAAATCCGCCTGCCTCTGCCTCCCAAGTGCTGGGATTAAAGGCGTGCGCCACCACGCCCGGCTCTTCAAATTTTTTTTTGAGGTAGGACTTCACTAGAACTCATGCAGTCCATCTACCTCTGCCTCCCGAGTGCTGGATTTAAAGGTATGCACCACCATACCTGGTTTCATATAAAACTGATGGCCAGGGAGCTCTGTAAGAGCCATGCAAGCCCAATGACATGAGTTTGATCCCTGGAATTAAAGTAAAAAGTAAAAAGCCAAATGTACCCGAGTAGCATGGTAGTGTATGCTTTTAATCCTGGAATTTGGGAGGCAGAAGCAGGAAGATCTGAGTTTGAAGCTACCTGGTCTACATAGTAATTAAATCGGTCTCAAAAACAAAAGATGATTGACAGTTAATGTTTATGTGGTTTCTTAAAAATATATAAGGAAGTGAAGACTACTGCCAACTGGCTAAACATTCACAGCATACACTATTAGCAAGACACTAACCTTGCCTAGATTGTTGTGCTCAAATGGGTATCTCCCTCTTCTACACAGAAACAGACAGACAAACAGACATGCATATACACAGAAATTTCCACAAGCACTAGCAACTAAAGAATGGAAAAAAAGACACACACCAGTATTTCACAGAAGAGGGAACATGTGGACAGTAAACTGGAAGAGGACTGGAAAAAGAGGCCTGAAGTCCAGAGTTTTCATCTGTGAAACCCACATTGATGGAAGGAGAGAACTGATTCCTGCAAGTTACTGTCTTTCAGGTACACAACAAAGTACATAGAATCTATTAAAACTATATAAATCAAGGGATGCTTCACAAATCTGAATTTGGGGAACAGCATATCAAATCCACATGACATGGATCACTATTTTCTATTTTCCTTGACTGACAAAAACTTAGTGTTGATGAGTTGAGCATGAAGGGTTCCTGTAATCCAAGTGCTCAGCTGGGACAGGAAGATTGCCGTCAAGTCAGGTGGATTATGTATTCAGTACCAGGCCAGGTAGGACTTCACAGTAAGTCAATCACAAAAAAACAAACCCCAAACAATACACTACTGGTGATGTTTTAACCTGTAACTACTTGGGGAAAATGTCATTATCTTCTCAAACTGAGTATGGACACAGCCTCTGGCCTAGCAGTTCCACCTCTGGGTTAGTTTGTAACTGATCTTTCTGCACATGGAGAACAGGCTGTTAAGAATTCTTGACAGTAGTGATGCTCACAAGACGAAAAGGACAGCCTCAAAGCACACTGATCTCTGAGTGAGTCAAGTGTGGATGTTATAAAGCAGGGAAAATGGGAGTAACAGTAAAATGTCAGGTGAAAACGAAACCATAGTTAGCATGCATTATGAGAGAGTTCAAATAAAGCCAAAAAGCAACTAGAACAGTCAACATTGGGTTCAAATGGGTTCTGAGTTACCTGCTAAGGGACAAACACTAGGTATCAGGAGCCTAGTCTGAGGTGAGAACTTATCATGAGTTTAAGTGAAACAAATAGAGCCAGTGAGGTAGCTCATCTGGTTAAGGTGCCTGTTGCCTAACCTGGTGGGCTGAGATCCCCAGAAGGAACCAATGACACCCCCCCCCCCAGTAACATGAGTAACCACATACACACTCATATACATATAAATGTAAAAACCTTAACAAATAACCAAGTACCCAGCTAACTAGAGGAGAGCTATACAAAGGCAAGGGCTGAATTCAGCTTATGCCCTTAGGGGACTCAGGGTCAGGGCCCACTGGGCCTTCTGCCTTCCAGGTGACAAGCCTCTGTAGCTGGCTAACTATTGCTCGCCTACAGGCTTTGCTCCTGACTTCTCTGTTCCCTCTACTTGTCCCTAAACCCTGTGTTCACTTCCTGCCTGGGATGTCCCTTCTGCTCTCATAGTGGACCATGACATACCATGTCCACTAGGCTAGTATCACAGCTGAGTCTAGGAGTTGTGTGTTTCCCTGACATCAAGGCCACCAATGACAGAACCAGACCAGCCTCCACTTTCCTTGCCCAGTGACCCCCACTGCCTGTCTGACATCTTGCCAAATGCTTACTTCCTTAAAAATTCAATTGGCTTTTTATGGAAAGTCATGATGACTACCCAACTCCTTTCCTTCCTGCTCCTGTCCAGATGAATCTCCTACTCTACTAGTTCCTCTGTACTGACCACCAGAAAAGTTTCCCCATATCTGACATGGAAACCTTGGGAATCAGAGTAGCTCAGTTGTAGAGTGGTTGTGTAGTGCTGATAGGCCTGGGTTTGTTCACCAGCACTTAGAAACAAAAGACAGCAAAGCCAAGTGACACTCCTTTGCATGGTTTGTTTCTGTGGTGTAAGGAGGCTCTAGCCAAGGGTCTGCTATTTTCACCTTGCATCTGCTGTTCTGCATACCTAAAGCTGGTGTGTGTCGGCTTCTGCTAGGGAAAGCGCTTGGCGTCTGCTGCAGGGTCAGGGAACCATTTGTCCTCTGACGCGATGTGGACCTTGTGTCCTAGGCTGACCAGTGCTTCACTCACTTGTCACTCAGGTTCTTGAGCTTTCTGCCACAGGCAGGCAGCTTCTGCTGGAGGGGAAGGCTTCTTACAGTTTATGTGGTTTATACAACCTTATCTGTGACTCATTTGGATTAATAGTACTCTTCAAAGATGTCTTACAGTATTAAAGAGAAAATCTAACTTGGGCCAGGTGAGATAACACACACCTTTAATTGTAGCACTTGAGAGACAGAGGTAGGGGGAACTTTTTTTTTTTGTTTGTTTTTGTTTTTCGAGACAGGGTTTCTCTGTGTAGCCCTGGCTGACCTGGTACTCACTCTGTAGACCAGGTTGGCCTCGAACTCAGAAATCGACCTGCCTCTGCCTCCCGAGTGCTGGGATTAAAGGCGTGCGCCACCACGCCCGGCTAGGTGGATCTTGAGGCCAGTCCAGTCAGGGCTACACAGTGAGTGTCTGTCCGTCTCTCTCTCACATACAAAAAAACAAACAAACCTTGCCCTAACTGCAGCTTCCTGGAGGATGGCATGCTGGATATATCGGTAGCCCTGAAGGCTTTAGTAGTAGAGCCCCTGTCCTGCAACTTTACTCACCGTGTTGAAGTATTCTACACCGGTAGCTTCAAATGCCCTTGACACAGCTTGGGTAGTGGCCATGCAGGCAACAGGGTGACCATTGCCGATGGACTTGCCCATGGTGACAATGTCGGGGACAAAGTCTTCTCCCTCCAGCTGGAAGGCCCAAAAGTGCTTGCCTACGCGGCCAAAACCAACCTGGATCTCATCTGCCACAAAGAGCCCTCCGGCTCTGTGGATGTGCCTGTGGAGGACAGATGGCCAACAGGGCTGTGCTGAGGTGACCAGGAGCTGGGAGGTTGAGTCCTCACCTTGGGCCTATGGTTGGCCTTCTCTGGGCCATTATTTCTTTAAGGGTTTTGTTTCAGAAACTTCTGGCAGGCAGGCCGGACTATATTTGGAATTTGGAATTGACCTCAGGAAACTTAGTTACAGTTTGCCCTCCCTTGGGCAGAGCCTGCCCATTTACTCACTCTGCCACCTGGGAGAAGTAGCCAGCAGGGGGAATGATCTGTCCACTCACACTGGGCAGAGACTCTGCGAAGAAGGCTGCGATCTGTGGATGAGACAGTTCAGTGCCCCTTCCTTTGCGTGCTGCGTCACATCTAAGAGTGCATCACCTTCTTGATATCTCTAGCCCCTTGTACTTGGGCTTGCTTCAATTAAATTCACATAAGCAGCACCCCCCCCCCCACCTTAAACCTTTTCTGCCCTGTCCCCATGTGGTAACCAGCACTAGTGTCACCCTCCCTAGAACAAAAATGTAGTTCTATCCTTACCTACACGTTCCTTTAACACATCTTGATGACATCCATTGTCTCATGGCTGTCACATCTCTGAGTCCACTTCTTGTCTCTGGCTATTGCAGATGCTGTCTTATGCAATACCTTTTTCTGTTTTTCATACTGCTCTCAGGATGCTCCAATCCAGACATGGAGGTCATATCTGTCTAACCTAAAGCCCTTTACCCATGCGTGAACTCCTCAGTGCTTCCTCTTGGAGCTTTTTGGAGGCTTCTCTGGCACATTGGACAGCTGATGCTTCTTTTATATTTACTTATCTTTTGGATTTTCGAGACAGGGTTTCTCTGTGTAGCCCTGGATATATTGAACTCACTCTGTAGACCAGGCTGGCCTTGAACTCAGAGATCTTCTTATGTCTGTCTCCCAAGTGCTGGGATTAAAGGTTTGCTGCACTATGGTCATCTTGGGAAATTGGATCTTTAGAACTGTCTGCGGAGCATTAAAGACCCTCAGCTGGTTCTGCTGACTTACCCTTTCCCAAACACTGTTTTCTGGTTACTGCTTCAGTCCTAGAGAACCCAGTTGCTAGTATTGTGGGGAGGCAGAGGCCTTGGTCTCCCAGGGTATACATTACCCTCCGTCTCTCCACAGAATCCCCATAGACTACCCTGGAAAGGCAGCCCCATGGTCCCTGTCTCTAGGCTGCCCCAGTAAAATACATCGGCCATGCAGCCCAAGAGTGAGAGAACAGCCAGTCCTCAGGTCTCCTCACCTTCCTTGTTTATCTGCTTCTGCCTCCCGAGAGCTGGGATTTAATATGTGTGCTACCCATACCAGGTTTCCCGTCTTTCTTTTGACTGTTTAAAAAATTCTGGGGCTGGAGAGATGGCTCAGTGGTTAAGGGCATGGCTGCTCTTTCAAAGGACCTGAATTCAATATCCAGCACCCATATGATAGCTCACAACCATACTGGGGATCCAATATTCTCTTCTAGCCCCCATGGTGCACAGACATACATGTAGGCAAAACACCCATACACACAAAATAACTGAAATAATTTAAAAACTTAAAGTAATTTTTTATAGGGTTTCACTAAGTTGCTCAGGCCAAGATGTGGTTACCTTCCTGCCCTTCTCCTGTGCACTGCTGATGACATGCTTCACCTCGCTGGCATAGGCCTCTGCTGGATTGGGGTGGTCCTCCCTGTAGGGGCCCCGGTAGGTGTCTGGGAGAGGAGCCTGTGGGGAGAGACTTCTATGTCATCCAGGCTTGGCGATGGAGACTGACCTGTTGCTGATGGCGGGTGTGCATACCACATGGACCCATTCCTTCTGGCCATCCAGATTCCGGAACTTGTAGGGACTGATGTCAATCAGGGAGCTCAGGTGACCATGATAAGCACTAGGGAGAGGAGGTAAATGGTGGCATTTACTCCTGGCTCAGCTTTAACCACTACCTACCATTTTTGAATACAAAACACATGGAAAGCCAATCTTTTTTACTCAGGTACTGAGTCCTTGAACTGAGAAGGAGTGCAGGCTTGGAGTGGCTTCCTGAAGGCCACTTACTGGTGTGTCACAGTTCTGGTCACCTGACTACTCTAGGTTCAGTTTTCTGCTCTGTTAAAGTAGGGGCATAGGGTTATAGTACATCTTAAATCTTAACTCATTTCTAATGCCCTTTGGTCTCTGGCTCAGTCAGCTGAATCTCCAAGTGCTGTAGGCTGATCTTTCACTCTCTTAGAAGGGTGGGCTGTAGACAAGTTCTCAGGGAAGTGTCACTGGAGTCCGGTTCTCATTTCCTCACTGGCTTCTAATGTCCCCTCCTTCTCCAATGTTAGAGACTCACTGACCCCTAACAGGCCTGTGAAGTCCAGGTTCTGGAGAAGCAGGGCAGTGAGTTGTACTTACTGGTCTAATACCACCACGTCCTGGTGTCCTGTGTACCGTCGAGCTAGTCTCAAGGCCAGGTCGTTGGCTTCTGACCTGAGACAGAAAATATGGGCATGGCTCAGACGACCCCAGTGCTTCCCATGGAGGAGGAACTCTTCCAGCATCGAGAGTGTCCTCAGGACACCATTCCCTCAGCAAACGTCCAGTCGCTTCTGTGCATCCGGAGCAGGGTGAAGCAGACCGGTGCCCTCTAGAAACTTGCATTTGGATGCATCTACATTTTGTTTTCAAGACAGGGTTTCTCTGTGTAGTTCTGGCTGTCTTGGAACTCACACTGTAGACCAGGCTGGCCTCGAACTCAAGAGATCCACCTGTCTCTGCCTCCCATTTGCTGTTACTAAAGGCATGAGCCACCACCAGAGCCTGATGTATCCATCTTGAAAGCCAAATAGTGAAAACAGAGTGCTTATTTCTTTAAGTGCCAACACTGGGCATAGGGTGTGAAGGAGACCCAAATGAGGCTCCATGGAGGTAACAGGGTGTGATGGGGTAAGCTGTGTTCTAAAACTGCTAGTACCTCAGAATGAACTGTATGAGGCTTTGCTGGGAGAGAAGGTCTTTAAGCAGGTTTAAAGAAAGCACCTGGGGCAAGTCTCAACCCAGTGTGATTGATGTATGTATGAGAAATGGCTTGGATTCCCAGAGATGCGGGCCATTTGCACAGACCTGTGAGCTGGGTAAGAAGGCAATCATGCACTAGGTAAGGAGCAAGGCCTCAGGTCACAGACCCTGTGGACATCATGATCATGAACTTTTAGTTTTTAGAACTTTGTGAAAATAAATGTATTTTTCTTTTCTTTTTGAGATAGAATCTCTCTACATAGCCCTGAGCTGTTCTGGAACTCACTGTGCAGTTAGGCTGGCCTCAAACAGACAGAGATCCCTGCCTCTGCCTTTCTTTTTCTCTTTCTTTCTTTCTCTCTCTCTCTCTTTCTTTCTTTCTTTTTTTTTCAAGACAGGGTTTCTCTGTGTAGCCCTGGCTATCCTGGAACTCACATTGTAGACCAGGCTGGCCTCTAACTCAGAAATCCGCCTGCCTCTGCCTCCTGAGTGCTGGGGTTAAGGTTTCACTGTTTCCCTGCCTGGTCTAGAACTTACTACATAGAGCAGGCTGGCTTTGAACTCTCAGAGATCCGCCTGCCTCTGCCTCCCGAGTGCTGGGATCAAAGGTGTGCGCCACCACGTCCAGGAGAAAGCAATTCTTGGTTGTTTCTGAAGATGTGAAGTCAGGGATGACTGTCAGATGCCAGAGTCTACTTAGAACCGTAAGTGGGGCCCACTGTCACTGTCTTCAGACACACCAGAAGAGGGCGTCAGATCTCATTACCAGTGGTTGTGGGCTACCATGTGGTTGCTGAGAATTGAACTCAGGACCTCTGGAAGAGAAGTCAGTGCCCGCTGAGCCATCTCTCCTGCCCCATTTGTGTTTCGAGACAGGGTTTTTCTGTGTAGCCCTGGCTGTCCTGGAACTCACTCTGTAGACCAGGCTGGCCTCGAACTCAGAAATCCGCCTGCCTCTGCCTCCCGAGTGCTGGGATTAAAGGTGTGAGTCACCACTCCCCAGCAAAGATTTATTTATTTTTATTTATATAAAACACTGTTGCTGTCTTCAGACACACCAGAAGAGGGCATCACATCCCGCATTTTTAAAATTTTTTTTTTTTAATATGAATGTGGGGGNGGGTGGGTGGGTGGGTAGGTGTTTTTTTTGTGCAGTGCCAGAAGAGGGCACTGAGGTAGAGTTACAGGAGATGGTGAGCCATCTGATAATGAGTGTGCTGGTCACTGAATTTGGGTCTTCTGCAAGAACACCAAGTGTTGTTCTTAACCACTGAGCCATCTTTGCAGCCTCCCCACCTCTTCATTTCAATTAAAAAAATGTATTTTATGGGGGGAGAGATGGCACAGTGGGTAAGAACACTGACTGCTCTTCCGAAGGTCCTGAGTTCAAATCCCAGCAACCACATGGTGGCTCACAACCATCCGTAATGAGATCTGATGCCCTCTTCTCGGGTGTCTGAAGACAGCTACAGTGTACTTACATATAATAAATAAATCCTTAAAAGAAAATTATTTAAAAAAATGTATTTTATATGTATGGGTATTTTGCCTGTATGTGTGCCTGATGTCCATGAGGGTGTCCATTGGAGTCTTTGGAACTATAGTTATAGATCTAGAGTTGTGAGTGGCCACATAGGTTCTGGGAATCAAACCTGGATCCTCTGGAAAAGCAGCCACTGTTGTTAACTGTGGAGCCATCTGGGCTTGTGATTCAGAATTCTGAGTCGTCAGCACATGGATGACATTTATTCTAAGCAGACAGATGAGACCACAGGGGGGAAAACAGTGGGACCTGCCCCACAGAGCAGGGGAAGAGTGGCCAGACACCAGAGCCTGGAAGCAAGAGGAGAAAGCATCTGTCACACTGTCGAGAAACAGGTAAGGGAGCAGAGAGGTCACAGGAATCCACACAGAAGGAACTTGCTGGAGGAAGGCAGCAGGCACTGCCTTTCCTGTGCCCAGGTCCCTGTTCTCCACAAGAGGTTCCAGCCTAGGTTCTTGTCTCAGCCTTCTCTCTTTCTCCCCTCCCTCACCTTTTAATACCGTGGTACTAGGGATGGAAAAACTTTTGCACACTAGGTAAGGGCTTCTACCAAGTTGGTTTGCTTCCTTATCTGTGAAATGAAAATGAAGTTCTTCAGGAGACTGAAGACTAAGTGGCAGTGATATCTGAGATTGTTGCTATAACCCAAATGCTACTTGTTGGAATGCTCCTTCAGACTCAGATCTGATGACCTTCCTCCCAATTCTGTCATCACTGCCACTCCCATGCATGTGCCCAACACTTGCCCTCCCATCCTGTAACATCACCTTCCTGATTAAAGCCTTTCATGGGGGTGGGGGGCTGGAGAGATGGCTCAGCTGTTAAGAGCACTGACTGCTCTTCTGCAGGACCTGTTTTCAGTCCCCAAACGGCAGCCTACAACTGTCTATAACTGCAGTTCCAGGAGATCGGAAACCAGCTTGAAACCACCTTCTGGCCTCCCTGGGTATCAGACATGGACATGATGAATAGATATATGTGCAGGCAAACGCTGTCACATGGTAAAGATACACATCAAACCCTCACCAGCACTAGGGAGAAACAAATCAACCTGGTTTTGTTTCCTGAGACAGGGTTTCTCTGTGTAGCCCTGCCTGTCCTGAAACTCACTCTGTAGACCAGGATGACTTTGAACTCAACAGAGACCTACCTGCTTCTGCTGGGATTAAAAGTGTCTGCCACCACTGCCTGGCTCTAGTGGCCTGAAGATAAAAGCAGCTCCTTCCACCTGACTATAGCCCTGGGTTCTTCCCCGGATCTGCTCACCCCTTCCTCTTTCTTGTTTGGTTTGACAACATAACTTGTCCCTTCATGCCACAGGGCCTTTGCCCAGGCTGTGCCAGGTGGCGACCAACCTGGACAAGCATGCTTTCCCCAGCGTGACAGCACCCTTCCTTCCTTCCACCTCCTCTAGCTACCTCCCCAGGAGCTCTTAGCATCTACACAGAGGCACAGTCAAGTCAGGTCCCCTGCTGCTTGCTTCCAGGCCTCATTATTTAATATTCTTGCTCAGAAAAGGACACTGCCATACTTTTATATTTCTCTGAAGAATCACCTGATGTCCTGTAAGCTTGCTGAGCCACCTGAGGGCTGAGTCCACGAGGAATAAAGAAACCCATTACTTCACTAAGTCCCAATGTGCCTAGAAGGGAGGCGGTGGTGTCCTCTACAAAGGAAGAAATGGGAGCCAACAGAAAGAGCTCTAGGATCTACAACCCAGAAGCCCAGGAGCCTCGCCATGAAGTTGGCTCTACTCTCCCGGGCAGCTTCTCTACCCTGCACCCACACGGATGATTCTTTTCTTTGAACTTCTTCTCAACAGCATGCCTGCTGTTCACTTACCCAGAATTCAGGAAGTAAAACACAGAGAGCTGCTCCGGCAGGGTCTCTGACAGCCTCTGGGCATAGTCCACGACGTTGTCATGCAGATAGCGGCTGTTGGTGTTGAGCACTAGGTTCTGTCCGTGTGCAGCTTGGACCACGGTAGGGTGGCAGTGCCCAACTGCAAGAGGGGCATCTACATCATGTGGCTGAGACGTCACCCAGCCAGCCCCACCAGATGCCCCCTCAGCTTCATCTGCAAACCCATCCAGGGGAAACGAAGTTAATGAAGGCAAGGTGGAAAGGGGAGTTAATGATGGAGTGGGGGAAGAGAACAGAAGAGAGACCAGCAGAAGGAAAAGAGGGTCAGAAACGCTAGCTAGAGGTATTTTGAGACTCAGCTGGAGGGGGACTGTCAGGGTCAGCCGTGGCAACCGCATTCTAAGAGCTCACGTGCCAAGATGGCCTAAGCATGGTAGCAATAATTAACACAGTGATCTACAACACTGTGTGTGTCTCCCAAAAAGGCTCAGGATTAAGTAATTTCTCCCTTGAGACAGGATTTCTCTGGGAAGCCCTAGTTGTCCCTGAAACTTGCTATGTAGACCAGGCTGGCTGTTAACTCAAGAGATCCCCCTGCCTCTGTGCCCTGAGTGCTGGGAGAGTCCTGGGTTTTAACCTTTACCTGCCTGCAATGTGCTTTCTAATGCAAAGCTTCCCTTTCCTCCATCAGCTGTGGTGGCCCCAGTTGGCTATTCATACTAGTTTCTTGTCACCCCTATGATAGTCAATAGAGGTGAAGGCCTGCTGTCATCACCCTGCATGGGGCTAAGATGAGCACACTACATTTGTAGTCATGGACGGGTGGACTGTATAGATGCCCGGCTTGCCATGAGTTCCACGTGCAGCTTTGACCTTGGCATGTGAACCTCTCAGTTGTGCCTGGTTTAGCACAGCTAAGGTGTGGAGTCTTTTCAGTCTTTTCACAAAGACTGGGGTCCCCTCCTGAGCATCCGATTCAGTTCTGTTCAACCCAGGCTGTCAGATCTATGGCCTCAGCCTCCTCCCCTGTCTCACCAAGGGTGAGGAGGTGTCATACTGACCATGAGCCACGTTGTTGATACAGTCCAGGTACTCTCGCCCTTGCTCATCGTACAGGTACTGCCCTTGGCCTCGGATAATCTTAAGAGGATCCTCGGGAAAAAAGAGTCTGCAGGAAGAGCTGTGGGGACAGGCAAAGAATCGACAGCCCTGTCTGAAGCCTGAACTCCACTCATTACTGCCCGCTTCACTCCTTCCTGATTCTGGAATGGACAAAAGCTTGTAACTTCCCTGCCTCCCCATTCCTGCGAACAGGACGGAGCAGAAAGTTCCTGAGACAAAACTTTAAGCCTTGGTGGCCCTTCTCAGTTTTGCTTGCCCACACATCAGCTCCTCCGGTCCCAGTGAAAAAGGCTTCGGAATGGCTTCCTGAAGAAAAGCCCCTTGTTAGGAGCAGCATCTCAGCCCTTAACATTCCTTGCCAACTCAGTGGCCTTGCTGTCCCCGTTAGTAGTGGCTAGCTCCAGTCCTAAGCTCCAGCCATAAGCTGCTCGCCACGTGGCACCGAGGGTACCCCTCACAGGCCAAGAGCAGACTTCCTCTAACCCTGCCTGTGACATGACTGCCCACCCCAGGCCAGGCCCAGCTCCTTATGCAGGTGGCTGCCAGGGGCAAAGCTCGCTCCACGGGGCAGGGGACGCCCCCGGAGTCGTGGGGTGGTTCACGGCCGCTTCTACTAGGTTGAGAGAGGCGGGGAAGTCAGGGACTCGGGGCGAGCGCTATACGCGCCTTCGGAGCCTACACCCGGTACCTGAGCAGCCGACGTCTCAGGTCCAGAGTGACGGCCTTGGCGCGCGAGTCCGCGGCCATGGCGCCGAGCGGTCAGCCAGTACCCAGATGCTGCGCGCTTAGCCCCGCCTCCGCCCGCGACGTCAGCCCTGGGTGGGGCTTCAGTGCTGGTCCCGCCCCCAGGAGCTCCCTTCTCTGGCGTTCAAGCAACTTGCAAGCAAGACCGCTTGCGGTTCACGTCATCACGGGCGGATACTCTGTGCTAATCCAGGGTCGGACTTCGCTCTTCTCTCCTACTCCCAAGGTTTCCCTCCCAGGAATGTGTCCCCAGACTGCCGGGTGGAGCGGGACTCTAAACTGCGGCTGGGCACGCCGGAGCAGGTTGCCGTCTCTGCCCTTAAAACGTGACGCCCTGTTAGGGTAAATTACTGGCACCCTGGAAGGACAAAGGCCTTCCTGGCAAGGCACTGGAGAGTTCGGTGCCACTGCTGGGGCACACCACGGAGATCTCTAGAGATTCTTGCTAGGATCAAACAGGATAAACTTGACATGTCGCTACAGGAAGAGAATTTTGCAGTGGGCAGATAGGAAGAGGTTTGGAAAACTTCTGAGTACTACCTTATGTACTGTGCAGGAAACAGGCCCAGAAGAGAAAGGGCTTTGCTCTGAAGCACACAATAGGCCCGCTGCAGAGGCTGGACTAAAACAAGGTCTCCTGGACTCCTACCTAGCACACTGAATGACAAGAGACCTCTGTGGTCCCGGAGGTGGGAGAGAAGAGATACTCCCTTAGTGGTTGAGCGCTGGAACTGACTGATTTGATGAGCCCTGGAACAAAGGCTTGAGAGTGCCCCTCAGCAGGCTAGGGCAGTCTTGTTCACATGCCAGCCCGCTGCCCCATTCTCCAGTAGCTTATTTCTTCTCTTCCCTAGAAAACTGCAAAATGCTTACAGCACTTGTTAAAGAACAGCTTCATATTCTTGAGGTTTTTGTTTGTTTTTATTGTGGTAAAATATACATAAAAACAAGCCATTTTTGAAGGGTACATACAATTCAGTGGCATTAGTACATTCTCAATGTTGCATCTTGTCACCAACACCCAGTCACAGAACCCTTCCATCTTCTCCAACTGAGCGGTATTTCATGTTTTTAACCATAAACCTACCTAAAAGTCCATCTTCCTGCTCAGGAAAGGCCCATTCTTCCTGTCCCTGGCCCCACCCTCTCTCCATTATCTGGCATCTGTCCTTTAAGGCAACCCTAGAGACCAAGAGGGCACAGGCTGAGAGGAGGAAGGGACTGAACAAGACTTGGATGTAGTGGGGTCGGGGGCATGGTGGTGCAAGCCTGTAATCCCAGCACTTGGGAAGCTGAGGCAGAACTGCAACTTTGGGACCAGCCTAAGTTATGTATTGAGTGAGACCCTTTCTCGACAAGCGAGCAGTCATTCCCCTGCCCAATCCTTGAATCGAGAGCAGGGTTTTCTCAGCTAGCATTCACAGTGAGCAGCTTCACCACTGGCCGTGTCCAGTGTCCTGGATTTCAGGTGTATGCTAACCTTGACTGTCCGCTGAATGCCAGGACTGTCCCCCAATCCTGTGACAACTCAAAGCTTCCTTTAAGGACAGGAAATCTAGTAAGGTCGCTTCTCTCAAGCCTCAGAGCCATCTGTCCATGGGGACAGACACCTCGTTGGTTTCTTTAGTGGCTATGGAACACAGGATAGTCAAGGACTCAATAAACAGATGCCTCCCTTCTAGAATTATATGACTTACAGAGAACTGGCCTTCTTGGTAGGGAGTCCAAAGGCCTCCCAGACCTTGAGTCTCATTGGTGAGGCAGGGCACTCCCCAGCGTCTCACTTAGGACCTTGAACAACTCATTCTCTCTGTCCTCACTCTAGGCTGGCACAGGACACTCAGAGGCTCTGCATGTCCATTTGCAAGGATACAAGGTATGAGTCCACACGGGGGCAGTAACGGGCCAAGAATGGCACAGGGCAGCCAGCCTGAGCTGTGAAAGGGAGAACTTGGGGCTTCATCCTCTAGAAAGCTCTACGTGCTGTCCACCCATTGTCAGGGGTCTGCCTAGCAGATTCCATGTGTTGCCAAATAGTTCTGAAGAAAAACTAGGGGACCTCTGAGAGCACGGGTTCAGTCCTAAGCCTGTCACTCTTGACTGTCTGTGTATCCCTAAGCAGATAACTATACACTGTGAGCCTCAGATTTCCTATATGTAAAATGGACACAGTGACACCTACCCCTGCAGCCCCAACGATGTTGTTCTTAGGATGAAGGAGGAGTGCTTTGTTGACTGTAGAATGTGGTGGGCTTAGTCATCTTGGTCCACTACATCTTTTTTTTTTTTTTTTCTTGTTTCTGGTTTCCTAGTTGACCCAGGGTGGCAGAGAACATGGTCTGCTGCTTTTAGCCAGCTCCTCAGGGGGATAGAGGTAGGGACTTGACATCAGCTGTGTGTGGCTGGGCCTCTGCTTAGCAAGGAATGCATGTGTACAGTCTGGGGAGTGTGGCCCTCCTTGGATCTCTGCCCTTGGAGGAAGGAGGACAGAGACTGTTATTGACCCTCCTGCCTTTTCTACGCACAGGGAAAGAGCTTGATTTTGTCATCTATGAAAATGGGCACATTTGTTGGGCATCTTTCTTCAGGTTGCTGTAAGGACAACTTAGAGGGAGACATGGGCCCACTCTGCAGGACTGTGGTTGCTACTCGGTCTTGGAGCAGACAGAGCAAGGACAGCCGGCCACAGGCACTCTGAGGTGTCTGGCCTGGCCTGGGCTCTCCGTGTATATTCCACAGAGCTGAGTCTGACTGAACCACACCTGACTTTTGAGCATTACTGTCTCATGCTACAGACGAGTGGCATTATTTAAGATGCCGTAACACGGGCTAAGATTGTAGCTTTTTTGGTTAAGTGCTTGCCTAACAGGCATAAAGCCTTAGGTTTGAATCCCAGCACTGTTTAAGTCAGGCACAGTGGTGCACAACTGTAATTGTGTAACTGTAATTGATAGAACGAGGACTAGAGGGCCAGAACTTTAAGGTCATCCTGAGCTACATAGTGAGTTCAATGCTAGCCTGGGCTACAAGAGAGCCATTTTTTTAAATTTTATTTTATTTTTTATTTTTTTGGTTTTTTCGAGACAGGGTTTCTCTGTGTAGCCCTGGCTGTCCTGGAATTCACTCTGTAGACCAGACTGACCTCGAACTCAGAAATCGACCTGCCTCTGCCTCCCGAGTGCTGGGATTAAAGGCGTGCGCCACCACGCCCGGCTTTTTATTTTGTTTTTGAGGGCCACAACGAAATGTACTCTCCCATATTTTCTCATTTAAACATGACGTTGACACTTTCCTCATTGAAAGGTGGGTCTGTCTTCTACTTCAACTGGGGTGAATCTCTGGCTCTGACAGGAAGCGGCAGCATGTGACTTTGAAGGCTTGGTCATATGAGGTGACACAGCTTTCTAGGAATCCCGCTGCCATGCTGTGAGGAAGCCCAGGCCATGCAGAAAAGTCACAGGTAGGTAGGTGTCATGGTCATTGGATCCTAGCTGACAGACAGATGAGGGGGAATCCACGTGAGGCCTATACAGGTGAACCCCTGAATCCTTAGAACTGAGAGAATGGACATTTTGAGGCAACAAATTTGGCGTGTCTTTGCTGAGTGAGCATAACAGAAGGGAATACAGAGACTCAGTGACAGGATGTGACCAGTCCCAGGATTCTGCTGGCATATGTGGGTTCAGATCTTGAGCCTGTATCTTCTTATCTCCTAGCCTGAATATATCCCCTGGTTTGGAGGAAGGCTCTGACCCCCAGGGAGAGCCCCTTTGCCTCTTCAACTAGTAACCATGGGAATGAAACTCATCAAGAGGTGACCAGGGAAGTCTGTAAGCGACAGGCACACTGGACACACATTTGTGGTTTATTACTCATGGCGCCTTTACATGAGGAGGGCTGTGAAGCCATGGATGGAGCAGGAGCTAGGAACCTTCATTAGAGGTGTTCAAGCCCCACCCCCCAGAGAGGGCAGGGGTTTCTGTCCCAGGTGTTTTGCTCAGGCTTGCTGGGGACCAGCCTTCAGGTTCATGGTGCCCGTACCATTTACTAAGGAGGCCTGGCTTTGTCAGCTTGACCAGAGGTCTAGGTGGGAGACTTGAGACACAAGTTCTGAAAAAGAGGCCCGTCTCCTCCGGGCCGACAAAACCCCTTCCTGTTCCTGCTCTGGGAGAGGTGGTAAGGAGACTGGAAGGAGTAACTAGTGGGTATAGGTCTCTTCACCCTACCGTTAGGGTTCACTGGGCTGCCTGAAGCTGGCTGCACACTGAGGTATCCACAGAGCCTTGCCCTTTCCCAAGGTCCGAGGATACAAGTTCCCGTGTCAGGGTAGCTTCTGGAAGCCTATTGAACTTGGGTGGAGCAAGGCCCTCTTCGGGTTCTTCCCATTGCCTTCTCCCCGAGTGCTGGACTCTAAGAATCTTCGCCTGCCCTGTTGAACATAGGGTCCCAGTGCAGCTGCCTATGGCACAGTCCAGAGGCAAGAGGCTACAGCAGTTGTCCAAGGGGGTGCTGTTGGACAGTGAGAAGCTGGGGCAGTGGAATTTCGGGGAACAGTTGTTGTAAGTCTCTGCTAATCAGGTGATTGTAAGCCCAACCTGGAGTTTGTCCAGCCTCACCTGAGCCAGGCGTTTTCACCCTCGTCATCTTCCCTGGGAAAGCCAGGCCCTGCCGGGGGCCTTTGAACACAAGTTTCCCCAGAGCAGCCTGTCCGCATTCCTGCCGGCTTCCTGTGCAGATTGTCCAGGGGCTGGTTGGCACACTTGCAAATGTTACAGGGCCACAGTTGGCGCATCCCATAAAGAAGTTCAATATATTACTGTTTTGTTTTTACACGAGTTCAAAACATCCAAACAGATCTGTACAGGTCAGGGGTTGTGTCTGAGGATCACTGGAAAAGGAGGGAGAGATGGAAGGTGATGGAGGAGCCTGGGGAGATCCTGTGGTTCCCCACTAGCTACTTCTACCCTGCTGATGTGTTCAGGAACAAGCATAGCCCCCCTTTTCTTTCCAGACAGCTAAAATAAGTCCCAGGAAACTCCCTGATGGTTTTGAACTGGTAGGGCCAAATGCCATCCAAGATCCAGATGACCAGCGAGGCAGATGACACACATCAGCCAGGACCAAGTTTGACCATGTGACCAAAAAGTCACAAACATCTTTGGGAAACATGACTGTTCAGTCACTGTGTGAGACTGTATCAACCTCTTCGTGATGGTGCCTTGTCCCCCATGGGTCCTCTCTGTCTCTCTAACTCTCTCATCCCAACTCCTCCAGGCCCACCCTTGAGACCCTTTCCTGTACGGTACCTTATGCCAGCAACCAGGCACAGGCAACCCATCAGGGCCCTGGAAAAGAAGAAGGTTTAAGTGACAGGAGTGGGGGACTAATGGCCTCTTAATACCTCCCCCACCTACCCACCCCTTCCTGGAGTTTAGGGGAGATGCAGCCAAGTAGTTGTTACTTGAAGCCACTGGACTTCACTGAGGCAGGTCTGGGCGCCTCCTTTATCATCTGAGGACATCGTGTCCCCTCATTAAACTTGTCCTGTCCTCTCACGGAGCGTTGTGGGGATACCTGACTAGTGGGCAGAAAACAGGAGGACACTCTGACATAATGGGCACTGTGTCAGGCACTTGCCAGCCAGAAGAGGGCCTGGTCCTGTGAAGGGATGGCAAAGCTTCCTGCCTCTCAGGAGTGACATCCAGGGGACCCTGAGCTTTAGGCAGGAAGGCCTCTGAGTGATGGTACAGGAAGTGGCATCTCTCTAGCCTCTCCTGTCCACTTGATCAGATCTGGGAGGAAAATAATGTCATCAGGGTGAACTCTGGGCATTAAAGGTGGGGTCGTCTGGAGACCCCAACAATGTCCACCCAACCATTGGACGTAAACAGGGGTGGATTTCCTCAGGAGGCCTGGAGGGTTGGAGAGCTGGAGGTGAACAAACAAAGTGTAAAGTCCCTGGGGGAGTCTGAGGCGTAAATACTCCACTCTGTTCTGAAGCACAGGTATAGGGAAAATGCACGGGACCCCCCCCCCCCGAGCCCCTTCCAAGTACATGCTGGGGCACAGTTTGGGAACCAGAAGATGGGGAGAGGAGAAGAGGGTTAGGATGCACCAGAAGGCAGAAATGAGGAAGAGGGGGACAGAACCAGCAGCCCAAAGCACTCCAAAAGTTCCAGCATTGCACACACAGCACACGGCAGCCAGACTGCGTACCACAGGGCAGGGCCTGACGCCCTTCACAAGGCCCGGGGAGCCTGGCGCCCCTTGCTTGCCTCCACATCGAGGATGTTCCTGTATTAAAGACAAAGGCTTACTCACTTGGAGGAAGTCTGGGTTCAGGCTCTGTGGAAGCAGGACTGGGCTTCTTCTCTCTCTCTCTCTCTCTCTCTCTCTCTCTCTCTCTCTCTCTCTCTCTGTGTGTGTGTGTGTATGTGTGTTCCTGGCTGTCCTCCACATCGAGGATGTTCCTGTATTAAAGACAAAGGCTTACTCACTTGGAGGAAGTCTGGGTTCAGGCTCTGTGGAAGCAGGACTGGGCTTCTNACTTGGAGGAAGTCTGGGTTCAGGCTCTGTGGAAGCAGGACTGGGCTTCTTCTCTCTCTCTCTCTCTCTCTCTCTCTCTCTCTCTCTCTCTCTCTCTGTGTGTGTGTGTGTGTGTACATGAGTGTGGAGATCAGGCCCTCAGGTACCTTCTAACTTTTGTTTGAGACAAGGTGTCAATTAGCCTGGAACTTTGGCATGCAGACAAGGCTAGCTGGCTAGCGGGCTCCAGAGATTTAACTGTCTCTACCACACCAGCACACATCACCATGCCTAACTTTCCATGTGGGTTCTGGGACTATGAACTCAGGGTTTCATACATGCAAGGCAAGCGCTTTACTGCTTAAGCCTTTCCCTAGTCCTGGCTGCCTGCACTTGAGGTTTCCACTCAAGCTCCTGAATGCTGGGATTACAAGATTTTTTTTTTTTTTTAACCCCCTCACATTAATATCCCAGACCCGCCTGGAGGGAAGAGAGGAAGGTACAGAGGGTGGAAGAAACTCACTGGAGGCCAGGAGACTAAGCAAAGGTCCATCTGCCTGCTTCTCAGAGTCCTGCCTGAGAGCGAACATCTGGATGGTTTAGTGTGGAGACCTAGCTCTTTCACTTGCCTGTCCTCTCCGAGCACCCCTTACTTAGAGACCCTGATATGTAAGCCCTTCCACTTTCTAGAAAACAGGAACTGAACTGTGGGAGTTTCACTACCAGGCTTGGTGGGTTTTCAAGAGCTACTGCCAGCAGGAAGTGAAACAGGTTAAGTGGGGGAATCGAAGAGGAAGGAGCTGTGTGTTTACTGAGGAGACTGGAGAAGAGAAGATACTGGAGAGAAAGGTACAGAAGGGGATGAGAGACCTAGGGCAGGCAGGGTGGCCTGACTTTCCAAATGACTGAGGAAGTCCCACCCCACAGGCAAGGGAAAGCCAGACCCCAGTGAGATCTTAGGCAGCTATCTATGGTCAGGGTGGGGAAAGGGGGGTCCGACACTCACCGACTTTGTCCCCATCAAATCTGTCAATCTGCTAGGCTTCCCTTCCCAGCACCCAGCCCCCTCCCAGGGCGCCCTCAAATTACTGATGATGCTGAGAAACCCCAGAAATCCTCTCCATCCCTACCCAAGGTTGGCCCATCTCTGCTTTGAGGCTGAGTAGAAAGAAGACAGTAGTTACGAGGGATGGTAAGCCCTTACTGGCCAGGTCTCCATCACCACAGATGGCTGCATCTTTCAGCCATGCTGATAGGAGTATCAGGACCACAGCACAAGGAGCTATGATGCTGATTATGGCTCCTATAGCTGGTCAGAGCTCCATCCTGCTGAGACACCTACCACAGGACATGGCTGGTCAAGGCCCGGCGGGCCCGGCTCTCCCTTCTGGCCCTTTACTCCTTTCCGGCCAGGAACTCCTCGCTCCCCCTGTGTAAGAAGGAGATGGTAGGGTGGTTGTGGTTGCTGGGCTCAGGACCCCTCCACCACCTCTCAGTGAGATGCCTCAGGGTCCGGCAGCAACCAGAACCTGCAGCTTAAGGCTCAGCCTCCACCTCCCCATCTGCTTGCCCCATCTCCCCCCTCCCCTCCCCCTCACCTTCTCTCCACGTTCACTTCGGTCGCCCTTCTCTCCCCTGGGTCCAGGGAACCCCTGACAGACAGATGAGAGGTTAAGGCTGAAGTGAGAGCTGAGCCCACTTCCCTGTGACCTGATGCCTCTGCTCCTCTCTCACCCACCGTGCTCCGTGCTCCTTTTTTTTTTTTTTTTTTTTTTTTTTT